>NW_012115154.1:15322196-15360683 GCF_000951035.1 Colobus angolensis palliatus | reverse complement strand
AAAAAAAAAAAAAAAAAAGACACAGGAAAATATTAATAACTTTTTAAAGTTATAGGATTAGATATCACATTATTCAACATGAAGAGACAAAAAAGCCCATTGAGGTACCCTATGCCTCCCAAAATGGACATGCACATACACATACACCCCCCTCCACACACACACACAAACACAATCACACACCTGCATTCTGTCCTCCCTCTCAACCACTCATTACCCACAGGATATCAGAAAATCAGAGTGGTCTATTTCTAAGCAGGGTTATAACTCTCATATATCTAATAATGCAGAAATAATAAGCAATTGCTGAAAATTAGCATATAATCTATTTGTAGGAAATCCATGTGGAAGCTGTTTTTATTTATTTTTGTAAATCCAAAAGTCAAATAAATTAGACTTGCCTTCTCTGTGATAATATTGCTGTTTACTGAGAATAGCTCTACAATTGTTGACCATACAAAATCTAGTTATTTTGCTAGTGAAAAGACTACCTAGAATTATAAATCCTAAGTAAATGCTACACAGATGAGGCAAGAAACCAGACATCAAGAAATTCCTCAGAATGTCTTTTAAATTATTCCCAACATTTATTTTGGAATTTTAAAAATCTCTATTCTGTTCACCTTGTAGTTCCATTTAAAATATCATCGTCAGTGTTCTGTCCAAATTTTGATACTACATAGATTAAAGATAGCAGTTTAGTTACAAATGGTGATAAGGAACTTGTTTTGAGGCACTCTTTTCATAGTAATTTATATAGCATTGAGGAAAAAATCAATTATCCCTATGAGTAAAGGGAGGCTGGTAGCTGTGGAGGGTGGGAGCAGGGGTAATGGCAGCCACCTGTGTCATTTCTTGGAGCTGCCATGGCTTTAATTTCCCCTCTGTCCTGACCATGTATTTTAATCTCTGTGCTCCAATGCTTTGACATCTGGGGTCTTGCTGACCCTAGAAGGACTGCCCTTCCCAGGGTTAGCCCATTTCTAGAGATGGTAAGCACACTTTCCAAATATAAAACAATCAATCCAGAGTCCACACTCCAACTGCTTCCTTTATCCAGCTTTCTCTCTTCTGGGCCATGATCCATCTTCCCTATTCATCCCAGAATCAGGTACAAGACAACTAGGATCAGCCTCTACACCCCAGAGCCCACTGGAATGATTATGCCAGCTAGCCAGACCTAAGCCTGCTTACTCTGCTACACCTATTCCTTCCCATGGAAACTACAATAAAGGATCTTGCCTACAGTTCCCACTTCCCCTCTGCCTCCTGATAGACCCTGGTGCTTCCCTGAGCTCCCTACCTCTGGACTACACCCTGTGGCATGGCCTGCCCCATCCTGTTGGGAACTATGAGTAATAAAATATTAGTATCTTTTCACGGCAAGTGTTTTCTGGTATGTTGGCCTTATTATGTCTCAAATTTTCTACTAATAAACTACGTTAGAAAATACTCTGTACAGAAAATTATTTTACCATATCTTAGAAAAGAAGTGAAAGATCAGTTTTGATCAAACAAACTTCTAAGAATTGCTGGCAAAAGTCTATAGACCCGCAAAAAGCTCCTTTAAAGCAAATTTTAGAAAAAACATTATGAAATGTCTAAGATCAACTTCTGGACTCTGAAATATCTTCTACATCCATAACATTGTGTCAAGACCATGGGGTTGTGGAGGTAATGGGGTGAGTTAAAAAAAAAAATGCACTAACTTTCCTGTGAAAAGAGAATTAAGACTGAGTAAATAAATTCAGATAGTTAGGGGAATGGCACATTAAACTGTTCTAAAAAAGCTCAGTATTTTGTGACTTTATTACATAAGGCTCACAATTCATGTGCAGGGTGAGAATTGGAAGATTAAAGACTTAATGCTCCCTGAGGAAGCTGAGAGCCCATGTGTGTAATGATGGTATTCTAGGTGGAAAATGCATGTCCAGGTTTGCATTGGAAAGATAACTTCCGTGCTGGTGAGGGACAGGACAAAGGGCGTGGAAAGGGTCCAGAAACAGAGAGAACAAAGATCCAACCTCAAACGAACTGATGTTCTTACAGTGTTGACAACAGTTATGCAAAGCCAGAATTCAGAAGACACCTATGTCATTAAAGGATGCAAAGCATTCAGATGATGTATTATTGCCATCCAGAATCTCAAAGCAGGTAAGGCTTTTATACTAACCGAAGAATTTCAAATCAATATTTACAGTTGTGGTTGACTCCAGGTGTATGATAAATCCAATATTACAAGGCCTCAGAACTTAAAATGAAACTGACAGTACCCTGAAAACAAAAGCAAAATGTCAAAAACTCCTCTTTGAAACGTGCTACATATTCGAATTCATTTTCCCACCATTTTAATTTTTAGACAGAATCGTAATGTGTTACTTCTTTAGCTATCCAAAATTTCTATGCTCTATCCTTTTCAAATCCATCTGATACGCTTTGTCTCTGTTTCTCCACCCAAATCTCATCTTGAATTGTACTCCCATAATTCCCACGTGTTGTGGGAGGGATCTGGTGGGAGACAATGGAATCATAGGACCGTTTCCCCCATACTGTTCTCACGTGAGTGAGTCTCACAAGATCTGATGGTTTGATAAGGGGAAATCCATTTCACTTGGTTCTCATTCTTTCTCTTGCCGCCGTCATGTACAAGGTGACTTTCACCTCCCGCCATGGTTGTGAGGCCTCCCTAGTCAAGTGGAATTATAAATTCATTAAACGTCTTTCTTTTGTAAAGTGCCCAGTGTTGGTTACGTTTTTATCAGCAGCATGAAAACGAACTAATACATCATCCATCCATCCATACAACCATCCGTCCCCACATATGTACATGAACAAATACCAGTACTTTAAACATGTAAAATCATTATTTTACACGTTTAAACTGATGTCTGAACTATATACATTCATCAACAACCTCTATGCATTTTTCTGGACAAGTAGCAATATGCAATAGGTGATTAGTAAACAATGCCATTTTTATTTATTTTACTTTCCATGCTTTCCTGAAAGCTAAATTAGTTGGTACAAATGATTTTCTCTTATTTGGAAGAAATTGGGACATATGCGTGCAGTATTTTTTGAGGTTATGTACATGGTGCAAGACATTACAACAATTCTTTATTTTTGGTTTGATTTCACATACCTTTGGGTGAAAATTTTACCTCAACCATAAGCTAGGCTTAGTAAAGCTCAAAAGGTACACATGTTGTAAGATAATGTTCTCTCTCCTCTTTGCTAGAGCAGTTGGGTCCTGTCTGGTAAAACACTAAATGGTACTCTGTGGTCTGCTTGTGAACACACCTCAGTGATTTGGGCATTGGAGGGAATCTGATTCACTGTGAACTTGGGTGCTGTCCATTACTTCCTGACACCTGCACACTCACTGGGGCCATGAAGAAGAGGTTGAATTAATTTATTTTCATAAATGAGCAATGCTCACACCACTTGTCGGGAGAACCAGTCCTGACAGAGATAAAATGATTTGAAGCTTCTAAAATTAGAAGTCACAACTTCAATGCTCAGAGAAAACAAGCAGTTTATACAAATGTGTGATGCTGGCGGGTTATAAATATCATGTCGTTCTATTGATCTCTTACTTTCTTACTTTTGATAGCAATATGGGTGAGAGAGACATATCTCCCTGATTAGAAAATCAACCAAAAAGAGATCCTACTGAAGAGATAAAAAGCTCGGCCATGATGGCAGAGGATGAATACAGTGTTTGGGATGCATTGTGGATATAAGCAGGCAGTCCCTATTCACATGAAGGTAACGTGGTACACAGGAATGCTGGTGTTATTCAAACAATACATTTGCAAGGAAGGCCAGAAATTCCAAATTGTATTTAAATTGCTCCAATTTAAATGTTGACCAGTTGATTTGGAGTTGTATTATGCAGAGGCTGCTAGCTACTGGCCCACATATATGTCTTCTTGGCCACATATCTCTTTAAACTGTCAAAATACAAGACTGCATGGATCATAATAAATCTGAAACAATTCATCTACTGATAATTACACCCTGATTTACCTGTGAATAACCAGTATGTATCTGCATGTAGTTTTAGTTTTCAAAAGGTAAATTGTATAGGATACAACATGACTGATGCTAAATCAATAGAGTGTGCATGGTTAAAAAAATGTTAATGTAAATAAAAGAAGATGGTGCATTTACCACTTTTAAGAGGGGTCCAAAGGGCTCATCTGTCAGGACCCACATGAAGGGAGAAGCTGCCTATTGTTTTGATGCTGCTGCCGCTAAAGAGAAGGGTGGGCTTCATAGGAGCAAGAATCTCCGTATTTGAGATAAAAGATAATTATTTAATTAATAATAGCACATCAAGTGTTGTTAATAACAACTAAGCAAACCAGGATCCAGTTTTGGGAAGATGTACTGAAATGAAATGGAAATTGTCTTTCTGCCTCGTTTCTGTAGCTTGGTAAGATATATGGTTATACAATGAAGATTAGAAACAAAAAGCAATATAGTAATGATGTCAGATTCAAAAGAAAACAAGAAGCAAGAAAAACAATGAAAGACAAGGAAACAACATACATCTGAACCTTATTCACTGAGATTTGAAATAAGAGAAATTTCTAAAAGGAAAAAATATATATAAATTTTACACGTATTTTAATAACTGCTATGTTCTTAATATTTGTGTCCTCCCAAAATTCCTATGTTAAAACCTTATTCTTAATGCTACAGTGTTAGGAGTTGGGGGCTTTGGGATGTGATTAGATTATGATGGTGAAGCCCTCATGAATGAGATTAGTTCTCTCATAAAAGTACCCCAGAGGCTGGACGCGGTGGCTCACGCCTGTAATTCCAGCACTTTGGGAGGCTGAGGTGGGTGGATCATTTGAGGTAAAGAGTTCGAGATCAGCCTGACTAAATGGTGAAACTCCGTCTCTACTGAAAATACAAAAAAAATTAGCCAGGCATGGTGGTGTATGCCTACAGTCCCAGCTACTCGAGAGGCTCAGGCAGGAGAATTGCTTGAACCCGGGAGGCAAAGATTGCAGTGAGCTGAGATTGTGCCCCTGCACTCCAGCCTGGGCAACAGAGCGAGACTCTGTCTCAAAAAACAAAAACAAAACCAAAAAGTTGCCCCAGAAAGATGCCTTGCCCTTGCCCACAGCAAGAAGGCATCATTTAAGAATCAGAGGCCGGGCGCAGTGGCTCAAGCCTGTAATCCCAGCACTTTGGGAGGCCGAGGCGGGCGGATCACAAGGTCAGGAGATCGAGACCATCCTGGCTAACACGGTGACTAAAAAATACGAAAAACTAGCCGGGCGAGGTGGCGGGAGCCTGTAGTCCCAGCTACTCGGGAGGCTGAGGCAGGAGAATGGCGTGAACCCGGGAGGCGGAGCTTGCAGTGAGCTGAGATCTGGCCAGTGCACTCCAGCTTGGGTGACAGAGCGAAACTCTGTCTCAAAAAAAAAAAAAAAAAAAAGAATCAGAAAGTGGACCCTCATCAGATACCAAATCTGTTGGTACCTAGATTTTGGACTTCTCAGCCATTAGATCTTGCAAATTAGATAGAGTGTGCATGGTTCAAAAAAAGCTATCTAGTTTACATTATTTTGTTGTGGCAGGCCCAACAGACTAAGACAGAAACTTGGTACTGGAGTAGAGTCCTGCTGCAGCAAATACTAAAAATGTAGGAACATTTTTGGAGCATAGCCATGGGTAGAGGCTGGAAGACTTATGAAGTTCATGCTTTAAAAAAAAAAAAAAGGCTACACTGCTCCGAATGGACCTCTAAGGGTAATACTGGTGAGGGCTTAGGAAGAAAAGAGGAGAGCTATAGAGAGAACCTCAATCTTCTTAAAGTCCACCTAAGTGGCTGTGAACAGAATGTTGATAGAAATATGGGTGATAAAGGCCATCCGACGAGGTCTCAGACAGAAATGAGGATATGGATATGATGATATGGAAAATAGGAGAATGTTATGATATGGAAAACAGGAGGAAAAGCAACTTTTGTTATAAAATAGCAACAAACTTGGCTTAATTGTTCTTGCATTCTAGGGTTTTGTGGAAGATGAAGCTTGTGAATGATGAAATAGGATATTTGGCTGAGAGAATTTCTAAGCAAAGTGTTGTGGCTGGCCTTCTCTGTAGTGGTTAAAATAAAAAGCAAGAGAGAGATAAAATTTAAGGATGGAGTTGTTAAAAGGGGAAGCAAAACTTTAAAATGTGGACAATTCTCAGCCCGTCCATACTGAAAGAAATGGGAAAGCCGTTTGGGAGAGAACAAGGGTATGATCAAATAAGGATTTAATAAAGAGATTAGTGTGAATCAGCCATTTCAAGGCAAACCAGGAACTATTGTCCAAAACAATGGAAGAATGATCCTGACGGCATTTCAGAGATCATCAGGGCTTCCCCTCCCATCCCAGACCCAGAGAGCCAGGGCCTTGCGAGGCTGTAGATGCCAGTGGGACTGTGTCGCTGCTGCTCAGTGCTGCTTCAAAGCTGTGCTGCCTGTACTCCTCAGCCATCCCAAGTGTGGCTCCAGTATGTGCTGCACCAGGTAAAGCTGTAAGGGTGCGGCTGCTCCCACCTAAATTTCAAAGGATGCCCTGGGAAGTTGCAGAATTCATAAGAGATCTGTTGCTTGCTAAGATCTCCACAGAGTCCCTTCAAGGGCAATGTATACAGGTGTCATGGGGTTGCAGCTGCCCCCAGTTTTGCCACCATCAAAACTGGTAGAAGCCACCAGTGTGTGATTCTAGCGTGAGCTGCTGACCCAGGCACAGAGCCACCATGGAGGTAGGGCTCCTGCAGAGAACCATCTAGGTGGCAGGATATTCCGGGCTTGGGACTTTAAACTGGGACCTGTTACCTTTTTCTTCTTTCCTATTTTTTTCCTTTTAAAGTGATAATGTCTGTCCTGTGCCTATCCCACACTGTATTTTGGAAGTACACAAGTTGCTTGATTTCACAAGTTCACAGCAGGAGAGCAATTTGCCCAGGATGAATCATACCTTGAGACTCACCCAAATCTGATTTAGATGTTATTTAGATGAGACTTTGAAGTTAGAATTTAAAATTGATGCTGAAATGAATGAAGACTGTTGGGGCTATTGAGATGGAATAAATGCATTTTGTGTGTGAGAAGCGTATGAATTTTGGGGTTTCGGGGCAGACGCTATGGTGTAAGTGTTTGTGTCCTCTCAAAATTCGTATGTTGAAATTTAATCACCAATATGATGATATCAAGAGGTGGGGTGTTTGGGAAGTGATTAAGTCGTGAAGGCAGACCCTCATGTCTGGAATTAGTACCCTTATACAAGGCCCCAAAGAGCTAACTAGTCCTTATACCATCTGAGGACACAGAGAGAATATGCCTTCGACGAACCAAAAAGCTCTCATCCCACATTGAACCTGCCAGCACCTTGATCTTGATCGTGGACTTCCCAGGCTCCAGAACTTTGAGATACAAAGCTTTGGTTTCTTCTTAGCTGCCCAGTTTATGGTATTTTTGTTATAGCAGCTTAAACTGACTAAGATACCAACTAACAGATATAGACCATCCTTTATTTCTAGATTCTAGTTTGTGAATTTGCCTATTTGCTAAAATTTGTTTGTAACCCCAAAGGCAATGCTCATGGCACCTTGGCAGTCATTCATGGATACATGCCGAGTTGTACAACGTTGGGTCACCAGATGTGTATGTCCATAGGTAATGTGCAATAAGGCAATGATATTCCTTCTTGCTTCAGCGCTCTTATTGTTTAAAAGTATCCTTTTTGGTAATCTGTTTATTGCCACATTTTTCACGTTTTTGTGCATTTTGGGGGGTAATTTTGATGTTTAAAATGCCTCCCTCCCAAGCATATGTCTGAATTGCTTGCTAGTATTTCTCAGCACAAGAAGGCTGTGATAAGCCCAATAGAGAAAATACCTGTGTTAGATGAGCTTTGTTTAACAAGAACAACAGTGCTGTTTACCATAAGTTCAATGTCAGTGAATCAGCAACGTATAATATACAAGGCATCTTTAAATAGAAACACACACAAATGTAGATTATGTACTGATTAGTTGACAAAAATTGTAGTGACCAGAGGCTCACTGAAACCCAACCCTATATTTCCCTTAGGAGAAATAACTCAGTATTCACTAAATCAGTACTCCCGGCAACTTTATAGAATGTAACTACTACCAATAATGAAGACTGCTTGTGTTTACATTGCATTTATTTACCTTTACACAAGAAAGTGGAGAATCATTTCAAACTACCACCTATATGTCAGCAGAATAGAATATTTAAATTAACCTTGAGGAAAATGATCAACAAACTTCAAATCTCTTCAAAAATAAGTATAATGCTACATTGTACCATCTGACATCAGTACACCTTTTCCTTCCACAGTATTTATGGACATGCCTTTTAGTACATGCAACTTACAAGTAGAACATACAAAGGCCAATCACTCCTTCCTGACACGTTTGCTGCAGCTAAACTCTGGGGTTTACATACCTAATTATTAAAATTCACTAACCACTGTATAAACAGTACATTTAGTTTTTGTAGTACACAGATATGTAGACTCTGAGATTCCTAAAGACTCACAGAATCCAAAGCACATTTTTCAGTTTACATTCTCTCTATGGTGAAGCTCAGAATTTTTTAAAGCTATTTGATTGCCTACTTTTCCTGACTTTGTGGAAAATACTCTGTTTAAAAATTGCAACATAAAAACAAATATTTTATTGAGTCTACTAGAAGAGGAACATTAATCTCTCTTCTCTCTAAACCCTAAATTACTTTAAAGCTATGAATAAGCTTGAAGTTGACTTCTTATACTATAAGAACTTTAGGTATTCTTTTGTATAATTTAGAGCTTGAATTTCTCTTTCTAACATAAATTCAGGGTTTCTCTTGAAAAGATCTGGCATTTTCTTTTGAATAAAGGCCTAAGATATTGGACATATTAGAAACCTATTGCAAAGTTGCAGAATTCTGTAGCTTCAAGAAGGAAATTATTTTGAATTCAGAAAATATAAGGACAGATATATTACAAATTCAGTTAATTTTAGGAAAACATTTTTGAGGGGGTCATTGGGAAAGGAACTGAACTTGGAAAAAGGATACATTTGATATAGTGCCTACACATCTGTATTTCAACTTCCTGCATTTTTACAGCTTAGGTCAATATTAACAATTTATGCATCTCCCAAGGCATGACAGATCTAATGCTGTTACAAATGCTATTTATAGCAGGGTGGTTAAGTCCTTAAAATGAACAATGTTTGGCCGGTTGTGGTGACTCCTGCCTGTAATCCCACGACTTTGGGAGGCTGAGGCGGGTGGATCACGAGGTCAGGAGATCGACACCATCCTGACCCACAGGGTGAAACGCCGTCCCTATCAAAAATACAAAAAATGGCCTGGCACGGTGTCTCACGCTTGTAATCCCAGCACTTTGGGAGGCCAAGGAGGGCGGATCACGAGGTCAAGAGATCGAGACCATTCTGGCAACCATTCTGGCTAACATGGTGAAACCTCCTCTCTACTAAAAATACAAAAAAATTAGCCGGGCGTGGTGGTGGCGCCTGTAGTCCCAGCTACCCCAGAGGCTGAGGCAGGAGAACGGCGTGACCGGGGAGGCGGAGCTTGCAGTGAGCCAAGATGGCGCCACCTCACTCCAGCCTAGGCGACATAGCGAGACGCCATCTCAAAAAAAAAAAAAAAAACGAAAATTAGCTGGGCGTGGTGGCGTGCACCTGTAGTCCCAGCTACTCCGGAAGCTGAGCCAGGAGAATCACTTGAACTCCACAGGCGTAAGTTACAGTGAGCCGAGATCACACCACCGCACTCCAACCTGGCGACAGAGCGAGACTCCATCTCAAAAAAAACAACAAAAAAAAGGCTATGGTTGAGTTTCTTTAATATAAACTTAGAATCATAGCACATGCCTTCATTCCAGGGCTGGGGCAGGGGAGTGCAAATAGCATGCTGAGGCAGAGCATTTATCAGGAAATTAAAGTGATGCCAGCTTTCTCATGACCCAAGAAATACCTAGTTGAGTCAATAGCATCATGACCATCCCATCAGGACACAGAAGAGCACTGGCTCTGAGCCCAGAGATCAGGATCTAGGCTTGCTTTATTTGCCCACGAGGAAACCAATTCACTTTCTGGGTCTGTATAAGGAAAGAAGGCAGGGGACAAGGAATCTCTTTCTAAGAGACTCCATGATCATCCGAATGGGTGTTCATAATGCTACTAATTCAACTACATACTTTATTCTGAGTGACTTGCCCAAGCTTAATTATTCATTTATTTTGAAATTTGAATTGTAAGTTATATCCTAAATGGAAGAATTTAGGATTTTAGAGAATATTCACATTTCTTGATTATTTTAATACATTATCACTTGGGCTATTTCAAATACAGTTTTAAAACATAAAATCCACAGACATTGAAACGCTTTCAGGGGTGACTGGACAATCAGTTAAAATTCATGTAAGAAATTATCAAAATTAGCAAATTGGAGCAAAATATTATATCCTAAAAACCACATATCGTTGTCAATATTGTTAATTTTTACAAAGAATAATTATGTCAATTGTTTATTATATGGAAGTTATTAGAAGTAAAATCTAACAAAACAATTTATAATGATTACGTATATTCTTAGTTGCTTGATAATGCTAAAAGAGATACAAATTTCTGAAGATTAAATTATTTTAATTCTAGAACAGTAAAAAAGTATCTGAATAAGTTAAGAAAAATATTCAAGGCTGCAATTACCTGGGACCAGTGAGAATAAATGTATGGCCTTGAACAAGTGTAAAATAAAACACTTAATCCCATTCAGGTAAAACATGTCATGTTTCGCCTCTTTTTGCTAATATTTAGCGTAGCACAACAGTACAGCCCTTGTTGTAAATATCAGAGAATTGTAACACACACACACACACACACACGTATATATTACATATCAATCTTCTTCACTAAATTAAGATCTGATTAACAGTAGCTGAAGTAACAACATATTAAGTATTTGTTTAATTGGTTTGAAATAATGAATATTCTAATCCACCCACTTAGCAACATTGACTCATGCCTGGAAGGAGAACAGGGCCATATTTTTACCATAACATGCATGAGTGGATTTAGGACAAATTGGGCGTCTTGCTTGGTGACTATGGGACCCTCCCTTACTGTTCGGTATTTGTGCTGACTTCCCTGAGGTGGCTGGTTTATTTTCTCCCCAGTGAGGAAGAGAGCAAACTGTACAGACATAAAGTGAAAGGGGAAAAAAATACATAATTCAGTCTACTCTGCTTCCACTACTTTCTGTACTGAAGAACATTTCAGAGAAACAAGTATTTGGAGGCTTCTGGCACTGCCCCCTCACTAGGCCCTGAGACACCTTTGGTGCAGAGTGAGGACAGGTGCTTATCTGAACACCTTCAAGTCCATGATCTGTGATTCTGTCTACATTTGCATAATATAAGCCATAATTTCTTTATAGCTTATGAATTTGCCACCCAGAAAACAACTAATATTTATGGAATATAGGAATTCAGTATCATAACACCTGGTTGGCTGTATGTATTCAATATAATCTTTGATTTCTATAACTTTCAAACTACCAAATTTAGTTAACTCCTACCCAAGGCCTAGATTTATACAAAGACTTATTTCCAATTTTTGTATTTCATGACTAAATTTGATGAGACTCTGGAGTTCAAAATGAAAAAAAAAGTCTCAATTACTAAATCACAATGCTGTGGTTAAGAATAAATTAGCTAAATCAAGTAAAAATAAAGGAAAAAAGTGTAAAATTTTACACATGTGGGAGAAAAACAAGACAAAAATGATTTTCCAAGTGGCTCTGTGTGAGTCGCAGTGGATGCTATTCATAAAGGTTTTATACATAGCACGAGAAGTCTTGCAAAGAGAGCATTTATAGACATTGACACACAGAGAAGTGCAATGCCAGCTGATTATGGAGACAATCAAGTGGGAGGGCCAGGACTCTGATCACGTGAAACTTCTCAGCAAGTGGAGCTGCTACGAGATGTTGAAGAGGTGGGATGGATACACGGAACAAACAGATAATTCTCTCTGCAGGGGCAACAGCTGGGGTAATGTAGCTCCCATGTGACAGTGGTAGAAACCAAATTCCTTGTCAGTCATTCATCTAACCCGTCTCGGGCGTGACGGTGGGAGAAACCAAATTCCTGGTCAGCTGTTCATCTAACCCATCTTGGGTGGGCAACCAGGGCCCTAACAACGTGCTGGGAGAAGCAGTCTTGCTTCTCTTTCTCTTTCTCTCTCTTGCTCTCTTTCTCTCTTTCTTTCTTCTTTCATTTATTTAGAGACTGGATCTTGCTCTGTCACCCAACTATGATCATAGCTCACTGTAGCCTTGAACTCCGGGGCTCAGGCAATCTTCCTGTCTCGACCTCCTGAGTAGCTAGGATTACAGGGAGGCACCACCATGTCCAGCTAATTTTTGTATTTTTTTTTTTTTTTTGTAGAGATGGGGTCTCTCTATGTTCCCAGGTTGATCTTGAACTCTTAGACTCAAGCCATTTTCCTGCCTTGGCCTTCCAAAGTGTTGGGATTACAGGTGGGAACTGCACCTAACTTCTGCCTTGATTTTGAAAATAGGCAGAAGACCTGACACAGTCCCTCAAGGCTCAATCACCAGACCTTTAATTACTGCTTCATAATATGACATAATATTTTGTAATCTGATTTAGTTTATGAGTGACTACCATGTATTTTGTCACTTGAATTGTCTTGTAAATAATATAGTTTTAAGATTTAGAAACTGACTTTAAACCTTAAAATTTAAACTGATTGTAACCTTACAATTTAAGGTTAAAAAAAAGGAGCTTTGCAACTTTAAAACATCTATTTTTTGTTCTTTTCTAATTTCTAGTTTTCTAATTTCAAAACTCCTGGGTTTGACAGCTGCCACAGAGAAACTCCAATATTTATGTTAGAAATATTTTCTTTTTCTGTTAAATGGTCACTATTCCATAGTGATCCTTTTCTTTATTTTTCATGATCCAAGTAAGATTTATTTCTCCAAAATCTGAAACAGTTGGATGATTTGATAAATCATTTCCACTTGAAATTTAGAAAGGTTTTGAAATATGAATTAGGAAAATGAAAGTTCGAGTCCTGAGGTTAGGGAGATTGATTAGTGCAAGCTGTAAGCAAGAATTTCCACGTACTGCCTGAACTGTGCTTTAAACAGTTCTATTGCGCTACAGGAAAAAGATGACCATGTCTGTTTGATGGTTGCTTGTTTGCTTTTTTTTGTTTTGGTTTGGTTTTTTTTTTTGGTTTTCTTATTATTGTGATTATTATTTTTTGAGATGGAGTCTGGCTGTGTTGCCTAGGCTGGAGTGCAGTGGCGTGATCTTGGCCCACTGCAACCTCCACCTCCTGAGTTCAAGGGGATCTCCTGCCTCAGCCTCCCAAGTAGCTGGGACTATAGGCATGTGTCACCACACCCAGCTAATTTTTGTATTTTTCAGTTGAGATGGGGTTTCACCATGTCGGCCAGACTTGTTTCAAACTCTGACCTCAGATGATCCACCCACCTTGGCATCCCAAAGTACTGAGATTACAGGCATGAGCCACCGTGCCTGGCCTTGATTATTTTTCTTATAAATAAAGTACAAGCAACCATTGTTAGGAGCTCCCCCACTTTGGGTTGAAATGATTTTGCCAAGAATGAAAATAAAATGCTGTTGCTGTAGTACCCATTTTACAGCAAATTCTATTAAAAAGTGCAATAGAAAATGTCATTAGACAAGGAGCCAATATTTATAGGGCCAAATAAGCCATGCAAGTGAGACACAATGACTTTTAAATATGTTGCATAGAGAGAGTCACCACTTCCGCTACACACAAATGTTTTTAATGCACTTACACACAACTTTGCTAGGGCTGACCATTGGTTAAAAAAAAAAAAAAAAAAAACAGAACAAAGAAAATTCATGTTTCTCTTTGGTGTCCTCTTATTTCAGTGATTTTCCACTCCCCTCTCTGCCACTGAATACGCCTTTTGTAAAGAGACACATTGCAAAGAATCAGATAACATAATTCACAACAAGATATTATATCTTATATAATATCTATATATATTAATGTTTCTAAGACAATAATGGGAACAATACTTAACTCAGGGAAATAAATGCTGCAGAGGGAGCTTGAGGCCCCAGAGACAGTTAATAAAAAGACAGCTTGACTGGAAAGAGAGGTCCTCCAGTCACTGAAGGTCCACCATGTAGATAACAACCAGAGACATTGGTGAAGTGTGCAAATTTCAGATACAGTCACACTTACCAGTGTCTATTTTCCTACAAACCACAACATTCTCTCTAAGCACAATAGAGGCAAGCATAACACTTTTCTAAGTATTAGGGAATAACAGGTGCAAAACTTAACCTTAACTCGAATTTGTTGAAGCTCTGTACTAGACTTTTCTGAAGTTTCATCTTGTTTTGCTTTGACAATAATTATACCATGCTAAAGATTTAAAATTGCTGTTCCCTCGACAACATTATTTGATGTAGTTAGAGAAAGTGCTACGTGTTACACGAGGAAGGGGGGTCTAAGATTCCGTATCTTCCATACAGCCAGACTAGGTGGTCATGCCTATAATTCCAGCGATTTGGGAGGCTGGGGTGGAGAATCGCTGGAGACCAGGAGTTTGAGCCAACCTGGGCAACAGAGAGAGACCCTGTCTCCACAGAAATAATTTAAAAAATATTAGCTAGATATGGTGCTGCATGCCTGTTTTCAGCTACTTAGGAGGCTGAGGTTGGATGATTGTCTGAGCCTGGCAAAGTGAGGCTGCCATGAGTCATGATCATGCCATTGCACTCCATTCTGGGTGACAGAGAGAAATCTGTCTCAAAAAAGTAATTTAAAAAATTAAAAATAAAGATAAAAATAAATTTTATAAAAAGATAAAGAGAAAACATATTTTCTGTGGATGTATCAAAAAGAGCATAGATAAAACTTTTCAATTTTGTTGCTATTTTTACACTTTTGCTTCTCTGTATTTTCTTCTTTGTTTCATATTCTTGTTTATTTTCTGTAAACTCTTATTTATTCTTCAAACCTCTCCTCTTTCAAAACTCATTGAGCCAAGAGATATCCCTTTCTTTCCTATTCAAATATGATTTTGTATTTTCACTACATTCACATTAAAATGCTCCTTTAAAAATATTCATATTGGCCAGGCGCGGTGGCTCAAGCCTGTGATCCCAGCACTTTGGGAGGCCGAGGCGGGTGGATCGCGAGGTCAGGAGATCCAGACCATCCTGACAAACATGGTGAAACCCCGTCTCTACTAAAAATACAAAAAAAAACTAGCCAGGCGTGGTGGCGGGCACCTGTAGTCCCAGCTACTCAGAGGCTGAGGCGGGAGAATGGCGTGAACCCGGGAGGCGGAGCTTGCAGTGAGCCGAGATCGCGCCACTGCACTCCAGCCTGGGCGACACAGCGAGACTCCACCTCAAAAAAAAAAAAAAAAAAAAATTCATATTAAAATTTCCTTCGAGTTTATGCCATTGATTAGTATTAAAGTTGAAAACACTAATGAAGTTCTCTTGGAAGCTGCAGTAGGAAACTGCTTTTGGTGACATGCCTCACTGGATTTTTCTACCATTTCAAGTTGTGCTTCAGTGAGGCTCCAAGGTTTAAAGATAAATTTATTTGAAAAACACGACGCTACTCTTTGACTTACAGAGCTTTCGTGTGCGTGTCTTAGCTACATAATTTCTACAGGAACACGCAGGACATTCGGGTTCAGATGCAAATGATATGTTTATTGCTATCAATCATTTGTATCACCAGATCACTGAACCAGAGGACAATGTGTAAAAGGGTTTCAGAATGGCATAATGGGAAGAAACACGCTAATCAAACGATGAGACATGAAGAGAATTTTAAAATATACAATGATCTGCTGTGAAGAATTGGCCAGGTAACACACAATAAAATGTTTACACTTATAGAACAAGTCTACATGTTTTTAGCTCTTAAACCAGAGGTATATGGTTTTAGGAGAGATATCACCTATGGCAGCGATCTCCAACCTTTCTGGCACCAGGGCCAGTTTTTTGGGAGACAATTTTTCCACAGACAGGTTGGGGTTGGGGGTGGGTTTTGGGATGAAATTGTTCCACTTCAGATCATCAGGCACTAGATTCTCATAAGGAGTGTTCATCCTAGATCCTTTGCATGTGCAGTTCACAATAGGGTTAGTGCTCTGATGAGAATCTCATGCGGCCACTGATCTGACAGGAGGCAGAGCTCAGGTGGGAACATTCGCTTGCCCACTGGGCACCTTCTGATGCTGTCTGGCCGGGTTCCTAACAAGCCATGGACCAGTATATGTCTGCAATCTGGAGGTGAGAACCCCTGACCTACTGTGCTGCTTTCCCAGCCCAGGCAAAAGGGATACATACAAAGATAACAATACTACGAGACAGAGAACAAAGTCATTAAAGATGCTATAATTTTCAACACACTTTACTTAAGATGCTTAAGAAAATTATTTGTTTTTCTCAAACCAAAAGACGTTGACTTTGATTGGTTTATTAATAAACAACAAAAATGCTTTCCTAACTTGGAGAAAAAATGTTTTTCTCAACTTTGAGGGAAAAAAAGCCTGATTTTATAAGTACTCAAACCTCTCAGAGTTAGTGGGTAGCAAAAGATTTCATGATAAATATTTCATCAATGTAAATTTGAGATATTAAATGATATAACTAAAGTCTGACTAGCTCACAACCTCATACTACATATATACACTCAAATACTATGTGTGTGCCTATATATAGCATATATATTAATTATATATAATAAAATACATAAAATTATATGTGTTATGTCATCATATATTACATATTGTATATCATATACCACATATTATATACATTATATATAATTATCATATAGTATTATATATTATATCATATAGTATCATATATTATATGTGCATGTATATACATGGCTATATTATACTATTATATATTATATATAGCATTATATATGTATATACAATATACAGCATTTATAAGCATGCTATATGCATATATGTATATACACATATAATGCTATATATGTATATACACATATGTGCTATATATAATATATAATACATTATATATCAGATATCATATAATTATATGTATTATATATGTATATATAGCATTATAGATGTATACACATACAAATTTTTTTATTTATAGCATTATAGACATGTATATATAAAAAAGATCTTTACATTTAACCTTAAAACGAGTTAGTCTGGAGGATGAGAAATCATTTGTATAATTTTAAATTTAATGTACACATTACACTATACATTTAGTAGAAGTGAGTGACATTATTGCCTACTTCTCCAAATCACTAGAAGCAAAATACAGTGTTTCCCATATTCCAAAGGTTAGTTTGTCAATATTTTTGAAGGCTCTCGAAATAAAAGTTTATGTTGTGAACTGTAGCAGACAGTCTTTGCCAACCTAGCATCCATGTCCTCTTTGTTCCTTTTGGTGGTGTTACTGTTGACATCAGACAAGCCTTGATTTTACTCATTGGCTGTCCAGTGTCCATCCAGTCCTCATCTAATTCAAGGGAAGCGACCCTTTTCTCTGCAAGGAAGCCAGTCCTGAACTATCCAAGTCAACCAAGGCCACCCCATTTCCTTGCCGCTACTTGGATGAAACATGGGCATGTGACTCAGTTACAGCGACAGAGGGTGAGGAGGCGTGCTGAGAACACCCTGGGGAAGGCCGCCGGTTCCTGAGAAGAACATGGTGGCAGAACAGATGGCCTCATCTTGCCTCTGGAAGTCGCAGTGTGTGACTGTGAGAACTGGAAGGGTGTGGCCATCTTGACCCCAGGATGGGAGCCAGTCTCAGGACACACAGCGAGGCCAGAATGGCTCCCAAAGCATCAGGTCAGTGGGTCAACTAACTCGTGAGATCTGGTCCACCATGACGCTTCCATCACATAGGAAACGAAATTTCCTTGCTTTTTGAATCAGTTTGAGTCAGATCAGTAACAACTAAAGACTAAACCTTCCTTAAATGTATATTTTAAATTTTTTCTTAAAAATTATGACAACTGTGGTCTTTCAAAGCACAGAAGAGGAGGAATTCTCTCCTCCATTTGTCTAGGGGAAAGGAAACAAATGGCATGGCAGAGACCGCTAGCTGTTCAATGAAAGCACGAGGTGAGCTTTACTTTAATGATGCAAATTCCAACTTTTAGCTGGGTACGTGGCTGCAGAACTCAGACTAGTTTTCTATTCTCCTTTGCATCTAAGTGTCGGTGGCCACACGACCAAGTTCTGGTTAGTGAGGTATGAGCAGATGCTGCAAGTCCATTTTGGTTCTGTTCTCAGTAACAAGGAAGCCCTTATAAACAAAAAAGTGAATCTCAGCCTCAGTTCAAAGAGGCAGCGATAAAATGCCTAAGCAAATGTAAAGAAAGGGGGAGCATGTTGGTCCTAAACGATTCTTTGGTAATCACAGTATTCACTTTCTTTTTCCTTTCTTTGTGGTACCGATTAATTTTTAAACGCTAATGTTTAAATAGCAGCATCCAATCCCTGATTTTCCCTGCTGGTCAAAGCCCAGCCAGTGGCTGAATTCAACACCCTTTACCTTTCTTTTTTTTCCTAGCACTCAATGAAACCATTGTATTTCCTGCTTGAACAGACCAATGAATAGTGATCAAGGGCCATTCTAAGCTGCAATCTTCCAGTTCTATAAACATTATTATTCGGATTCAAAAAACTATTAGCTAGAGCCTATTGATCCTCTACTTCCCTCCTTTTCAGAGCACCAGCATACAAATCCTCTCATTTAGTTTCCTTCTAGAAGCACAAGCTGGGTGTGGAAGACTGTACAAACGCGGCAGGAAAGTATTAATGGCCAACGGCACAAGATGAAACTGAAAGTAACATACCTGTTTTAATACTTTCTCTTTGACAAAGTCTTTAAGATTAATGAATCCCGGCCAGGCGCGGGGGCTCACGCCTATAATCCCAGCACTTTGGGAGGCTGAGGTGGGCAGATCACAAGGTCAGGAGATCAATACCATTCTGGCCAACATGGTGAAACCCCATCTCTATTAAAAATACACACACACACACACACACACACACACACACACACAAATTAGCTGGGTGTGGTGGTGCGCCTGTAGTCCCAGCTACTCAGGAGGCTGAGGGAGGAGAATCGCTTGAACTTGGGAGCCAGAGGTTCCAGCGAACTGAGATGGCGCCACTGCACTCTAGCCTGGCGACAGAGTAAACTTCTGTGTCAAAACAAAAACAAAAACAAAAACAAAAAGAGTCTCCTACTTTTTAAGTGATGAGTGGTTGAGATTGCCAATTTTGGTTCTGGCATAGACTCAAGAGACAAAAATACAAGCTGGCAGGTCCTATAGTGAAATCTGGAGTGAATCCTGTAGCAGCTGATGAGAAACTATGAGACAGTGGCCTATGTTGCTGAATAGAGGCATCTCACTGTCCGCTTGCTGGTGTATGTTCTCATACATTCATAATCAGTCTTTCAAATGTGGCTTAATAATCACATTACTAAGGAGCACTACCTGAAACCACAAAGACAGTTTCTTTGTGAATATTACACCTTCTTCGTAGCTATTGGTTCTTAGCACTGTTGTGTGTTCCATCTTTCATTAGATGACATATTCCTTAAGACCGGATCAGGAGTTACATTTTGTTGAATATATACTATGTTGATTTCATATGAAATAAAATTTAAGTGTATTTGTGTAACATATGAGGAGAAATAAACAATACTATGTACGAATTTTACATTTCTTCTAATTTTCATTTGTATTAGTTCAATCTTTCTCATTTTTCAGGATACGTAGCCAGAGTCAATATTGGTGAAGAGGTCAGGAAGAGGTTGGAAAATGCTTGGTGGTTGAATTGATTGGAATCAAATGGGAAGACTGATCCTAATTGACATGAGGCAGAAACATAAAAAATAGCTCAGGATTGAAATGACACGAAGTTTTATATATACATATGTATATATTTCTATGGTGCCATACAATTACAGTAAACAGAGGATTTTAATTAAAAAATAAATGTTATCTTTGTGGATACCACTGGCCTTTTGATTGCATTTGTTGACTACATGAAACTATGGACAAACATGTGAATTTTTAAAATTCTTTCAACATATATTAGTTAATTATTAATTATTAAGTCTCTTCACTTAATTGACATTTATTAAGTTCCTGCTATACACCTGCCTGGTATTTGCCTGGGTCTGGATACAAAGCTGAGTAAGATGTATAATCGAGATTTAAAGTGCAAAGAAGGAAATCTATGTAATTTGGAAAAGAAATAACATGTTTATGTTAGATAATTATTCCCATGTTTTCACAGGAGGGAGATTATCTTGAAACACTTCTCCCTTACCCTTAATTGCCTCCAGGTTTGATGACAGGGTGATCTTTACAATATGCACAAATCCAAAGGATCAAGTTTACAGCAGACAAAAAGAGAACATGGAGCAATCTGGTTATGACATCAGTCACCTCCTAATTGGGGGGGATATTTGCTAGCTAGCTGAGTTGCCTTCAAGCTAGAGGGTTGTAACCAATTAATAGACAAGAGAGCATATGGCTATGCAAAAACAAAAAACAAAACAAAACACAAAGGACTAGGCTTTGAATTCTGATTCTACTACCTACTAACTTTGTGACCTTTTACAAGAAATAGCACTTCTCTGAGTCTCAGTTTGAAGAGATATTTAAAATATCTCATCAGGTGCTGATGACACATGACAGTAAGTCTCCAGGCTTACAGACACTGTGACAGGACAAGCACGTGAGGATTCTTAGCAAATAGCAGCTATGGGATTGTTATTGTGTTTGCTGTTGTCATTGATTTTAATTATTAATAGCACACAGATCATATACTCCATTTTTCATCTGTTAAGTGATTCCTATCAGGTTGCACAAAGTGGCAGGGTGTGTATTATAAAGAAGAAGTCAGGACCGGGCGCAGTGGCTCACGCCTGTAATCCCAGCACTTTGGGAGGCGGCCGCGGGAGGATCACGAGGTCAGGAGGTCGAGACCATCCTGGTTAACACGGTGAAATCCCCCTGTCTCTACTAAAAATACAAAAAATTAGCCGGGCGTCTGTAGTCCCAGCTACTTGGGAGGCTGAGGTAGGAGAATGGCGTGAATCCAAGAGGTGGAGCTTGCAGAGAGCCGAGATCACGCCACTGCACTCCAGCCTGGGCGACAGAGCCAGACTCCATCTCAAAAAAAAAAAAAAAAGAAAAAAAAGAAGGAGTCAGACTGTGGGTCTTTTGAGTACTGTTTTTCACTGGAGCAATATCCCAGAGTGCATGTCCCACTAATCGTGGGATGAAGACAGCCCTGTTAGGCCGCAGGGTGGTGGCAGGTAGCACAGGCTCCAGAATTAGAAGCTCTGGGTTCCTGGCTGAGCTCCACTGCCTCCTAGCTGTATTACTCAACTTCCCCGTGACTTCAGTTTTCCTATCTACTAAATGGGGATAATAATAACATCTACCTCGTAGCACAGTTAATAAGGATTAAATCAGTCAAAACATGTAAAATATTTATAACAATGGTTAGAAAACACCATGCACCAAAATATGCTAGTTATATTACAGAGTATATCACAGAATAAATTAAGGTTTGACATCAAATTAAATAAGACAGCCAGGCCAGTGGCTCACACCTGTAATCCCAGCATTCTGGGAGGCTGAGGTGGGCGGATCACTTGAGGTCAGAAGTTTGAGACCAGCCTGGCCAACATGGTTAAACCCTGTCTCTACTGAAGATAAAAAAATTAGCTGGGTATGGTGGCGTGCACATGTAATCCCAGCTACTCGGGAGGCTGACGTAGGAGAACTGCTCGAATCCGGAAGGCACAAGTTGCAGGGAATCGAGGTCTCGTCACTGCACTCCAGCCTGGGTGACAGAGCAAGACTCCATCTCAAAAATAAAATAAAATAAAATAAAATAAAATAAAATAAAATAAATGAGACAATTACAGGAGAAAAAAATCAATATTAGAAATTAGACTAGAGAACATTTTTTTCTAATGGAGGAATAATTAGATACCAAATAATGTTGTCTGTGTTAGACCATCGGGGCCAAGGGACCTATAGTTTCTATCTGGATTGTAGCCAAAATGGAACCTGCAGACATCAAGCAAGATCTGTTAGGAAGTAAAGAATATCAAGGTGATAGAGCTTTAAAAAAATCTGTGCTTTCAACAGCTTCAGAATTCCCTGTCTAATCAGTAACAGCTTATCAAGCATGAGATGGGAGAAAAGCAATCATCGGGGCTCCAGATGGAAATGTTTAATGCATATGCAGTTTACAGGATGAATATAAATTGCAAACATGGTGGTTTTTGGTTAATCTGCTGAATAAAAAAAGTTTTGAATTTGTTCTACGTTAATTAATGAGTAACTGAATATTTGATACAGCAACGTGCTTAACTCTTTGACAGAGAGTCAATGGCCAGTGATTTTGCAGATCAAGTGGGCATTGTCAGGCTTATTTTCCTTATACATGTAATTCTTTCAAGGTATACTTTGCAGCAGATATAAAGTCTTGTATGTATTGTGATCCTCACTCTGTGCTGAGAAAAAATATCTATCAATCTATTTAATTGTGCAGCGTACATTGGAGAAAAATATGAGTATCATTGAAAATGTTTAATACTCTTTGAATGGAAGGAAGGTATATCTGATGTCATAGACAAGAGAACTAATAATATACCCTGTTAGTTGGTAGTAAGAAGCCTGAAAATATAAAAAGTAATAATGTGGAGTGAATAAAGTGATATGTTCTGTCTACAGCTATTTCTTTATCTGTAATCTGTGTATATTGAAGCCTATTTTAATTGCATACATATTACATTTATATAGCACTTGCTATATGATCCAGGACCTTTACAAATACTACGTGATACGATCCTCGTAATCACCCCATGACATACGTACTATTATTATTCTCATTTTACAGGTAAGAAGACTGAGGCACAAAGAGGCTAAATAACTTGCGCAAGGAAGCTAGAAAATGTCAAAGCTTTACGTTTCAAGTTAGGCTGGCTTCAGAGTACTTTTATACTCAACTGCTCCACTGGGCTGTGTATCTAGATAGTACCCAAAAGGAATCTGCATACATTATTTATGTATTTGGTATGTATCCATTGACAAGAGTGGTAAAAGATTGGAGAAACAGTCAGAAACTATTTTACTATTAGATACGGTTTCAGGAAATATGGGGATCTTGCGTCAACCTAAGAATATGAAACTGCTCATCACCAGTGTTGCTCTGAATCTTTTCCTTTTGTGCAGTTGAATCATACATGCATTTTTTGTTTTCACTAAATAAAGTGTGCAATTGAAGAAAAAAGCATTTCTGCTCATCATAAGTGCATTCACTTTCTCCAAATACCAAAGAGAAAAAATTAGGGGTACCTGTAATTTTACAACTAAAGATACAAAGGTAGGTTACTTTTATAAGGAAAAAAAGAAAAGTTAATCTTTTAAAATAATAAATTTTTTTTACTAAAAAAAGATTAAAATCTGAGTTGTAGAAACAATAGGGCTAAATTGGAAAACAATGGAAAAAAGAATTTAAGGATGAGAAAATACTTTTAAAAATTTTCTCAAATTAAAATTAGTTTATATTAAGAAGCTAAATGAAGAAATATTTTCTAAGTAATTCAATTAAAACATCTAATACTGTAGTATCTGTGGGAGGAAAAGAAGCAATTGTGTTTTAAAGAAACTCAGGAAACTAATACAATGTTACTTATTTGCCAGCTGAGGGGTTATTGCCATACATTTGTAGCAACTTCCATTAGAAGAGAAGTAGCTATTTTAAAATGCAAATAGCTAGTTTGACCTTGACAATGCTCTTTTTCTTCTTGTTTTGTAAATTATAAATCTTGCATTCTTTTTGATAGTAAAGTCAGAATGTCTATTAAAGTAGAAAATACAAACAGCTTAAATATTGCATATTATTCATTTACATTACCCATAGTATTAATGAAATTTACACTGACAGAAGTAACAAGAAACAACATCCTGAAGTCTTTGGTTGGCTTTTTAAATTGTGTTCATAATTAAAACTCATATACTTTTCATCACTAATAAAAATACAGCAGATTAAAAATTGCTTTGAAAGTCAAAACTGATTTCATTTAGAATTTATTCACTTAAAAATACTACCCATCTGACAAAAGGCTAATATCCAGAATCTACAAAAAACTTAAACAAATTTACAAGAAACAAACAAATTTACAACAAAAAATCAACCTCAACAAAAAGTGGGCAAAGGATATGAACAGACACTTCTCAAAAGAAGACATTTATGCAGCCAACAGACACAGGAAAAAATGCTCTTCATCACTGACCATCAGAGAAATGCAAATCAAAACCACAATGAAATACCATCTCACACCAGTTAGAATGGTGATCATTAAAAAGTCAGGAAACAACCGGTGCTGGAGAGGATGTGGAGAAACAGGAACACTTTTACACTGTTGGTGGGACTGTAAACTAGTCCAATCATTTTGGAAGACAGTGTGGTGATTCCTCAAGGATCTAGAACTAGAAATACCATTTGACCCAGCCATCCCATTACTGGGTACATACCCAAAAGATTATAAGTCATACTGCTATAAAGACACATGCACACGTATGTTTACTGCAGCATTGTTCACAACAGCAAAGACCTGGAAACAACCCAAATGTCCATTAGTGACAGACTGGATGAAGAAAATGTGGCATATATACCCCATGGAATACTTTACAGCTATAAAAAAAGGATGACTTCAGGTCCTTTGTAGGGAAATGGCTGAAGCTGGAAACCATCATTTTGAGCAAACTATTGCAAGGACAGAAAACCAAACACCACATGTTCTCACTCATAGATGGGAATTGAACAATGAGAACATTTGGACACAGGGTGGGGAACATCACACACCAGGGCCTGTCATAGGGTAGTGGGGAGGGAGGAGGGATAGCATTAGGAGATATACCTAATGTAAATGACCAGTTAACGGGTGCAGCACGCCAACATGGCACATGTATACATATGTAACAAACCTGCACATCGTGCACATGTACCCTAGAACTTAAAGGATAATTTAAAAAAAAGAAAAAAGAAGAAATGTATTCACTTAAAATATCATATTAAAAATGTTATGGTATTACATATATCCATTTACTATTATTATTGTTGGTCTGGAATGCTTGATGGACATAATCTTATGAATTTTCCAAATATTACTCCCCAAACAGCAAGAAGGACCAAAGTTCTTATAATAAAACCTTCGTGCTGGCTGGAGCTAGAAAGAAATGTGTTGTAATACCATCTGCAGTTCATGTTGCCACAAACCATGGGGATTTTTAAAGTTCTAGATAAATGAGTATATAAAAGTAAAGGAAATTAAAGGAATGTGGCAGTCAAGAGAACCCAGGCTGCAGGTTAAATCAACACGTAAGAATAGGATACTAATACTTCTCATCCAGTAATTTCAACCAGATGTGCAGTCAACATTGTTTCCCCACACAAAGTATAAACAATTTACATAAGTGAATCATTTATTTATAAAATGAGATTCTTGAGTGAATTTTTATTCCCATATATCAAACTTTTCACTATAGCAAACTTAAAAGTTTCATAAATGTGAAGGATCCTTTTGAAACTTGCCTATATTCAACAATCAGAGAATAATAATACTGTGTACTCTTATCGGTGTTTGACAATTCCCTAAAATGGACCAGACACTTTTATCTTAATCTCAGTTTAATTCTCATTCACAATCTGGACCCTCACTGAGCTTGGTTATAAATGTATTGTCTAATTAAAAAAAATGCTTCAGAAGGAGCAAAACACCTTTAGATATGCCAAGCACAGCTATTAACATAGTTGAAGCTTTGAAATCTCACCCCAGAAGGTTTTGAGAATTCTTGACTGTGATCTCACTTTCAATAGAAACATATTGAAAATGAAATAAGACAAAACACAAACCTCCTGATATAGGGTATAATATTATTTCAAAAAGTCATAATCATATTATTTAAATGATTGACTTTCATTTTTAATTTGATATATTTTTGGCCTATTCTGTTTCACTGGCACATTTCTATTTATTCATATCATTCTACTTATAAATAGAACTTCTAAAAGGTTCCATACAAGTGTAACAAAGGAAAGATAAGAAAGCAAAATGTATTACATCTAATGGGGCTTTTGCATTATGAACATGAAGAAATGCTACTCCATGATGTGACTACTGTCAGCATATTTTCTTAAATGCTATGGGTCAACCATAGAAATGGTAGTGGGAAAAGCACTTAGCAGAGATGAGGATGGGGAGCAAAAGATGGATTGGTAGCAGTGCCATATGCAGACGTGAGGAAATGAGCAAATATTTATCATAGCCAAATGATGCACATCGTCTGTAATGGGGAAGGGGAATGTAGCTACTTGCCTATCTGAACCCATAGTATAGGCCAACCAAGTGCACCATCCAAGGATATCAAGCAGATGATAAATGGAAGAGCAGATGGAGATCTCCAGAAACAACAAAAGAAGGGAAGCAGAACGATTATCAGGGAAACACGTTGGTTTTAAGGGGCTGCCACTGAATGTGTTAGATCTTACCTACGGTTCTTCAGCCAGGGTGAACAGAATGAGGTAAATTGTATGGAGTGGAATAGCTACTGAACTGTCATATACCAATAAATAATAATAGGTTAATTTAATTCACCATCTTGATTCCAAAAGCAGGCTGTTTAAAAGAACAAATGAATTGCCCCATCTTTATTCTATTGTCTGATACTGTGTTTTAATTTGGAAATGCCACACTGCACTTTCTCACTCAATCTCCTAACCATGCCCTTCATTCCCACACTCCTTCATGCGCATCACTCAGGTTTTCATTTCCATCACTTCCATAAACAACTCATGCTGTGGCCACCAACAACTTCAATTTTCCTAATTTACTGGACAGTATTTCAGTCCTCGTCTTGCATGATCTCTTAAGCAGCGTTCATCCCTGGTGCCCATTTCTGTTTCCCCGGCATGCTTTCTTGTCACATCTCCCTTCTAGATTTCCCCTGACCTACCTGTCATTCATTCTCTTGTGTTCCATTATTCAGTCATTCAGTCTTAGAGTGAAAGACCAGTCTTAGATTCTCTGCTTTTCTCACCCTGTATTTGCTCCTTAGGTGATCTCATCCAAATATGGTTTCAACTGCTTCTCCTACGCATAGCTAAGTCACAACTTGTTGTTTGCCCTGTTCCCGCTGAGATCTTGACTCCTTTCTTCAGTTGTCCGCGCAACACCTCATAGAGGCTGTAAAGGCACTTCGGATTCAACATTTACTGTGTGTGCTCATGATTTAGCTCCCACTTACAAGTGAGAACATGCAGTATTTGATTTTTTGTTCCTGCATTAGTTTGCTAAGGATGATGGTCTCCAGCTTCATCCATATCCCTGCAAAGGACATTATCTCATTCTTTTATGGGTGCCTAGCACTTCGTGGAATATATGTACCACATTTTCTTATCTATAAAACAAACCTGCATATGTATCCTGAACTTAAAATATGTTTGTTTTGTTTTGTTTTGTTTTTGTTTTTTTAAGAAAAGGAAATAAAGACCTGGAGTTTCCCACCCTGCTACCATCACCCTAGTCTAGGCTGCCAGGTCTGCCCAGACTGCAGCCATATCCTGTGACTGGTATTCCCGAGTCTTCTCTTGCCGTCTTCAGACCTGTCCTCTATACCACAGCCAGAGCAAGGCTTACCCAGAGCAGACGGGATCACGTGATGTTCCTTCATGCCTATCACCCCAACACACACAAACTCTTGGCTTAAGATAGTTTGGTGGCATCTCTTTGGGCTTCTAATGGAATCAAAACCAGAAATCAGGAACATCACCTCAAAAGCCATGTATTGCAGTATTCCTTAACTCTCCAGCCTCATTTTATACCAAATCACCCTTCACTCTTGGTGCTGCAGCCACACCAGCCTTGCCTCCCTGCTCCAGGAGTTCTGTTTATGCTCTTTAGTTTACCTGAAATATGACCTTTCCTCCTACCTTCACTCACCTTCCAAAGCTCAACCAGCCGTCACCTCCTTGGAGAAGTTCTCCCTCAGATCACTACTGAAGTCACATTTCCGTTGGCCTCTATTACCTTGAGAGCACTACCATCGTCCAGGATGAGCGCAGGTGCGATATGACCCCCGCTGGGCAGATCTTTAATGTCAGTCTCCCCACAAAGGCAGAGACTGGTTTTTATTTTCATCATGATACTGTGGGCGTATCCAGCCCCTAGCACCTGGTTGGTTCTTAGTCACTGTTACTGAATTAATGAATGTTCCTACAACCAAACAAAAGTTTTTAATACAGATGAGCAGAACTCTCAAGAATGACTGGAAACAAAATAGTTTCTAGTCCTCTGTCTAGTACTACATAGACCAGCATTTTTGGTCATTCATTAACTTGCTAGTTCATTCATTCTTTGCCACTCCCTCAGCCTTAACTACCTGTATCTTCTTTTCCACATATTTCATTCTTACTCATTTTACAGTTTTCAGCTTAAATGTCACTTTCTCATACGTGGCCAGGGAATATTTGTTAAGTGAATGATGACCCTATTAAGTATTCATTGATTGCTATAATTAGGTGCCAGAGAGCGTACTAGGGCCTGGGGTTACAAAAATTGATAGGAAGCTTTTTCTGCCATCGGGAACTCATTTCATATTTGGGGACTGCAGTCATGTAGAGAGATAATTAAAGCCTAATATAAATGGTACGAGAGAGGGATGCATCTCCTGCTTGCTGAAAGATGCACGGGGGAGTCCTGCTGCTGTTCCCACAGAGTGTGGCTGGAGGAATGTATACATCTTTTTTTTTTCTTTTGCAGGATAATCTGCTTTATACCTGTAAGCTGAATAACTTTAAAAATATCACTTCATTACTTGTTAGAAGAAAAAGTCACTATTTTAAAACATTGCTTGAAAATTTCTGTTATGGAGAAAATTTAGCTAAACACTTTGATGGGCCATTTGCAGAGGAAATTACAGGCCCTAGAGCACCAGTCAGAAGGCTGGGTTCAATTGCTTTACACAGCAAAATAAAAGGAATGAGTCTACAGTGAAACAGCTGGAAGAAGTCAAGCAAGATTCCCACAGAGATGAAGACACAGAGGGATACATAATGAAGTCCTGGGAGAAAAAGAGAGGCCAAACCACATACCCAGGTCCCGGGCCTGGGGTGAAGCAAATACGCACGCGTGCACACCTCCCCCACACACACACCCGCCCCCCACCCCACACACACGCTGCCAGTGGTAAATTTCCTTTCATTATGCTTCTTTTGACAACAGAGGTCTCTGTTGTTTAGTTTTAAATCATGTGCTGATACAAATCCATCATAAATGAGAAGCCTTCTCAAATAATTCCTTAAACCTTCCAGCCAACAATATGAGTATATTTAAGAGAAATTTGTGAAAGCTGGTTAAAGTTGCCTGAAATGTAATCCCCACTCTAAGAGGGACATAAAAGCATGGGGCCTTCATCAGCGGCTCAGCGGTTGCCTCCCTGTCCTCTTTCCCTGGCAAGGCTATATGACTCTTTCAGTTTAGTGACAAATGCGAAGCTCTTTAAATTCCCTGGAGTTCCTCCTCAGTGTAGAACCACAGGTAGGCTATGTAGAAATCAAATCCTAGCATTGGGTAATCTCTGGATCAGATCAGCATTCTAACAGTCCTCTGAGCTCTCTAGGAGCTAACTTCTGATCAGCCTGTCAACTGGGATCTCAGAATTCCCCGAATATCCATTCTTAGGTGTGGTTAATATGATGACACGTCTCAGAGCATCTGAACCTTGAACATGAGCTAACCATATGTGGCTCTGGCTACAGAAGAATTGATAGCTCATTTTTTCCCCGACAGGCAATGTGCTTTTCTCTGCTTCTGCATTTATGCCTGTTTATATGTTTATTTGAGTGTTTCAGATGAATCTAGTCCCCCTCAAAAGATTCCACATGAAAACAGACTATGCTATATACCTAATTTCCCTCTCCAATTGTAGATAGGCACAATATATTTTCTTTAAAGTGAAAACAAAGCACATGAAATTGCAATATGTAAAATGCATAGTACTGAGTCAGTCTATTTTGTTTCTGGTTGAAAAGAGATTTTCAGGTCATTTGTTTATCAGGTACACATTACTAAAACAAAAGTTGAAACTGCAGATATATCACAGGTCTTATTTATAGCCAAGGCTGTCAAGGTTCCTGTAGAAATCCAGCTGTGACAGATAGATTACTCCTCTATGCTGTGTTGTCTAATACTGCAGCCACTATCCCAATATGGTGATTTGAACTTACAATTAAATTAGCTAATAACAAAAATTCTGTTTTTCAGTCACTATAGCCATATTTTAAATGCTCCATAGCTACATATGGCTAGTGGCTACTGTATTGAACAAAGCAGAAGTGGAATATTTCATCTGTCACAGAAAGTTCTATTGGACAACTCTACATACTAGAAAAGAGAGAATGATAGTAAGTGAACAACTTTGAGATTAGCAGCTAATGAGTTTTGGGGAACTGCATCTCCAATTGTCTGAAAGGGTCAGCTTTTATATATCTCTGCTCAATCCGTATGTTGCATAAAGCTTTAATTCCATTATTCATGTGACCTTTTCCCTCCCCTACCAACTGCTTTCTTACCGCCGCATCCCAGAAACTCATCCTGTTTGTTCCCCATGAATAGAATTTATTAGAAAATAAAAACTAAATCGTTGGAGAGTATGTGGAAGGCAGAATTCTGAGACGGCCCCTATGAGTCCTTGCCTCTGGGACAGGTGACCTGTATAACCCCCTTCTCCTGAGTGTGAAGAGAATCTGTGAATATGACTGGTTTGCTCTTCTGATTATGATTATGTGGTACAGCCTAGGGAGTGGATTTAGTATATGTAATTAAGGTCCTGTATCCGCCAGGGATTCTCTAGAGAAAGAGAACCAGAATGACAGAGTTTGCATATTTCTGCTCCCCGCCCCCACCTCATTCTAACATTGAAATGTAATTCCTAACGCTGGAGGTGGGGCCTAGTGAGAGGTGCCTGGGTCTGGGGTGGATCCCGCATGAATGGCTCTGTGCCCTTCCCCGGGGAATGAGTGAGTTTTTGCTCTGTGTTTTCCCTATGAGATCTGACTGTTAAAAATGGCCTGGCACTTCCTCTCTCTTTCACTCCCTCTCTCACCGTGTGATAACAGATTCCCCCTGCTTCTGCCACAAGTAAAAGTTTCTGAGGTCTCACCAGAAGACACCAGCGCTTCCTGTACAGCCTGCAGACAGCAGTGCTTCCTGTACAGCCTGCAGACAGCAGTGCTTCCTGTACAGCCTGCAGACAGCAGTGCTTCCTGTACAGCCTGCAGACAGCAGTGCTTCCTGTACAGCCTGCAGACAGCAGTGCTTCCTGTACAGCCTGCAGAACCATGAGCCAAATCAACTCTTTTGTTTCATAAATTACCTAGCTTCAGGTATTCCTTTACAGCAATGCAGAAAGGACTAATACACAGGAGGATACACAGATATCAAGATCTGTTTCACGAAATTGGCTTATGCAATGTAGGGGATGATTTGGCAGGTCTGAAGTCCATGGGACAGGCTCTGAGGAAAGGCAGACTGGGAAACTCTTGGGAAGAAGCCCAGGACCACCTAGACTATTGGAGATAGTCTCCTTTACTTAACGTCAATTTTTTATGGAGTTTGTGGCCGGGCGTGGTGGCTCACGCCTGTAATCACAGCATTTTGGGAGGCCAAGGCGGGAGGATCACGAGGCCAGGAGTTCAAGACCAGCCTGGCCAATATGGTGAAACCCCATCTCTACTAAAAATACAAAAGTTAGCTGGGCGTGGTGGCGCATGCCTGTAATCCCAGCTACTTGGGAGGCTGAGGTAGGAGAATCGGCTTGAACCCAGGAGGCGGAGGTTATAGTGAGCCAAGACTGAGTCACTGCGCTCTAGCCTGGGTGACAGAGCAAGACTGTGTCTTGGAAAAAAAAAAAAGAAAGAAAAATAAATAAATAAATAAAGTCAATTTATTATGGAGTTTAATCATGTCTATAAAATATTTTCATGCAACACCTATGTTAATGTTTGACTGGCCAACCCAAGAGGGTAGCCTTGCCAAATGGACACATAATTGACGCTCACAGGTCTTGAATCAGTTGATTTTAGGCCTGACTCAGGCAGGTCATCCCTTTAAAAGAGGGTACAGAGATTTGAGATTTGTAGCAACAAAGACTGTCTGTCCTGCCGTCCCAGAAGAAGTAAACCATTCTGAGTTCACCAGTTGCAATAAAACGACTTCTGCCAACAGTGTTCGAGCTTGCACAAGAAGCCTGAATCTCAGCCCAGACCACAGCCTAGGCTGACATGCTGATGGGCTAAGCCATGCCCAGACACCTGATCCACAAAAACAGTAAAATAATAAATGTCTGTTTTAAGGCACAAGTTTGTGGAAATTGTGCCATATAAGAAACTAACACAAAATGGAATGGGAAGAGAATAACCCAATGCCAATTGAGAGCATTCGATGAGTGTGGCACTGAGCTGAGGAGACTTCATAAGATACTTAACAGAATGCTTGTTGAAATTATTTTCTTTTTATCAATGAAGAATTTCTTTGTTTCATCTTTAAGGATAAAGAAGTTGAAGCTCAAAAATTAAGTAGTTTGCCCAAAGTGAAATAGTACCTGTTGGAGCCACTGTAGTCTACAGACAGTTGAGATTATCTCTTCTTATGGATGCATGAATTAATGCGGGACAGGTGAGTTTTGATTAGTCACTGTTACACTGTAGATATTATAGCATAGTCATAAAAAAGAATTATGATAAAATGCCATTCTTTGGAATAGTAATACACAGTTTTTGGAGTTTAGTAGATCTAATCTCTTACTGCCCAAATGTTGGTGTCCCTTCCGAAAATTCATGTTGAAATCTGATCCCCAGTAAAACGGCATTTGGAGGCAGGGTCTTTGTGAGTTAATTAGGTCATGAGGGTGGAGGCCTTATGAATGGGATTTTTTTTTTTTTTTTTTTTTTTTTGGGAGATGGAGTCTCACTCTGTCACCAGGCTGGAGTGCACTGGTGTGATCTCTCGGCTCACTGCAACCTCCACCTCCTGGGTTCAAGCGATTCTTCAACCTTATGAATAGCTGGGACTACAGGTACTCGCCATCATGCCCAGCTAATTTTTGTATTTTTAGTAGAGATGGGGTTTCACCATGTTAGCCAGGATGGTCTTGGTCTCATGACCTCACAATCTACCTGCCTCAGCCTCCCAAAGTGCTGGGATTACAGGAGTGAGCCAACACACCTAGCCTAGTCCTATTTTAAGAAGTGACCACAGAACTACCTCGTTCTCTTCACTATATGATGATATAACAAGAAACTAGCAGTCTGCAACCTGGTACAGGGCCTTCACCCACACTCGACCATGCTAGCACCCTGATCTTAGACTTCCAGCCCCCAAAACTATAAGAAATAAATTTATATTGTTTACAATCACCCAATCTATGGTAATTTGTTACAGCAACTTTACCTGACTAAAACACTGTCTAACATGTGGTCTTCAAAATAAAGAGGAAATAAATACCCACCATGGTTGGTATTAGGGGAAGCAAACCTGTTTAATTATTGAGGCCAACTTTTTTTTATCTTCACTATTCTCCCCTATTATGAGTTTGTGCACTCTTTCTCAGTAAGAAATGCTCTTTAGAGTCTGTGTGAACACTTACAAGTCTATAATTGGGAATGAACACAGCAAGAATTTTAGGAAACTCAGAATCTCCTGTAAGACTTAAATAGAATTTATAAAATCCAATATGTCAGAATTTGTTACCAGATATATCTACAAGGCAAAAACAATTTCCAATGTGATATGACGTTCAGTTTCATAAAAAGGAAAGCCCATCTAGAAGGCAACTTCAATCAACCATGAGCATGGAGAAGCAGCCGTCTGCTGTGTCACCTGTCCTGTTCTCATCCCGGATTTGGCAAGTAGAGGTGAGATCTGAAGTAGTCTGTCGTCTGATGCCTTGGCTGTAATGGTAACAGAACTGACAGAATAACCTTAGAGCTGACAATGATCTGCTGAAAGTTACAGTCTACTGACATCTGTTGTTCCATTTAAAGAACCGTTAGGAACACTGAGAAAACTTTTGTTCTTTCTAATTAAATAATAGGTCAGTGTGACCTTTGTTGCCTTCTAGTTTCTGTACATCAAGCTACTGTTGCAAATATCAAGTTTTTGCTTTTAGACCTCTGAATTAACTTGTAAGGTACGTTTTCTTTCTTTCTTTCTTTCTTTCTTTCTTTCTTTCTTTCTTTCTTTCTTTCCTTTCTTTCTTTTTTTTTTAATAAAATCATCTTTTCTAACTTTCTTATACTTTAGAGTTTGGAAAGGAGACAGGTACAAAAGATATGAGTCAAGTTCATGAGAAAATCACCGTCTTTATTTTCTTAATTTTTCTGATTAAAACTCCTGATTTTAATATTGACTAAAATGCAAGTCAAATCAGAAATATATTTCTAATAATTTTTACTTAAAATAATTTCTACTTCCAATAATCAACTTAAACATGACTATCAGCTTTGTGCAATTTACATTTTGAGATGCTGAGAAGAGCAGGAATTCAGTATAATAACCAGTCTGTGTCTTTAAGAAATTGACAATGGACTTGAAGAATATACTGAAAAGCCATAATTAATTCCTCATAAAATTTTAAGATACAGGGGAAACTGAACATAAAAGTGATAGGATATAAGAGAAAAACTTTATCCACACAACAGACATGTAGGCTCAAATGTGTGTCTGTCACTAACCAGCTAGTTGGCAACCAACAAACTACAGCCACTCCTAGTGTTGTTTACCTGGTGTTTAAATATGAGAGCTGGAAAAGATTATCTTAAATTGTCCTTAAAAATTACACTGCCTCAATTTCTGAATAGTTAGTTAGAACAAATAGGCTCATATTTACATCAAAAGTTTGTCTGCAGTCAACTTGATTTCATTCTTACCCAATATATTTTTTGACTTACAAGATAAAATAGTCTCTAGTGAAGATTCAAATCGTTACCATTTGCTTAATAATTACTATGTGCAAGATATTTTCCATTAAACTTTTCAATTATTAATTAACTATATTAAAGAACGTCTATTATCACATTCACCTTACATATTAGGAAACTGAGTTCCAAAAGGAACAAGGACTTGCTTAAGGCTTCATAGCTCATAAGTGAAGAGCTGGAATTTGGACAAGTCTCCATATTACAGTAGATTTCTTGTCCATTTGTGTATTTAAGACAATCTCACCTAAACTATTTTCTATAAGAAGCAGAAATTAGAAGAAAAACATGTATAGAACAGATGTACTTAATTTCAGAGACATTTAAAGATCCAGCATTTTATTTTTCAATTGGGCAGGTTAAACACTTTCATCAGCTTATTTCATAAGGAATTTGAGCTCTTGAAACTGCAAAATTGATGTGGGCTTTACAGTCTTAGTTCTAAAAATCTATGTCTTTCTAGACTGAAATAAGGTCAGCCAAATGTGAAGATTTTAACACTTTTAGAAAATGGATTTGTTTTATATAGTTTTGTTGGAGATGGGGAGAATGATTTTCCATTCCCTACAGTTGTTTCTTCTTTGTTGTTCTTTATTTAAGGATATATTGACATTGAATAAGTCCCCTCTGCTATTAATTGAATTGTTTGTAACTACTTAAAGAAAAACACACTATAAGAACTGTTGACTGCAGATGGGAAAGAAGTGGGGGGGAAAGAAAGGCGGTGTGTGTGCTTTCAAGGTAATACAAACAACATTCACCTTTTGTGAAAAATGCTATGCGAGGCACAGGGAAAATGTCAAATCTCTGCAGATGGTGTGGTCAGTCAAAGAATTCTTCCACCTCATTTAGCAGGTGAGATGCTACCCTTTCATCAAGTATCTCACGAGTCTCTTGTTATACAATGGAGAGGTGTTTATGGTAGGATATGCACTTAATAGCAATATACAGAGCATGTACCTGTTACTTTTTTCCATTTCATAATGTGTGAAACAAATGTATAAACTATTTGTCATAAGAATTCAGATATATCAACTAAATTGATATTGGAGTTTTAATAATCTTTTGTTAATGCTCACTCAATACACAATTTCTAAGAACTCTCCAAAATTAAAAATTAAAATGACACATTAAATAGCATGCTAATGGTAAGTCAGCATTTAAATATTACTTTAACATGCCATTTCAAAAGGCTTATGAAGTGCTATACTTAACAACCACTAGAGGACATTTGCTAAAGATTGAAAACAGTGCTATTAACTAACATATATTTTATATTGATTTAATGAGCTGTCTCTATTTCTTCCCATCTCTCACTTCTCTTTCTTATCTCTTTCTAGAAAGCTGCTGTAATTCTTAGCCAATGTACATATCCTTACACTCCTATAATGTTAAAATGATCATACAATTTTGAGAAATCAAAACTGTGACTTGATAAGAGTAATTCTCCCGAGAATTTTTGTGACATAAATGAGCTGAGTCTTCCTTGCAGATATACCTATTTTTTAGTCATTATGCTGAACTTTATATTAGTTACTAGATATTTTTGCCTCTCATTCTTGTTTCTCCTATGAATTAATTTATTATTTAAAAATAGCTTAAGAGTGAACATTCTCTACTTTCTTGGGCCCAATATCCTCCTTCATAGTTCCACTGGGCATACAACAATTATTTTTATTTTCCAGAAAAAAACTGACATTGCCATTAGCTCCTCCTCCCTTAAAAATGCATCTATAAAATGTTCAAGTGTGGAAAGGAATCCCAGTGTGTCCCATACCTGTGGTTGTACAATTATCCCCTTGTGTAAATTGCTGAGCAATTGGCCATTTCTTACCAACAAAGTCATTTCATATATAGAATAGATAAAATAGGGATTCGTTCTTTCACAAATATTTTGAAAATATCTATTACATTGCAAGGCAAAATGCTCACACTCAAAGCCCACCTATTGATGAATTCTAATAGAAATGAAAACATACGTATTACCTTTAATGAAATGTGATGGAATTGCATATGGGGCTAAGCACTAAAACCAAATCCAATACGGTTCTGCTACTAGTTTCTCGTTGGGAAGTCTCAGGAGGAGCCATTTCCTCTTTGAGGGAGTCCTCAGTTCTTCATCTGCAAAGTCAGTAGCTGGACTAGAAAATATATGTGAAGCCGGCCACCTCTAAACATTTTCCGGCTCCATGACTCCTGTCTTCTATTCTGCTTTCAAGTCAATCATTGCAGAGAGCAAATCTCTTTTCTGAGTATTATAAATTATATTTTGATCTGAAAGCAACTCCTTCTGGAAAATGCTTATTTCTCTGTGTGAGCATCGAGACCTCATTTTTGATGCTTAATTAATGTTTAAGGCATGTTTCCTTGTGAGGTTAAGAACAGATGCTGGACAATAAATTTCATTTCAGGGTTGAAAATATAGGAAGTAAACAAATAGCTACTACATGACCCTCCGCACTACCAAAGGGAAGAATTAAGAACAGCGGCGGCAATAATAATAATAATAATGGCTAATACGTATAAATCCCTGCCTTGAACCAGCTATGGTGCTAAGCACTTTCCAGTTATTATCTAATTTAATCTTCATGACAAATCTATAAAGTAAGCATTATTATTCCCATTATGAGTGGCAATAATGGGGTTCGGAAAGCTTAAGTAATCATCTCAAATACACCCATTTAGTAAAGGTGGCATTTGCTTTGTCTTTAAACCCAAAGGACCATCTCTTTTCATTATATCGTATCATTTATAATAAAGAATAATGCTACACTTCATAATATGGTTACTACAAACAATCCCTGTGCATGCATAGTCTGTTCTAAACTAAAAAGTGACATTGTGAATGACATTGTGAATAATTCTTTGAATTATTACAATTTTAAGCATTCTATATGATACGTAAGCAGGGATAAATTGTGATATAAATCACAATAATATACTGATATTACACTGCTTTTTCATGTGACATTTAAAATATAGATTTTAGGTACTATCTATAGTGTTAGTATCTAAACACTAAGTAAATTAATTTATTCAAATAGTTTTTTTTTCTCTTTTTCTTTTTCTTTTTTTCTTTTTTTTTTTTTTTTTTGAGACGGAGTCTTGCTCTGTCGTCCAGGCTAGAGTTCAGTGGCGCTATCTCGGCTCACTGCAAGCTCCACCTCCCGGGTTCACGCCATTCTCCTGCTTCAGTTTCCCCAGTAGCTGGGATTACAGGCGCCGCCATCACACCTGGTCAATTTTTTTTTTTTTTTTGTATTTTTAGTAGAGACGGGGTTTCACCATGTTAGCCA
>NW_012115154.1:15307605-15322146 GCF_000951035.1 Colobus angolensis palliatus | reverse complement strand
ATCTCCTGACCTCGTGATCCACCCGCCTCGGCCTCCCAAAGTGCTGGGATTACAGGTGGGAGCCGCCGCACCCGGCCTTTTTTTTTTTTTCCAAATAAAGTAATCGGTTGTCATTTTGGGATAATTATTTACAGGTGGACCATCAACACATTCCCAATTGATTCAAGTTCCCAAGACTTCCAGAGAAGCAGCAGAGAATCACTGAATCTTGGAGGAGGAAATACACAGGGGCCGCTGTAAGTATTACAACTAGTCTCTGGGAACACATGAATGTATACACACATGCATCATTGCATGTACAGATAAGTGCGTGCACACAATGACACGAGAAGACCGTGAAATAAAATGAAACCAACATTGACTTAGAATAAGCCTTTTGAAAGAACAGCAAGATGGAAGCTTAAAATTAAAACTAATAAATAAAAGGATGAGAACTTTTATGTGTATCTGAATTTATACATTGAGATTCAAATCTTGTACATAATTTAAAATGATATTTAGAGCAAATTATACATTTTTTCCATTTTTCACAATTTTGGCTAATGATTTTTTTTATTTTAATTTAAAATGGTGAAAACACATGAGATCTACTTTCTTGACAAATTTGTAAGTGTTCAATGCATTATTTCTGACTGTAAGTATGATGCTGTGTAGCACAGTCCTAGAATTTATTCGTCTGCTCAACTTCATGCCGATTAATAGTAATTCTACATTTCCTCTTCCTCCCCAGCCCCTGGCACCCACTGCTCAACTCTTTGATTCTATAACTGTGACTATTTTAGATGCTTTATGTAAGTTGAATCAAATAGTATCAGTCTTTCAGTGATTACAGTAATACTTCAATATTAATAATAACGTTATTATTATTAATGCAGAAAAGTATAAAAAAGTTTATCCATAATACTACATCTCAGAAATATTAGTATTATGATGTAATTTTTGCGCAGTATTTTTCTTTCCTTTTTTTTTTTTTTTGCAATGGAGTCTGGCTCTGTTGCTCAGGCTGGAGTGCAGTGGCACGATCTCAGCTGACTGCAAGCTCTGCCTCTCCGGTTCACGCCATTCTCCTGCCTCAGCCTCCTGAGTAGCTGGGACTACAGGCACCCGCCACCATGCCTGGCTAATTTTTTTGTATTTTTTAGTAGAGATGGGGTTTCACCGTGTTAGCCAGGATGGTCTCGATCTCCTGACCTCATGATCCACCTGTGTTGGCCTCCCAAAGTGCTGGGATTACAGGCGTGAGCCACCGCGCCCAGCCTGCACATTTTTAAATCAAACTGCTAAGTGAAAGAGATATTGATCTGTGTAAACAATTTTATATTCTGCTTTTCTTCACCTAATACATATTTTTTGTTGTTGTTGCTATTAAAATTTCTTTAAATAATCTGCAATGGCTGTTCAACACAGTTTATTCAACCACTTCCCTTTTTGTCATGACTTTCAAATAACTACTCTTAGGAAAAATTGTACTATAGATGTACTGTGTTCCCTTCAAGGACAGAAAAATTTTTCTTTTTAAATTGTTACTTTGGAACCTTTGAGAATAAAGGACCACTAAACAAGCAAATACATAATTGCTCTTATTTTTACACTTAGGGACTGAGTGAATAAACAAAAAATTATTTTGTTCTTCGTTTTCATATTGTTAAAATGAAGATAGTTCCTAATGAAGACAGTTGTTAGCAGTATTGTGAGGTTTTAAATAAGGAACTTAGCACAATATCTGACATATAATCAATGATTAATAAATTGGTGATACAAACCATAATTACAATAGTAATGATAATAATTATTATTATAATCATTCTTTCTATGAATCTGTTATGCTCTGATTTTATGCTGTCCTTAAGAGGCAACATGCTTTGATAGATAGGCCAAAAATTAAAGTGCCATTGCTTGTTATGAGAGTAAGTTAATTCACTTCTTCAACTTTGGTTTTCTCATTTGCAAAATGGGGGTTTAATTACCTGTTTTGCATCTTTGTTATAAGGATACAATACATATGAGCTGGACAGCCTAAATAAATGCTACTTATTGCTCAGCTGCTAGCTCAAATATTTCCTACTAGGTATAGTTCTGATTCAAGCTAGTGAGAATTAATCTAACAAATGGTAGTTTAGTTAACCAAACCACCCACTATTTCTTCAATTAAAAAGCAAGCAGAGAAATAGTACTGTATACTTAATTTTGTAAGGTGAACCCATTGTACAATTGGAGATAAGATCACAGTCAAGAGTATCCTTTTATTTGCAAAAAAAAAAAAAAAATCAGAATTCTCATATAACCCCGTCCCCAGTTTTGTGCTCAAGACTCTTACTAAGTAACTGGATTATCTGTGCCAGACTGAGGTTGCCTAGAATTATCCAAATAGCTCTTTGAGGTGGTCAGTCCAATTTAAACGCAATTAAACTTCCTCCAAACCAATTTAATGGCATCAACCACTAAAGCAATTGTTTGAACTTTCAATAGAACATATTTTCACACTGTGTATTATGCCCATCTAGGCACAACTCCAGATAAGCATGATTAAGATGACACAGTGACTTCATTCTCAAAATCGGAAGAACATTCACATGTATCATTCAAATTCTTCTGACAACCCTATAAGGCAAGGGAGAATAGGATGTGTGTCATTCTGTGTGAATTGGAAAGGTTTGGCTGGGATTGCTGAGCACATCACCATACAGTGGTATTGTGTGGTGTCCCATGGTCAACGAAGGTGTTACTAAAAGTTCAAAAAGATGCACAATCCCAGGCCTGCATCATTTACTTCATTAGTAGGAAAATAGCCCTTTGAGGGCTGGGAATGGTGGCTCATGCCTGTAATCCCAGCACTTTGGGAGGCTGAGGCCGGCAGGTCACGAGGTCAGGAGTTCGAGACCAGCCTGTGCAACATGGTGAAACCCCATCCCTACTAAAAATACAAAAATTAGCTGCGCATGGTGGTATGCACCTGTAGTCCCAGCTACTTGGGAGGTTCAGGCAGGAGAATCGCTTGAACCCAGGAGGCAGAGGTTGCAGTAAGCTGAGATCGGGCCACTGCACTCCACCCTGGGTGACAGAGCGAGACTCCAGCCTGGATGACAGAGCGAGACTCCATCTCAAAAAACAAAAATAAAACAAACAAACAAACAAGAGCCCTTTGAGGTGGAAGCTAATAAGTGGTGCAAAGCTATTTTATTGATTTGTCTGTTCTGTTTTAGAGACAATCAGCTATTTTCTCTTTATGCTGTTTATGAAGGTTAATGCTTCTTAAATGTGAATAGAGTGTGTGAAAACAATATAAATTTGTATTCTGTTAGCAAAGTATATTCTATAATAGAATAGAATAGAATGTAATATACTCTATAGAACACACTATATCTATAATAGAATATTAGAGAATACACTTTGCTAACAGACTACAAATTTATATTGTTTTGAATGTCTTTTTTTTTTTTTTTAACAAACGTGAAATGCAAAGGAACAGCTATATAAATAAATCCCAGCCAAACTATGTGGCAGATCTAATCAATCTCTTCTTGATCCCAAACTTAAATTCACAATAAGGTAAATGTCCAATTAACCAAAGGAGATTATAGATTCAAATTGATCCTGGCTGAAAAGATGATACACTTAATGGCAAAATAAAAAGTAATGTATAATTAATAACAATAAAACCACTTAGATTAAAAATGTTTAGAAGAAATGTTGCATAATTCTCCACAAATCACAGACAAAAGATATGAGTATTCAGGTCATTTTCTTTTGCAATATTTATGCTGGTGAGGTGACATAATAGTATTTTCTTCTACAATATATAGATCTTCTACATAGGAGATCTATATATGTAGGTATACTTTAACACTGTAAATATTGTCCTTATCAATATGAAGTCTATGGAAATCTCAGCATGCAGTACATGCTTTCCGCAAATAACAGACACTGCTATATAAATCAAATGAATGTTCAGTCAATTCTTACAATGTGTCAATTTTTCTTTCATAGTTCCTAGGAACACAATGAGCTGATTTCTAGGTGACACTTCCGCACCATCTATACCAGCAGTTCTTACCCAGGGGCAGTTTGGCCCCTGTGAGACTTTTGGGCCAATTTTGGTTGTCACAACTGAGGGAAATATTAGGTACTCCTAGTATTTAATGGGTAGAAGCCAGGGATGTTGCTAAAGGTTCCAGCGTATGGGACAGCCCTTTCCTCCAAAGCCAAGAATTATAGAGCCAAAAAATCAACAATGTCAAGGATGACAAACTTTAATCCCTACTGACAAAACTTTATCTTTACTGAAAGTCAAAAATATAATTTGTTTTCAAACATTTATGTACTAATGATCATATATCTAAAGTTGCTAAGTGTTTACCATAAGAGACCTAACACAGGGACATCTTGCTAAAAATATTACATAAATAAGAACTTTCTTCCTAGGAAAAATTATTATTTGGGGGTGCTTGAGGGTAGAGTATTCAAATGTTTACAAAATGATTGTTACAGGTTGAATGCTTTCTTTAATCCTTGAGATTATTCCCCCATTAATTGGTAATAAAAGAGAATACTGACAGTTTCTTTAACTCCTCCAGTCCAGCCAAACAAGCATGAAAGGTGAAAAACTAAGATGACAGTATTTTGAGCATGTAAGAAAAAATATATACGCTTCATTTAGAAGCATAGAAAATATAAAAAACTAAATTTCAAAATCTTGATTACTTCTTTTCAAGTCTAACTATAAAAGATCTGATACTATTCTAATAGAAATAAAAATATTTAATCTCTGAAAATCACTGATTTCTAATTCAAGTAATTTAAATTGCTTGAAATTTTAAAAGTGAGCATACTAAATAATTATTTTATTATGTTGTTACTTTTAATTCATGAGGACAATTACTGCCATCTTAAATATTTGCTCTTCTCTCCCTAGCTATGCTAATTTAAATAGGTGATAATTAAAACTAGCAACACAAGAATAAAAGCTAATAAAATAATCACTTATATATATTTGCAATGTTTTAAATTTTATTGCTTTCCCCACATAAAACGGATTATAAGTGAAATGTTGATGGACTCTATAACTGTAACTTAGGCTTTAGTACTCTCTGCAATCATCTATCAAAAATAAGAATTAACATACATATCAAAGGTAGTTAAAATATCTCAGGGGGTAAAACTACCTGAGAAAATACACTAACTGATATTGATAAACTTTCTGCACCAAAATGCAATTAAAGCTTGAGTTGTGTTTATTTGCAAGCTGTTCTTCAATGAGTCCAATATGAAGAAGATCCATCATTTAAATTTTTCTGCTGGACATGTGGAATGCACAGTACTACCGAGATATTTTTCTTACTGGATATCTCCTATATATTCTTATGGTGATAATCGATGGGCCAGAGCATTTCTATGGTCATTAGAATTCACAAAATTATATTTTCTGTGGGCCATCACTAAGATTATAAAAAGCCCTTGTGGGTGAAGAGGAAACAAAGAAGAATGAACCAGAAGAGAAGAGTATTAAATGTCAGAGAGGAAGCTCTGCTCTAGATTGTTATGCAGGATTTCTAGGTCTGCGATTAATTCACTTATGCACGTCACATAACTGTGGATTTTGGTTTCCTCATTAGTAAAATAAGGGATTGGGCTGGATGCTCTCTTGAGAACTTTTCAGCTTTGAAGTTCTCACAGAGTACGCACATGGCTCCTCTTTGTAGTAATCAAAATATCTTATTTATAAACCACAGTGAAACATAGTTCTTTTCCATTACCTTATTCTTCTCTTTAACCGGGCACCAAAATGTGTGTATATATACTTCTGTTTTAATATGTTTACATTTCTTGGGAAATTATTTTATGAAAAACTTGGGACTAATGTGTATAATAAAAGTTATACCCTCCATTATTCTAGAAAGTATACTGTTATTCATATTTCAGAGTGACAGACATAGGTCTAATTGCATATTACTCTCTGCCAGAATTTTTAATTTGCTTTTAAATTGACATTCTTGATTTTATATGTCAGCTTAACTTTGAAAGTTCTTGAAAGTAAATTTAAATTTAGATTTTACGGTAATATGATGTGACTCCAACTCTGTATCAGTGACATATTAAATAGTTCTCCAAAATACAAGCTAGCTGCCAATTGTAACTGTCTCGTTCCTAAATATAAAGGTAGGCTCACCATGTTCTCTCATTAAACAGAGTCAAGTTTAAGTTTCTTCCAAGTAAACAAATTACACTAGAAAAAACAATTAAATACTCATAGCATGTTTCCCCATAGAATAAAAAATGAGAACCTATATTTCCATGCTTTAAATTTGTTCATTTCAAATGTCACCCTCAAATGGTAATCCAGGAATGAGATCCACTGAGTATCTGATCCACTAGCTATCTACCTTAGCCAACCCCTGCCAGAAAGGCTTATATCCAAATTACGTAAAAATGTCTATTGTGTGCACCTTCATCGATAGCCTTATCCCTACAATAACGTTTATATGTACAGATCAAAAAGTCATTATCTCAAACTGACATTGAATGGCAATCCACAGAAATCCACATAATCTCAAACTGACACTGAATGACGATCCACAGAAATAGTCTATTACAAAGCACTCCAATTCTAGTTTGAAACACAAACTATTCTTAAAAGCACTAAAAATGCTACATGTGCTCAAATCTAAGTTCCAGATCTCCTAATGGCAAGAACATTTCTGGTTACAACATACAATAGTTTTTAAAACCTAATAACATGAAAACTTAGAACACAGCATATCCCAAATATGTCATATAGTACATGACAATTTTAATTACTTCTTTAATTACCAGTTTATTTTGTATAACTTGGCAGTGATATCTATTAAATCTATTTTTACGTTAAATTACTTTTATGTTGACATTAATCTGGATTTTGAATATTTTTTTCCTCTAATGATAAGCAATCCATATACATAACCCATGAAGCAACCTCAAAATTATGGTTTAAAATAACCAGAAATAATAATACAAGTTATACAAATATTTAAATTAGAAAAAATCCACTGAGTTATTTGCTTTATATAGCTCTGTTTGAACATCTATTATTATATTTAGTTTGGCAATTATTTCAATATTTTGTAGGCCCCCTAGAGCATTATTCAATATGGAGCAATAGAATCATATCCTGTTCCACCAATAAAATAATCTATACAGCCTCAAATAGAAAACAGTTTTCACTGGGGGAATAAATTATGTCTGTACCATTTATATTTGATGTCAGTTCACTTCAGCAAACATTTATTGTGTCCAGGGAGCCTACCATTTAAGGGGATGCCAGTGATGAATAAGGTGACACTTGCTGTCTCCTCCTCCCAGTATCTTACAGTTGACTTTATTTTGAATTATTGTGTTAAATATTGCATTGGAAATATTCACGTAATATAATGGTATATGATATCTGATAAATATTCTTATGAAAATAAACACGTGACTCACTGTGGAAATTCAGAGAATTCTTGTTAAAGATTTCCTCTCAACTGAATGTTGAAAGATAAAAAAGATTGGTCAGGTAAAGGATGACGGAGAGGGTATTTTGGTTAGAGAAAGTATCTCGAATGAGTGCGTGTTAAACAAGCAGGTCACTCATGTATGAGGAAAGATAGCTTGTATTCATATTTGGATCATAAAACACAATATGACAGGATTTAAGACTACAGAGGTAGTCGGTGGGTGGGGAGAAATTAAATTTCAAACAAACAGCTTGGACTTTATAGGCAATGTAGCATCATTAACATGTAGTCAGCCCAGATGTAATATGGTCAGATTTGCACTTAAGATTTAAAATTAGCAAAATGCTTTAAAAATAGTATAATTCAATGCTTTTAATCTTATTAACATTAATAAGATGAACAAATCTGTCATAAATATATTGATCCTGTAAGCAATGTAATAATTTACATATTTATCTATGTACACTGAAATGAGACTTAGGTTGCTAGCTAAAAACTCCAAATATGAAATAAATTATGTTCTTACCTCTGTGTCTCTGTGTCTTTGAAAATGTTAGTTCTTGTCTTGAATGCTCCTTTACACCTAATTTCTGTTGCTTCTTAGTGAAATCTTATTTCATTAGTCAACATAGGTGAGGCTTCCTTCTCTGTCACAGCATTTATCCTAGACAGAGCATTTAAACTCTTTACTTATTCATTTATTCTGCCAAAAATCAGTCTCCTTGAGTGCAGGGCTTATGCTTCAGGTTGTTTCTAAATGCCTGAATGCAATACATGTTCACTGAATAAATAGAAGAGATTATAAAACCAAAATATAAGTATCTGGGACGCTTCTATATGATACAAAATTAAACATCTAATTTAAGTAGGAACACACAGGTTGACTTCCAAAACTGATATTTTATTTTTTGCTCACTTAAACTGATGTAAACATAAATTCGTAATGATTTTAATGAATCATTATATATATATATATACACACACAATATTGTGTTGAATAGTGTTTCTGAAAGTCCATGTCCACTCAAAACCTCAAAGCACGGCCTTATTTCAAACTTCGGTCATTGTGGATTGTCAAGATAAGGTCATCCTAGCTTCAGGTAGATCCTAATTCCAATAACCGATGTCCTTAGCAGAAGGCTATGTGAAGACACAGAGACACAGACAAAAGCGAAGAAGTTCATGTGAACGTGAACCCAAAGGCAGAGATTGAAATGAGGCAGCAACGAGCCAAAGAACGCCAAGGACTTCTGGCCACCACCAGGAGATGGGTGAGGGACATGGAATGTTTCTCTCTCCAAGCTTCCAGAAGGAACTACCCTTGCTAACAACTTGACTTCAGACTGTGCCCTCTAGAACCATGATAGAATACCTTTCCATTGTCTTCAACTTTGTCTTAAGATTGCAGAATTATTTTACAGAGACCCCAGGAAACTAACACATCTGTACTTGGCAGCGTCTCTTGCCTAAGCAGAATGAGAGTGAGGGCACTTAGTGTGTGTCCTGAGGAGAGGGCATTCTCACTAGAGATGCAGGTGTGCCATCAATCAAACACTGTCTTTTATTTATTTGTATTTAACTTCTCCTGATACGTGTTCTTTTTTTCTCAGGCAGCAACATAATTTTCCCATCATGATTTGTATTGAGTGACATACAGTTTCTATTATTTATTCATCCAAATTAAAAGCCTATATAAAAATTACGTTCGTTGCGTGTACGTTGGTTTCCCAAGGTGCCGTCCTTACTTTTAAGAGGATTCTGGCTAAAAGCTAATTAAGTATTTGCCATCAAAAATGCTCGGTACTTTAATCAATGCACCGTGTTTGGCTTTTTAAAATGAATGTTTGAGTAATGCAGCCATAAATGATTTTTTGAAATTATTAATCTGAGACCTCTTCCTTTTGCTTTATGAAGTCCCACTGGTATCGCATAAGAAGATTAGTGTCTGTGCTGTGGGAGGAAGCTCACTGAATCAAAAGGCATGGGACATATTGCTAAGTTTTAAAAATAACTTAATGCACTTGTTTCAACTAAACTTGAGAGAAAACCAAATGTAGAGGAAGCAGAATGTTTCAAAATGAGTTTAGATTTATTGAAATTGGAATTCATATTATATTCAAGACAAGTCAGGAAATAGGAACAATAGAAGCCCTAAAGGCTTCAAGGCAGTGGCCTGGAACGAAATTCTCCACCTGGAATAGAGTCAGCGTCTTATTTCAACCTTGAGAAGTACCTCATTTCTCAGATGACAAAGTGATCATGGAGGAACTGCACAGAGGAAAGATGGCAAACACAAGGGGAGTTACACCAGACTCACGGTCAAACAGAAACAGTGCTCACATGATGATTTCTCTCTCTCTCTAGTTTTCTGGCAAAGTTCGCAGTGACAGAAGTCCCATTCTCTCACTTGCAGGTTTAAGACAGATCCCGGGTACACCCTCTCAGGAGTTTCCAGCCAGATTAGAGAATTCATCTCTCTTCCACAGGCAGGATCAAAACCATGTTTCTCCTTGCTGAGACCCTAGAGGACACAGCGCTGCTATTCTCCGGGAGGGCAAAATGGGGGGCTGTGTCTAATCTACATTTCCCAACTCAAAGTTCTATGATTCCTTTTGTCACTGAAAAATCAAAAGAAAGCTCTTGAGACAACAGTTCACTAAGCTCAGGAACACGGAGTATCATCTTCTAAGGGCTCTTTCTAGTTTGAACTCTAGTATAGAAAATTTACATCGAAGTAACTTTTGGAAAGTGTTTCGTAACAAATATGTTTAACATATATATATTTTAAAATATAAACACGTATATTTGTCTTGGAAAAGAGATAAATGTAATTTGCATTCTTCGCAAATAATAAATGGAAAACCATCTTATCTGGACATTTGGTGTATGCTCTGGTATGAACGCATCCTTCAGAGTTCAATATTTGGAAACTTAACCCCCAATGCCACAATGTGGAGAGGTGGGACTTTTAAGACATGAATAGGTCATGAGGGCCCAGTTTTCTATCATGACATGATGCAAAAAGAAGGCCCTCGCCAGATGCATGTCCCTTGACCTTGAGCTCCCCAGTCTACAGAACTGTAAGAAATAGACCTGTGTTCATTCTAGATTACTGAGTCCCAGATATTCTGTTACAGTAACACAAAACAGATTAAAACTGTGTGGTTAGTAAGATGACTGGTCATTACATTATTGACAGTAAAGACAGTTTTCAGGATGATTATATTTTTGTTTTTCAAACTAAGGAAAAAAAATAGAGACTGACACTTAACTTCTATAGGTCCTTCATGTTATAAAAAGACTTGAAAAAAATAGATGCTTTGTTTCCTCTAAGCTGCACTGTCCAATGTTAGCCAGTAGTCACATTATTTAAATTTGAATTCAAATGAATTAAAAATTAAATGAAATTAAAAATTTAGTTCCACAGTTGTCTTAGCTATATTTCACATGCTAATAGCCACATACGGTTAGTGGCTAGAGCATACTGACAACATCTACATCTTTCTAGAAAGTTCTATCAGAGAATATTGCTCAGGCCTAGTTTTGTCTCTTCTTTTCCAAAATATATCGACTCTTGTATTAGTTTCATGTTGTTGCTATAACAGATTATCCCAAACTTAGTGACTTAAAATAACAGAAATTTGTTGTTTCACAACTTCGGAGGTCAGAAGTTCCAAAGTGGTGTCACTAAATGAAATCGATGTGTTGGCAAGATCACATTCCCTCCAGAGAAAATCTGCCCCTTTCCTTTCCCTCTCCTGGTAGCTGCTGGCATTTCTTGGCTTGTCGTCACATCACTCCAGTCTCTGGTTCCAAGGTGTTCACATTCTCTCCCTTCCTATCTGTGAAATCTCTCCCTGCCTACCTTTCACAAGGATACATGTGACTGCACTGAGGGCCCACCTTGGTAATGTAAAATTGTCTTTCCCTGTCATGATTGTTAACTTAGTCACATCTGCAAATACTTACATGCTTACAACTTCCAAGAATAAAGGCTTTATGTTATGAGAGGCCATTACCCAACTTACTACATCCAACTGAAATGCTACTTTTTAAATTTTATGTTGCTAAGTTACTTACTCCACTGGCATCCATTGATATAAATGTTAATATAGTTTCCCAAACCTATATGATTTTCCCCCAAAGGGGCTTATACAGTAGAAAAGTCTGTCTTCCTGATTTGCTTGTTATTTTTCCTTCTGTTCTTGTAATTGTCAAAGCCCAGGCTTGATAGAAAAGCCCATGACAGCACAAACTCACAACTTTATAAATCTACTTGTAACAGTGATAGAACATGTGGTCACAGTTTAAGTCCACACCTGTGGACGCTAAGTGACCTCACTGACAATGTTTGCTTTAAAATTATTACTGGGCCGGACGCGGTGGCTCAAGCCTGTAATCCCAGCACTTTGGGAGGCCGAGACGGGCGGATCACGAGGTCAGGAGACCAAGACCATCCTGGCTAACACGGTGAAACCCCGTCACTACTAAAAACAAACAAACAAAAAAAAAAAACTAGCCAGGCGAGGTGGCGGGCGCCTGTAGTCCCAGCTAATGTAGTCCCAGCTACTTGGGAGGCTGAGGCAGGAGAATGGCGTAAACCCGGGAGGCAGAGCTTACAGTGAGCTGAGATGCAGCCACTGCACTCCAGCCTGGGCGACAGAGCGAGACTCCGTCTCAAAAAAAATAATAAAAAATAAAAATAAAATTATTACTGTAAAAAAAGTCACCTCAAAAATAAATATGTGTCTAGCAATCGTAATGAGAATGAAGAAGAGCCTGCCAAAACTACTTAAAACAATCAAATAGATTATGAATACATACATGATAGATACATAAATAGATAGATAAGTGGGAATCCATAGATATATGAGCAAGATTCTTGAACAAACACTTAAAAAAAGGTATACATATGACAAATAAGCATAACCTGTTTTAAAAATCAGAAACATAACTAAAATGAGATATGACAAACACTCACCAGAATGGCTAAACTTTTAAACAATACTAAATATCTTAATTTGTAAGCATCAGGAACTCTAGTTAATTGCATTGGAGACTTTGAATTGGTATAACCAATTCAGAAAAATTTGTGTCATTATTGGCCAAAGGTGAACACACATCTATGCTAGTTTGTTATTACCACCCCCAGGTCTATACCCAACAGAAACATGTTTAGTAATTCTTTAGAAATAGCCAACATCTAGAAACAACTCAAACGTTCATCAGCATGAAATAAACAAATGATTATAGAATATTCACAAGATAGAATCATACTGAGGAAAAGAAACTACTGTCTCTAATATCAGCATGGATAATTCTCAGAAATATGATTTTTTTTTATTTTTATTTTTATTTTTTATTATACTTTAAGTTCTAGGGTACATGTGCATAACGTGCAGGTTTTGTCATCTAAAGAGGTTAGTTTTGACCTCTTCCTTCATGAAGGAAGAAATATGATTTTTAACTAAAGAAGTCAAGTGTAAAATAATGCATCTTTTATCACCCCATCTGCATGAAATTTTTTGAAAAACAAGAACTAATCTATGGTGATACAAATCAGGTGAATTTTTACATTTAAGAGTTACAGTAACTGGGAGAAGGCCTGATCAGTGGTTGCGGCGTCTTGATATGATGTTTTGATTAAACTGTGGATGATCAGATGGGTGCTCATTTTGCTGGGACTAAAAACAGAGCAGTGATAGAGAGCTTTGGCACTATACCAGACCACCTGGTTTCCCTTTCAGACCTATCACTCAGGCTAAGTGCTTTTGGGTAAATTTTAACTTTTACCATTTTTATTATGATTAACTCTATGAAATTATTTGTCCCACTTCATCTCTCAAAGACCATGTCTTTCTCATCTACTGTAGTAATGTTACCATTTAATACGTTTATCATACATGAAAAGTGCTCATTACATAATTGCTAATAAAATAAATTGCACATACACAGTCTCCATGAAAGATTTATATATATATATGTATGTGTGTGTGTGTATGTGTGTGTATGTGTGTATATATATGTGTGTGTGTATATATATCTATATATGTGTGTGTGTCTGTATTTATTTACTAAAAGCTAAACATGGTTCTTAACAAAATTTGTGCTGGTCACAATTATATCACATTTTGTTCTGGCCTTCCTGTCATGATGCTACGCTGAGAGCAAGACTATGTGTGAACATGACACTCTGTTCATGAATGACTAGACCACATATGACCAAGGATTCTAATTTATGTTAGACCTCTTTTGGGGCCTCTCCAGAAATGCTAAATTTTCCTTCTAAAGGGCTACATTCTCCTGAAGAACTAAATCTTTTGTCTCTCTACTAATTTTATCTGCTACAATAAAATGGTAACCAAATAAACTGTTTTTGAGAATTTTTAAATGACCTCCATAACCGCTTTTTTGTAGTTTGCACAAAACACTATTGCCTATGAATTAATAAGATGGTATTTGGGCACTATTATAGCTGATATTTTGACCAATTTCTGTTACTAACTTTATATAGAGGCGAAAGCTTCTTATATTCTTTTATATAAAATACTAAGTATCTAGTGTGTTTTAGAAAGCTTGTCCAATGGAGGCATTTGAAATTTTCTGCTTAGTGTGAACTCATTTTTGTGGGTTTATAGGAATGAGCAGGAAACGGGCTAATAAGAGACTTTTTGCAAAACACAGAGGAACCAATCCCCTCCTAGTTGATACCCAGCCTCTTTGTTCCCCCAGGCAATTGTAACAGCAGGGAGAAAAATTTCCGGGAATGAGGAAAGTGTATTTTACTAGGGAATTCATATTTTGAAGCCAACGTTTGCAAATCATGTGTTCATAGATTAAATGTATACTGCCTAGCAGTCTCACAAAGAAACAACAACCACAACTAGAGATAATCTTGAAAGCAGTTCTGTGTTGGTATCGCCTTCACAGAAGCAAATAAGCACAGATATATCTTCTCAAGAAGAATTCACCATCAGCCTTGGCCCAAAGAAATTTCCACAGATAAAATTTTAAAGAAATTGAGGTCGCAGTAAAGAATATGGATAAGAAATCACCATCAACCTTGGCCCAA
>NW_012115154.1:15272344-15306475 GCF_000951035.1 Colobus angolensis palliatus | reverse complement strand
AAAAAAAAAAAAAAAAGCTTACTATTTAAATAAAGATAAAACCTGCCACAAATTTAAACAACATGATACTCACAGTAAGAACAGCCATAAACTTCAATTCTGAGTCCAATGCGACCTTCTCCATTCCAATCCAGAGGCACTATGCGCACATAGCGGGCGATAATAGGATGCTGTAATTCATGCCGGACCACACCATCAGAGTTAACATTTCCAGGAAATGCCTGAAAAGGAAATGGTACTTTAAAAATTAGGAAAAATACTTTAGAAACAATCATGTTCTCTATCTGCTAGAATAAACACAAATCTCATCCAATGGTAGGGCTTGCAATTTTTTACACCATAAATAATTTGAAGAAAGCTGCTTCCTTACTTTTAATTTGAAAATAAGTCCAGTTTTAAATGGAAAACAGGTCAGATTTTCTATAGTTCCTTTCATCCGTGTAAATATATGTTAAAAGAATGAAAGACTAAATGGCCCCCCGGCTGTTGTGTTCCATACACATTTAAATGAGTTCTAATATTTTGCATTGAATTTATACAATAAATGATTTTTATAAAATCTAACCATACATCTTGCTTTCTAGAATTCTCCTCCACATTTTCTCCCACAAAACCATTAGAAATTTAAAGATAACATTTCAACATTAGTGAGATAAAGAAGAACAATTGAACAGGTTGTGAAGAGGTCAGGGTTTTCTACCTTTTACTGGAGTAGACACATTTAGAGAATTTGTTCAATGGATCAGAAACATGTTAATTCAATTTTTCTCATTATAGAAGATTCTGTCAAAAGAATAATTATCCATGAATTTCATCTGATACTGAAAGTTCACATTGTCTTTCCCCCCACCACCCCCCAGAGGAGAACAAATGGATTTTTTTGGGAGGCATACATAAAAATCACTCAACAAGGATTTACAAACTATCTATTGCATAAGTTAGAGCAAGATAATATGGGATATTCAGGGATGTGTGAAACCGTAGACTCAGTACTCAAAAAAAAAAAAACCCATCTAATGAAAAAGAAAATGTCAGTATAAAGTTATAATTCAGGGAAGATTTAAAGAAAGAAACTATTATATTTTAGAGGATGTAAATCCAATAAATGAAAGCTTGCACTATTTTAAACATGAGCAGTTTCAGCTTCATATAGACATTCTCAATGTCCCTATAATAGATAAGTTGAGGCTTTAGCATTATTTTTTAGAAGATATTCTTTTAGGTTTATTTAAATTATCTTAAAATCATATGCATTCTAAAGGTCCCTTTAATAGATAACTTGAGATTTTAGCCTTGTCTTTTAGAGGGCATTCTCTTTTAGATTTAAATTATCTTAAAATAATACAAATAGAAATTTTAAAAATTATTTTTTAAATCATGAAAAGATGCAACACAGGCATTATATTACATTGTTAGTATGTTGTCTTCTTTGCCTAAGGACTGAATTTGCTTCTATCTAAAACCAGAAGTTTGGTCTTTTAAAAAATTTTTCTTTAATAATGATGTCTTAAAGTTAGACTACTAATACAAAGTAAAGAGCGAGAGATGTTTTTAATGAAAAAAAGAAAATACAGAGTAGCTTCGGAATCGAAAGCACTGGCTTAAGTTCATCCAAGCATCACAAATGCAAGATTGTAGTAGAAGATCTGTCACCCAACCCTCATTCCACCGTCAAATTCTTGCCCTCCGAAATACAAAATGTGTAATGTAAGGTCTAGTAATTATGAGAAGTATATTGAAAGATTTCCCCTGCATTTAAACAATTTTATATAACCTTTAGATGGTACCAGCAATCCACATAATGGATAATATTTAGTCTATGACATGGACAATTACATGTTTTAAAAAGTGGAATGTTCTTCAGTGATGATTCCTGCTGTGCTCTTCTTGGTTTTCTCAAATGAGTTGCAAACTACCACTGCCTTTTAAAAATAGCCATACCCTTCTGCAATCCACAAAGCAAAACTATTTGAGCAGTAGGTCTTGCAGTTTAACATTTAATAGAGAATCCACATCGCATCCTGCTGACACAATTTCATCAGAAAAAAAACTTTCTAAAAAGACATTTTCTTTGTAGGAACTTTTCTAGCCAGCTCTTAGTTTTACAGAGAATCTAAAAATCTAACCAAGTATTCAATTAAACCATGGCTATATTGTAAGATCTCTATTGGGTTCTCTGACTTCAAATGCAAGAACAATTAGAATCCTTGACCAAAATCACTTGAATTAAATCAACCATTGGATAGGGGTTAATCCAAAATTCATTAACTTAAATAATACTCAACAAAAGCCACCAAACAATTTTAACTTGAAAATTAACTATATGGCCCGGGCGCGGTGGCTCAAGCCTGTAATCCCAGCACTTTGGGAGGCCGAGACGGGCGGATCACAAGGTCAGGAGATCGAGACCATCCTGGCTAACACAGTGAAACCCCGTCTCTACTAAAAAATACAAAAAACTAGCCGGGCGAGGTGGCGGGCACCTATAGTCACAGCTATTCGGGAGGCTGAGGCAGGAGAATGGCGTGAACCCGAAAGGCGGAGCTTGCAGTGAGCTGAGACCCGGCCACTGCACTCCAGTTTGGGCGACAGAGCGAGACTCCGTCTCAAAAAAAAAAAAGAAAAGAAAAGAAAATTAACTATATGCTTAGCATGTTGCTAGGTTTTATGTCAATACTCAGAAAAACAACAAAAAAACTCTCCTGAAACACTGTCTCTAAGACATGTGCAATCTTATGAGGCCTAAAATAAAATCTGAAAAGATATTGCAAAATGCAGCATTAAAAGGAACTATGGAAGTACATGATGTAACTAGTAATTTAACCTCTATTTGGACTTCCGTGAGGCTATGTAATCAGGCAAATTCTACAGAGTTAGAGCTCAGCTACACAGAAGAACAGAGTGGTGTTTGAAAGACAAGAGAGAAAGGGCATAGGATATATTGAAGAATAGGTGAGCATAAAGGAGGATTTCAGACCTAGGGTATAAGACTCAGAGTCCAGGGATAGTCACGCTGAAATTTTGCTCCATATGGGTAACTTCACTAGGACTTTAAAAAAAATACTTTTCCTTTGCCCTGTATGTCTCACAAAAAGATTTGATGAGCTAATTTATAAAATGAATTTTTGAACTAAGATTGTAGATTCTCAGGAAACATGAACCAAGGGTGTTCAGGACTAGACAATCAGGACTGGGAATAAAGACACAAGTCTGACTGGGAGGAAGTATTTATGTTGAAAAAAATCATAAATGTTGTAACAGGTTCTGTCTGATTAGAGACAAAATAATATAGCATGTGTTGTTGTTGTTGTTGTTTCAAGAAATAACAATAAAAGCCATATTGATGAGATCCAGGGTAATGGGAAAACATACTGGGAGCAAGAAGATTAGCAACAAGTAATTGAAGGTGAACACCAATGTGGTGGCATGGGCAATAAATAAATAAAAGGCAGATCTGATATTCCAAAAGAAGAATTATTAACATCTTGAAAGAAGGGAGTAGAAGATATAACCAACCTAATCCAAGATATTAGCGTGCAGGCATTGGTGACAGAAAAGGGAAGAGAGGGAATGATATGATCAACATTTATTGCTTGACTGCTCAGCAACCTCTTCTCTTTGAGTAATAGCATCTGGATTTTCTTGAAAAAGTTCACGCTTAATATTCTACACTTGCCTGGGTGCAGTGGCTCACACTCGTAATCCCAGCACTTTGGGAGATCAAGGTGGGCTGATCACTTGAGGTCAGGAGCTCAAGCCCAGCCTGGCCAACATGCTGAAACCCTGTCTCTACTAAAAATACAAAAATTAGTCAGGTGTGGTCATGCACACCTGTAATCCCAGCTGCTTAGAAGGCTGAGGCAGGAGAATCACTTGAACCCAGGAGGCAGAGGTTTCAATGAGTTGAAATCATGCCACTGTACCCCAGCCTGGGTGACAGAGCCAGACCCTGTCTCACCAAAAAAAAAGAAAAAAAAAAATTCACTCTTAATCCATATGATGCTAGAGAGGCAGACATTACTCCTTACCAACAGGGGTGGGCACCTACCTCAGTGAGACTCAGTTTAGCCCTTCTGCTAAAATGTTTCATTCATACATTTACTTATGTATTTATTCATTCACCATTCATTCACTCAGGGGATATTTGAGAGTCTTCTGTGTAGCAGATATTGGTCAAATCAACAATGCAGACAGAGTTGCAGTTTTCATGGCATTTATATTATTAAACTACATAGTGAGCTTTTTTTTTCATAGGCTTTTTGGCCACTTTTGAAAAGTGTCTGTTCATATCCTTTGCCCACTTTTCAGTGGGGTTGTTTTACTCTTGTAAATTTGTTTAAGTTCCTTATCGATGCTGGATATTAGACCTTTGTCAGGTGCAAAGTTTGCAAATATTTTTTCCCATCCTATAGGTTGTCTGTTATACTCTGTTGATAGCTTCTTTTGCTGTGCAGAAGCTCTTAAGTTTAATTAGACCCCATTTGTCAATTTTTGCTTTGTTATGATTGCTTTTCATGTCTTTGGCATGAAATCTTTGCCCATTCCTATGTCCAGGATGGTATTGCCTAGGTTGTCTTCCAGAGTTTTTATAATTTTGGGTTTTACATTTAGGTTTTGGAGAAAAGGAAATACTTATACCCTGTTGGTGAGCATGGAAATTAGTTCAACCATTGTGGAAAGCAGTATGACGATTCCTCAAAGAGCTAAAGGAAAAACTACCATTTGACCCAGCAATCCCATTCCTGGGAATATACTCAGAGGAATGTAAATCATTCTACCATGAAGACACATGCGTGCAAATGTTCACTGTAGCACTATTCACAAGAGCAAAGACACAGAATCAACCCAGATTGGAGAAAGAAAATGCGCTATATATACATCGTGGAAAATTATGCAGCAATAAAAAAGAATGAGATGGAGCTGGAGTCTATTATCCTTAGCAAACGAATGCAGAAAACCAAATGCCACATGTTCTCACTTATAAGTGGGAGCTAAATGATGAGAACTAATAAACAAAGAAGGAAACAACAGACACTGGGGTCTCCTGGAGAATGGAGGGTAGAAGGAGGGAGACGAGCAGAAAGGATAACTATTGGGTACTGGGCTTAATACCTGGGTGATGAAATAATCCATACAACAAACCCCTGTGACATGAGAGTTTACCTGTGTAACAGACCTTCACACGTACACCTGAACCTTTATATATATCTCTCTCTCTCACACATACACACACATATATGTATACATACATATATAACACTGACACTATGTTATATGTAATAAGTACATATTGTTATATATGTTTTATATGTAAATCATAATAATACAATTACATATATAGTTTATGCAAAGGCCAGAAAGGCAAATGGCACGAGCATACTGTGCCTGTTTGTGGGGGCAGCAAGGAAGTCAGTGTTGTTGGAAGAGTGTGGAGAAGGAATGAACACGGGAGAATATGGAGAGGTCAAGAACAGAACGAGGCGGGCCTGTACATTGTGATCAGCTCGAGATTTCATTTATGTGTGCTGGAAGAAAATCTATTGGAGAGTTTTAAGAAAGAAAGTTATACATCTTATAATTTTTAACACTGAGGGCACTAAAATCCCCCTCTCTGAGAAAAGAGAAATTCCTAGGAAGATAGGAGAAGACAATAGCATAATATAAAACACAAAATGATAGATGAAATAATATGGTCAGAAGTGCTTCAGAGGTTGTTTAGGGAGGGGGGATTTGGAACAGTGGTGTGGAAGAGCAGCAGGACACCTACCACACCTTGGGATCCCCAATGCACGGCGAGTGAGAAGAAAACAAACAAAACTGTAGGAAAGGAGGTGCTCTTCCCACTGAGCTTCTGTTGGCCATTTTGAGTGAAAGTCAGAGAAAGACAAAGTAAGCGCATCTGCGATGACATCATTTGAGAATCTAAATCCAGAGCTTGCTAAGGTCTTTTGGATTATTTGATCTGTTTCCTTATTTGTTTGTTGCTGAGCAACTGAAATAACATTGACTAATACAACAATATTTGAAGGAAAAGAAAATTAGTGAAAATTTAGATATACTGCATTTGAGATTTCACCAGCAAAATTAAAAGATGTTGTAGACATTTGAGGTTTGAGATTTCACCAGCAAAATTAAAAGATGTTGTAGACATTTGAGGTTTAGGATAACAGCGTTTTACCTAAGGTTTACCTTTGCTTTACTTATGGAAAAATGCATGCTATATATTTTCTTCAGGATTCTCTACATCAATAGTTTGTACTTCTATTATTATTTTTATGATTATATATATTTTTAAGAGACAGGGTCTCGCTCTATCACCCAAGCTAGAGTACAGTGGCACAGTCAGAGCTAACTGTAACCCTTGAATTCCTGTGATCAAATGATCCTCTCTCCTTAGCCTCCTGAGTAGCTAGGACTATAGGTGTCCACCAATAGACTGTGATTTTTCCACTTCCTTTTATCCAAGCATGTTGAGATTTAAGACGTTTTCCTAACTGAAGCTTTAAACATTTCAAAAGAATGCTATAGGCGTGAACAGTCGATTGTCTTGAATACAAAGGTGTAAATATATGTGAAATGTCTCCATAAATATCAGTATTTGGTAAGGTAGGAAACATAAAAGGAGGTATAGCCATTGAGTTAATAAAAAGTCTAACATTCATAAATCTATTATTTAAAGGGTTCTAGTACAGTCTATTGTTTGTCAAGGATGCTATTTTTTCAAATCAGGAAACAGACTCAGAGAAGTTGGACAACATGGTGAAACCCCGTCTCTGCTAAAAATACAAAAAATTAGCCAGGTGTGGTGGCATGCACCTGTAATCCCAGCTACTTGGGAGGCTGAGGCAGGAGAATCACTTGAACCTGGGAGGTGGAGGATTCAGTTAGCCAAGATCGTGCCACTGCACTCCAGCTTGGGCAACAGAGTGAGACTCCATCTCAAAAAAAAGGAAAAAAAAAAAAAAAAAAAGGAAAAAAAATTGGATGCCAAATACCTAGTAAAGATAAACTCAGGACAAAGTAACAAGTTCTTCCACTCTCTTCATTTGAGAGTCAAATTGTCAACTAGAAATAAATATCTTCCCATTTATATGTAATATATTTTATTTTTTGTATTTAATATTATATATTTGAATATCAAATTCTGATGGATAATTTTTATCATATCACTTTTTAGATGTACATTTGATTTCTGGCCTATTTATTAGTACATCATGTTTTCATATTTTACTTCTCTATTTTTTTTTTTTCTTTTTTCGAGATGGAATCTGGCTCTCACCCAGGCTGGAGTGCAGTGGCCCGAGCTCGGCTCACTACAAGCTCCGCCTCCTGGGTTCACGCCATTCTCCTGCCTCAGCCTCCTGAGTAGCTGGGACTACAGGTGTCCGCCACCACGGCCGGCTAATTTTTTGTATTTTTTAGTAGAGACGGGGTTTCACTGTGTTAGCCAGGATGGTCTTGATATCCTGACCTTGTGATCCGCCCGCCTCGGCCTCCCACAGTGCTGGCATTACAGGCGTAAGCTACTGCGCCCGGCCTCTATTTTTTATTTCAACAAATTTTTACAAAATCAATACTATGTTTTCTCATACATTTACCTAAATCAAGCTTCTTTTGTGATTATCAGCACCCAAACTCCCCTGCAGTTTTAATACAAGTAATTTAAAAGTTTGAATGACACTGTTTCCTAAAAGGAAAGAAGAATTTGTCAGCTAGGGGGCATCTTATGTAGTAAATACTAAAGTAGAGAATAAACTGTCATAGGTCTTGAAAAGGAGCATTTTTTCATATCATTTGGCTCTTTTAAAAAATCATTTATAGTTTTTCATATAGGTGTGAAAATGAAAAAGAAGATATACAGCTGAGTCTTTATAAAATCGTTAAGATTTGAAACCTGCATCAGAAATTAAAAACTTAAAGCAAAGTTGAATCTTTTTTGCATAGAACAATATGCATAGAACAATATACTTTATATTTAAACCTTCATTTAGACAAATAGTATGCAACAAGTGCTTTGAAGATACATAAAAAATGCCAGCCAAATTTATCATTTAAATAATAAAAAATCCATTTACAACAAATTGTGAATTTCATGTTCTTGCTGTTAAATGTCTCTTAGAGGCAGTGATTTGTATATATGCTTAGAATAGGGTTTATTATTATAATTAAGATAGCATATATGTATCTCACAAAGCTTGATGTTAAGGAAAGTTAAAATCAATATACTAAAACGCTAAACTTATGGTTTTACTTTTAGAGTTCTTGTCTTATAAATTGTGCAACTACATACCAACATTTAGAACTTTTTAAAAACATATTGTAAGTCATCCACAATGTTAATTTTAGAGTAAACATCACTGAAGTTTTAATAACTGAATATTTTCCACTAGGTGCACTATTTTTTCCAGCTAAATCAGTATTTCAGATGGTTTAACAGGTAGTGAAGCAAAGCATTTCTGCAAAGTACCAGACAGTAAATATTTTAGGCTTTGCAGGTCACATGCCCCTCTGTCCCATATTATTATTCTGTTTTTTAAAATACACTTGTGAAATGTAAAAATTATTCATAGTTCACAAACTTTAAAAGAACAGGCGTGGACAAGATTTGTTCCACGGGCTACGGTTTGCCAGCCCATGGACTAAGAGGCTTTGAAATTAAATCTTTCTTGCAAGTTAGATAGGATGCACAAGGCTAAGACTTTCCAGCCAGCTGACATTTAAGAACCCCCAGCAAACTTTGGAAAAGTATTTTGTAATCACTTGGAGCATATAATTTACCAAACTGGAGGAGACTATATAAAGTATTAGAGGTATGCTATGTGTGATGCATGAACTAACATTTTTTCCTCAAATGTACTATTACGGGGTTTGGAGTGTAACAAAAATTATTCTGATGAGAATAAGTATATTTATTCCTAACTAAAACCTCACTTTTTAGGAGACCTAACATAAAAGATCACAAGCTCCTATAGCGAATGAATGAGACTCTGCATCTGCAAGTAAAGGTTTTCCTTAAGACTAAAAAAAGTGCCTAAAACAATTGGCTATTGTGTAAGCAAATCTAGGAAGAGCTTTTCACGTACTGACAACAGGTCTTACAGGTGGGAAATTATGTGAGGGAAACAACAAGAACGACTTGAATGTTTCCTAAAGTGAGAGATCTTATTTGCTTAAAACATAAAATGACTTTGTGGCATTGAAACACATATTGACTATTCTTTACGTTAATGTACTAAACCTGTGATCATTATAATCACGTCCCTTTAATTGAAATTTTATTTCTTGAAAGATTTTAGATTTTATTTTCCCCATGCTAACAACTTACACCAAAATGTTGAAATAGATTTTCCATTTTGCGGCCTTGATGTGAGTTTCCAGGACTAGCTATATTCCCCGCTGAGGCAGGAAGATAAGAAGGACCTTCATAAAATACTGCACCTGTTACCCTTCCAATCTGGCCTCTTCCCCTGGAGTCTCCGCTCATCGGTTTTATCTGGCTGGCCTCCCACATCCTGTAGGAATCAGCTCAGACAGCACTTCCTGACAGGAGGGACCTTGCCTCACCACCCCCCAATCCCCTCGTTCCATAGGGTGCCTCATAGTAGGAGATCAGTAGGACTTTTTTTCTGAGTACCAGTCAGGACTCTACTGATCAAAGCAGGATCTAGTCAAAACAGAATGTGATATGGGAGGGGGGCAGAGGAGTGCTGGATAGAGCAAGGCAGGGTCCTTGGCGAGGGCTCCACCCTCAGGCCTGTGCCCAGGGAACTAAGTGCAGAGAGGCATTCCTGTTTTTGCACTCAAATGTTGCATTTTCCAAGACCACTCTGGCCGGCACACCCCTTGTCCTGTGCCTATAAAAACCCCGAGACCCTATAGCAGACACAGACACAAGCGTCTGGCCATCAAGAGGAGCAGAGGAGTGGAAGAGCACATGGAATTTGGCCGAGGGCAGTTGGAGGAGAGTCCGGTAGCTGGGTGGCACAGATCCAGGGGAAGACCACCTTCCCACTCCATCTCCCTTCTGACCTTGCCATCCACCTCGCTGACACCTGCCCTCACTCAATAAAACCTTATGGCCATTCTCCAAGTCCACATGTGATCTGATTTTTCTGGTACACCAAGGCAAGAACCCAGGACACAGAAAGCCCTCTGTCCTTGCAAAAAGGCAGGGGGTCTAATTGAGCTGATTAACACAAGCCACCTGCAGATGGCAAAACTAAAAGAGAACAAGGTAACACACACACCCACTGGGGCTTCAGGAGCTATAAACACTAAACCCTAGATATCGCCATGGGGTTGGAGTTCCATGACCTGACCGTCTGCATGCTCCCACTACGGGTTTGAGGCTCCATGACCTGCCCCTCTGCATGCTCCCGCTATGGGTTTGAGCAGGGGGTCACTGAAGAAGTGAGCCACAGCCCTATCACACACCCTGCGAGGGGGAAAAGGGAAAAGTCCTGTTTCAAATGCAGTAAATAAACCAGCTAAAACCAAGATGGCAAAGAAAGCAACCTCTAGTTGTCCTCACTGTTCATTATCCGCCAATTATAATTCATTAGCACACTAAAAGGCACTCCTACCAGCACCATGACAGTTTACAAATGCCATGACAATGCCAGGAAATTACCTTACATGGTATAAAAAGAGAGGAATCCTTGGTTCTGGGAAGTCCCCACTCCTTTTCTAGAAAATTCATGAATTACCTGGCCCTTATTTAGCATGTAATTAAGGAGTAGCTATAAATATAGCTAGCCAGCAATCTACAAGTGCTACTCTGCATATGTCCTGCTCTGTCTATGGAGCAGTCATTTTTCCCTACTCTGTTCCTCTGATAAACTTGTTTTGCTCGCACTTTACTCTGTTAGCTCACTCTTGAATGCTTTCCTGTATGAAGCCAGTAACTCTCCTGGCTAAGCCCCAGTTTGGGAGTTTGCCTGTATCAAGGGCATCCTGTGTTTCTTTTTCTCTTCACTCAATTGTGATTACTTCATTATGCTTTTGATTAACTCCCTGACTGATTCAGAAGTATGTAAGTCAGCTGTGAGGTTTCAGACCACAGCTCTTTGGTCCCTGTGTATCTGATGACAATAGTGTTCAGTGGTCAATACATGTGCTTAAGTAAATGAATATAAATGTGCATTTCCAAATTCTCATCTATTTACATTTCATAGGCTCTTGTTATTTGTGGATGCACAAAAACCAGTTATGTTAGCATTGCTAGTTAAAAACCATATATTTGGTAATATCTTACAGGAAAAAAAATAGAGCATGCTAGACTGACTCAGAAAGACACCAGGGTAATGTATAAGGTTTTCCTAGTTGTAGGGGGATGCCATTATAATTATGTAATGTGGCTAGGTGTCAGAGATCACAGGATAAAAAGAAAACAATCATGCAAAAATCTGGAGAGACTTGCTAGGAGAGATGTAAAAATTAACCCCCTACCCCAATCATATCTAGCTTGTTCACTTGGGTAATTCACTTGAACTCTGCTAAAAATACACTCTTTTTGATTGCAAAACCATGTCAAACATTGTGAGACATGCGAACATATTCCATATATATATATATATATATATATGCAGTAATATCCTCTTTGGACCCTACTGCTCGTGACCCAAATAAATACATCTTGTCTGTCTAATTTTGTCAATGTTCTGAAAGCGTTTTAGAATCATCATACTAGAAGCATTAATTAAGAACAGCATTATTTTGCAAGCAATAATTTGACTATGAAAATAAAGTAAAATCTTAAAAACCTGATTCTTGATTCCTTCTGTTTATTCTTTAGGGGCATCACGTGATGATGGTATTCAATAGGTTTCATTCTTTGTGATCATTTGTTCTCAGCCTACTCAACCAGTGGACTGTCTTTTTAATGGCTTTACTGCCTCCCACAGTTTATTTATCTCCAGTCTAAGTCCCTGGCAGAAGAACGATGGATTCCTTTCTTACTCTCTGACTCCCTCTTCTTCCTTCTCTCCAACTTCCTTCCTTTTTCTCTCTTCTTTTTTCTCTTTCTCTCTTTCCTTACTTCCATCTTTCTTTTTTCCTTCCTTCCCTCCTTTCTTGTTTCCTTCTTTCCAGTGGTTTACTGTAATACATGATTGTTTTTTGCCCACATCTCATTTCAGTATAGAAGGAAAGGCCAGAGGAGCACTGTTCCACACAGTCATTCAGGGATCCAGGCTCACTTCATTTGGTTCTCGTCATCAACATCTGATTCTCAAGTCCACCACAGAAACAGAAGACAAAACATATAGGAATGAACTTAGGGTTTATGGCCAGATTTGGTAGAGAAAATATCACTTCTGCACACATTCCATTGGTCATGTATCATATTAATCACAACCTTAGTGTCCAAGAGAATATGTGCCACGGAAGGAAAGTGAAACACATTTGATAAATGCATAGTGGGGTTACATGATGCTCATCTTGAAATTCTGTGCTTACCTATAATACTTATTATAATGAATAGTAAAATTATAATGTTTATTATTTGATGTCTCAATGAAACTGCAGACTGTTCAGGGAGCAATACGCCATTTTTTAAAAAGAGAATGATAATAATTTTTAATACAGTAAACTGAAAACAAGTGAATAATTTGATTGGTTTTGAGAAATGTATTGACCCATGTGATCCTCACTCCCTATCAAGATATAGAACGCTTTATTATCCCAGAAATTTGTCTCATCAATCCCCTCAGTCAATATCTTTTCAATTAATGCCACTCCTCACCCTATGCATACAACTTTTCTGATTTCTATAACCATAGTTAATTTTGCCTTTTGTTTTGACAGAGTCTTGTTCTGTTGTCCAGGCTGGAGTGCAGTGGCATAGTCTCAGCTCACAGCAACCTCCATCTCCCAGGTTCAAATGATTCTTCCACCTCAGCCTCCTGAGTAGCTGGGACTGCAGGTACGGGCCACCATGCCCGGCTAATTTTTGTAGTTTTTTTTTTTTTTAGACGGAGTCTGGCTCTCTCACGATCTCAGCTCACAGCAACCTCCATCTCCCAGGTTCAAATGATTCTTCCACCTCAGCCTCCTGAGTAGCTGGGACTGCAGGTACGGGCCACCATGCCCGGCTAATTTTTGTAGTTTTTTTTTTTTTTTTTTCAGTAGAGATGGAGTACCGTGTTAGCCAGGATGATCTCGATCTCCTGACCTCGTGATCCGCCCGTCTCGGCCTCCCAAAGTGCTGGGATTACAGGCTGGAGCCACCGTGCCCGGCCTAATTTTTGTATTTTTAGTAGAGATGGGGTTTACCCACATTGCCCAGGCTGGTCTCGAACTCCTGACCTCAAGTGATCTGCCCACCCTGGCCTCCCAAAGTGCTGGAATTACAGGCATGGGCCTCTGCACCCAGCAAATTGTGACTTTTCTTGAACTTCATAATAAAGTAATCAAACATCACTGGCTTCTTTCACTCAGAATAATTTCGTTTAGATTTCCCCATATTGTTACTATTAGTAGCACATTTCCATTTTTCTGTGTACTATTTCATTGTATAACTTTACTACAACCTGTATCTATTTTTGTGTTGATAGATACTGGGATATTTCTGGTTTTTTTTTTACTAGTATAAATAAAATTGCTGTGAGCCTTTGTTATAAATGCCTAGGAGAAGAATTTCTGGGTGACAGAATGGATGTATATTTGAATTTCTGAGATATTGACAAAATAATTTTTTCAGATGATAATCTAATATAGCATCAGAAATCTATTTTAAATTTGTTTAAAATATATTATTTTTCTTTCCAAACTTCCTTTAATTTTTTCTTTATCCTTCATGTCAAGTCATAAGAAAGGATGAAAATCATTAGATAAATTCTACCCATTTTGTGATATTTTAAATAAATATTTAGACAAACTAAGAAAAATAAATGTAACATTATTAATCTTAGCAATGTTAAAATACAACCTAAGAGACAGAGGTTTGAAGGTAGAAATGGATAAGAAAATCTAGAAGAAAGGACATGGTAAATAATATACTCATCTTCCAAGTGAAGAGTCAAATGATATTACCAAAATTTGACAGAAGAGTAGACCAATTTGAAAGCATATTATTAAATATAACAAAATTAATCAATAGAGAACTAAAAATATTTTTTTGAGACAGGGTCTTGCTCTGTAGCCCAGGCTGAAGTGCAGTGGTATAATCACAGCTCACTGCAGCCTCAAACTCGTGGGCTCAAGCCATCCTCCCACCTTGGCCTGTTAAACTGCTAGGATTACAGACATGAACCATCACGACCGGTCTTAATATAACTTCTAAAAATAGGTCAGGTGTGTGGAAAAGTAAGGTAGCTAACTAGTAATTGACCCAAGAAGTCATTAACCAATAGGTACTTTCTAAGTTGATAAGTGAACAAATTGATATAAAAGTATAAAGGGAGAGTGGAACAGGAAATAAGAAGATATTGGGGGAAAAAAAGCTTTGCCATTAAATGAACTTATTTCTCTACAAATTGATCAAAAATACTTATCTATATGCTAGCTTGATAAAGATATGAAAAACCAAAAACAATGTTGTATAGGAGGGTGTCTAAAAATTTGGCTTTAAAATTTCTGGCATATCACATAATTGCAGACAGAATTAGTTGCAAGGTTCATCTTACCTGTTAAAATAAAATCTAACCAGTTGCTTGAAGAAGCATAATACTCAAGGCACTGAGTCCAGAAAGAAACCTCCCAAATCCTCACATAAAAGAAACTATGCCACATAAAGAATGAAGTGTTCAAGAATATCTGTATAAAGTCAGCAACAAATTTCATAGGAAATACAATATAGTTTTCCTCAATGTAGCCCCATGGAAAAATGCCAAACCTCAATTCAGTAAACACAAATTTAACCAATACTTTTGATGCAATAACCAAAACTTTTGATGCAGGTGTTCAGCTCCCTACTGACAAGCTTACTCTAGAAATTGTTTACAGTATCTAGAAGAACAGATTGCATTGCCCTCAGGTTATCTTCCAAAACCATTGCTTTTCGCAGGTTTTTTGATAAGTATTAATGGCAGCAAATATGATAATATACTCCTTGGAAAGTACCTGGGATAAAATATTTTTCTAAATGTGGAACCAAGTGCTTTTTATAAGCATACAATTAACAAAATTATCAAGTTTTAGTTAATGTGAGAATTATTTGTGATAGCAAGGTAAATTATCATCTTTCAATCTTATCTTTTTCAAAATGTGAGATTCTTTAGTTGGATAAATTTATGCCATGAAATATTAATAATTCTAATACTAGATGTAATGTCTGAGTTGAGTATTAATAACTTTACTCTTCCTCAATTTAATATGCATCCATTTTTATTATCTATTGGATGATAATATATTCTGAAGGTAATGTTTCTTCAGAATATAGAAGAGTGAAAATAAGTGACAATTCCTGGGTCTACAGAAGCCATTTTTTCCAATATACTTGGATTTCATCTTTCATGGGAAGATAAAAAACCCTTTTTACATTATGTTTCTCCGTTTGTACCATGCCTAATTTTCTATTCCCTTTCACTGCAAAACTTCTCAAATAAATGGTGTTTGCTCTGTTTTTCCCTCATCTTCCATGCTCTCTTTAAGCTTTAGCAATTTGTTCATTGCTGTTTCTTCTTTTGAAACAAATCAGAAAAATCACTCACAATGAAATAACTGATGATAATGAAATAATCTTTTTAAAAAATTTTTCTTGAATATCTCCCTTAGTCATCTTCTCCTGGAATCTTTCTCATTCAAGAACATATCTTATTTTGCACGTGTCTGTTTGATATCTGATTGCTTCTCTTTATCTTCATTGGATTTGTTTTCTTCTTCCATGGACTATTAAAGGTCATGTTGTTCTTGCTACTTCCTCACAGATGACATCATCTGCTTTTTTTGTCTTCAAATGTAAGTTCAACAAGAATATTTTGCTGTTATTATCTGTTTCCTTCGCTACCTAGAATTATTTTCTGACCTCCTGAGAGCCTGGTTGCTTTATGCATAATCAGTCCAATCTAGAAATATCTCTAATGAGTATTTATTGACAAATGGATTAATAAAGTGTGATCTAGCCACAATCTACTACCCAACTGGCTTTCTTCCGCAGTCCAACAAGGGACAAATCCTACTCGGGCTGTTTATTCCCATCTTCTCATCCAACTCTTTTCTCCCTTGTTCCATTAGCTATACCTCTATGGTGCCCCTGTATTCCTTAACATCTCTCTCGGCCTCAACTCTTTTAACGAAACAAGCCGAAAGTCTTGATTTCAGAGAAAAAATAAAGAAAACAAAAAACTCCACCAAATGTCTTTTAACTAACTCACCTTTCCAGCTCACTTCTTCAATTACAATATTGCATTATTTTTTATTGGCCTCTCAAACTTCTTGAAGAGACAATTTCATGTCCAACTTCCAAGGCTAGAAGCTCATTTCCATCTCTCTTCTATTGTCCTACATTTAGTCTCCTGCACTCATAAAACGAAATCTAAGCCTTCTTCATCAGTTTTAACCCTAGGGAATCTTTTTGGTGCAGTCGGTATCCTTGTAATGCCTTTTCTCCATAAGACTGATCCCATTTGTATTCTGGCACAAGAATCGCGGACTTTTTCAACCCAACCTCCTTCTAGGAAGTCTCATTCCAATCCAAATATTGGAGATTGATTCCCATATCCACATCTCCAGCTCTAAGTGGGATTTTGAGATCTAGGCCTGAATTTCCAACTTTCTATTAAACATCTGTATTTAAATGGCTGCAAGATGTTTAAAAAATGTCTTTTTATCATCAAAACTGTTTATTTTCTATTGTCCTCCCACACCATTTGCTGATGCTGCCATCCTCCTAGTCCTCCAGCCAGAATCTCTGTCGCATCCATGGCTCTTGTTCTTCCTCACTCACCTTCACAATGTCCCAGGTGCTGGAGGTCCTGCCTCTCCGGTAATGGCTTTTCACGCGTGTGGCCACTGTATTTGGTCAAACCTTCCTACTCCCCTGAGAGCTCTCAGAATGCTCTCCCTGCTTCCAGTCTCTCCTCTAATTCACTTTATGTACTATTCAAAAGGGAAATCTTTTTAAATGAAAATCTCAATCTGTGAGAACCAAATTACTTAACCTAAAATGAAGATGCAGGTTGCCTTTTGTTCATACTTTGGCAACTCAATAAGTTGAAATAATGATTTGCACAATTATCACCATATGTTTTGTTTATGGGATGATAAATGATTCACTTAACAGATTCTTTTCAACAAATTAACATAACTGACTTAACTGAAGAAATATATTTGTTATACTGGTGTCATTTACACACAAACATTGGGTTGTTTGTAGAATTTGAGTTAAGTAGCTGGTTATAGAGCTTCTGATTTACAGAAGATCTATACAGTTTCCATCTTTAACGCTTTCTTTTATCAGGAAAGATTATCCACTTCTTGTGCAATGTGATGGGTATTACTTGAGTGATGCTATATTCCCTTGTACATATGAAAATTTTATTTGCTTTCTAAGCTGAATAATTTAAAACTTTAAATACATGGCCACCACTTTAACTTCTGAACACATTTTCCTCAATTAAGGGGAAGAAAAAGTGACATGAGGAATAAGCACACATTGAAGATAAGTAAGTCCTCTGATGTAAAGCTATTGTCATCAAATGTTATCCAGAGCAAGTTTTTTTTTCTTTGTTCTGTTTTGTTTTGTTTTTCCTCCTGGAGTAATCAGGAGAGATAGATGCAGGTTTGCAATAATTTTTAGGACTATTGCTTTTAGCACTGAGACAAAGCTAATAAGCAATGGGTTTGTTAGCCAATTACATACAAACAGAGATTCTGAGGAATAAAAAAGTAGAGAGCTTATTTTGAATCTGCCTTTTTGAATAAGTGTATCAAAAAATCCTCAAATCAAGGAGCAAGACTTAATAGTCATTAGTTTATTTTGAGAATAAAACAGTGGTAATTAAGTCTACTTTATTCAAGTTCTTGTTGGAAAATATCCTGTGAAACTAACCAGGAGAAAGGTAGGAATGATAGCATTCTGGGGAAAAATAAAAAGAAAATGAAAGAAAATCTCTAACAGAAAAAAAAGACATTCCAAGAATAAACTCAGTGTTATTTGAGATGATGTATTCATTTCCATATTTAAGTATTATTATAAATATGAAGGAAACATTTATGAATTATATAAATAAAATTCTAAAACATTTTATATTTCTTAGCAAAAATTAAATCGATGGAAAAAGCATATGCCATTCATAATGTGTTTTTCATTTATTTAGATGTGGTAATATTTTGTTAGTGTAAAAAGCAAACAAAATTATACTTTGGGATCCTGTCATCTTATTTATATAGTTTTGATATTAGTATTCTACTGTCATTTCTTTTACTCAGATACAATCTATCTATGTTTCACACAAACACCTCTGCATTGTAATGCTTTCATACATATTTCAGGATCCTATCTTCAATTTTATACACACTATGAACTTTCAAACAATGTAAACACATTCATATTTCGAAATCCATAAAAAAGATGTCAGACTGGGCACAGTGGCTCCCCCACTTTGGGAGGCTGAGGCAGTGAACCACTTGAGGTCAGGCATTCCAGACCAGCCTGGTCAACATGGTGAAACCCCGTCTTTACTAAAAAGGCAAAAATTAGCCAGGCATGGTAGCACACACCTGTGATTCCAGCTACTCAGGAGGCTGAGGCATGAGAATTGCTTGAGCCCAAGAGGCGGAGGTTGCAGTGAGTTGAGATCGTGTCACTGCACTTCAGCTTGGGTGATACAGTGAGACTCTGGCTCGAAAAATTAAAAAATATATAAAAATTTAAACAACAGCAGCAACACACCTATGTCAAACAAGCACATGCATTTAGCTATCTGAGATATATGCATGTAATGTATACACACACACTCAGAATGAGAGAGACAGGGACTTTAAATCGCATAATAATCTCTAAGTTTGATGGGTTTTGCCTTTAGTTTTTAATTTGAAATAATTTTAGACTCACATAGTAGTTGCAAAAATGGTTGATGATATGGCTTGGATATGTATCCCTGCCCAAATCTTATCTGGAATTGTAATTCCCAGCGTCGGAGGTGGGACCTAGTGGAAGGTAATTGGATCATATGGCTGGTTTCTTTGCCCTTCCCCTCCCCCCCTTTCTTCTTCCTTTCCCTTCCCTCCCCTCCCCTCCCCCTATACCATGTCCCCTCCCCTCTCCTTTCCTTTTCTTTCTTTTCTTTTCTTAGAGAGTCTGGTTCTGTTTCCCAGGCTAGAGAACAGTTGCGTTATTCCTGCTTACTGCAACCTCGGCTTCCCGGGTTCAAGCGATTCTCCTGTCTCAGCCTCTGGAGTAGTTGTGATTATAGGGGTGCGCCACCACACCCGGCTAACTTTTTGGTATTTTTAGTACAGATGAGGTTTCACCATGTAGGTGAGGCGGGCCTTGAACTCCTGACCTCAAGTGATCCACTTGCCTCGGCCTTCCAAAGTGCTGGAATTACAGGCATGAGCCACGGCGCCCAGCCACATATGGGTGCTTTCTGATGGTTTAGCAAGATCCTCCTTGGTCCCGATAGCGAGTTCTCATGTGATGTGGTTGTTTAAAGGGTGAGGCACCTCCCCCTCACTCTCTTCCTGTCAGTCCAAGCATCAGAAGCGCCGGCTTCCCCTTCACCTTCCACCATGATTGACGGTTTCCCCAGGTCTCTCCAGAAGCTGAGCAGATGCCAGCACCATGCTTGCTGTACAGCCTGTGGAACTGTGAGCCAATTAAGCCTCTTTTCTTTATAATTTACCGAGTCTCAGTATTTCTTTATAACACTGTGAGAATGGACTAATACAGTTGAGTTCCTATGTAACCTTCCCCCGTTTCCTCCAAGAATAACATTCTACACAATATGGTACAATCATGAAAGCCAGAAAATTGACATTGGCACAGTAAAATTAACTAAACTACAGATTTTATTCCGATCTAACTAGTTTTTATGTACACTTTTTTGTTGTATACAGGTTTTACCAGTTGTATAGATTCGTATAACCACCACTGCAATTGTGATATAGATGTTCAATTACCCAAAAGTAATTCTTTCACTTTAAACATAATACAAATTAGCAGAATGTGCTTGAGGAAATCAGTTTGGCTGTCATTTTTGAATTTAGTCCTCATTATAGCGTCCATTTTTTAAATTTCTTGCCACTGATGGGCCAATTTGTGACTGTCATTGGATTAGATACTGGATACTACATGTTCATAATAAGCATATAAAGAAAAAAAAAAGACTGTATCTAAAGACTGTGATTAAGTTCTGAATGAGCCAGGGTGTTCCCAGCTGAGTTTAAACTGGACCGTGACTAGGAGATTCGGGAAACAGAAAGGAGTATAATAGTAACTTATCTCCAGCTTGGCCCTATAAACTACACGTGCAAATTAGTAAACCAAGAGTAGAGGGAAAGTGTGGGAATAATAGGCTTTTAAAAAATAATTTTAAGGTGAAAACCAAATAAGTTTGGCACATGAGGACTCAATTACATCTCCAGTGGTGACTGCAGGTGACTCAGAAGGCAACTGGCAGTAAACTTGATGCCCAAGGAGGGCAGAAGCCTAAAAGACGTCGGGAGTAACTAGGAGTTATGGCTGAAGAGTGGCAGATCCTGGCAGAACAGACTTAGTGATGAATAAATTCTCTGGTTCATGATGCCAAGAAATCAGTGGTTGCTAGGGGTTCAGGAGGAATACAAGTTACAAAATGACAACAGGAGAGATCCTTGTGGTGATGGAAATATTCTGTATTCTTAACACATCAAAGTGAATATACTGGTGGTAACTCTAGTGTTACAAGATGCCACTGGAGGAGACTGGATAAAAAGGATACGTGGCATCTCTCTAAAGTCTTTCTTACAAAGGCAGGTGAAACTGTAATCATTGCACAATAAAAATTTAATCTAAAAGATTATATGTTAAGCATGATAAATGGGTCCTTGTACTATCAAAATTTATGCCTCAGAGTTGATTTTTTTTTTTTTGGTCTCAAAATGATACAAAATTTCTAAACAAATGTTAGCACATGTAGGGAGAGAAACAAGCATGCAATTGGAAACTCCCTTTTCAGTGCATGAAGCTATCAGTTGCCTTGCCCATGTTCATCTCAGGCTTCTTCCTCTTTTAACATCCCTACAGTTGAACAACACGATAATGTTCTAAAAGCTTCATTCTTTTATGCAAATTTATCATGAAGCAAGGAACCCCGAACTCTGTACTGCAAAAGACAGGCCTATAAGTTTTTAAAAATCATCTCTTCAAATTAATTCCAAGTTATGATTAATGATTCTTAGTTCCATAGAAAACAAACCAGTGACCTCTATTAAAAAGAATAGAGTCAATGAACACCAAATATGTACACCAAATAGAATTCATTAGAAACATGCAAGTGACCAGCACAGTGGTGTTTGATGAATATAATATAATGAATTTCTTTGATTAAGAAGATAAATATCTCCCAAGAAGAGTCCTATGTCTGTTTTCCAATTTGAAGGAAAAAAAAAATACTTTGGCAAATTCCACAAGAATGATATTCAAATTGGGATACAATTAGTTTAAATATTTTGTTATAGATAGAACAATAAACAAGTTCATTGTGTGTTTTCATGATGGAAACACATTAACAGAATTTTCTCCAGAGATCTTATTTTATATTTAGGTTAATAATAAAAAAATAAGAACCATGTGTTTGTGTATGTGTATATAGAACACATATACTTGTGTGTGTAAATATATAGTACATATATAAACACATATATAGTACAATATATGTGTATATAGACAGAGTACATATATATGTATTATAAATATGTAGAATTTATGTATTATATTTGTAGATAACCCTGAACACTTCTGCATAGTGAAAATCCAGGCCAGTGGGGAAACTTTGCCATAAACATGAATATGGAGTAGCAGAAAGTGGGCTTCACATGATCAATTTTGGGTGATTTTCTAAGGGACGTTGGGTAGGAAGCTCTTCAAACTTGTATTTCTGGAATAGTGAACTTGTTACAGCTGTGGACTGATCTAGGGTCATTGTAGATTGCTCCTGGCAGGCAGTGACTCACGGAACTCTTACAATGAAATCAGGGACCAAGGAAATGAAATGGGAAGCTTTATCTCTGAATTGTAAAATTCAGTGTTTCTATGAGATATTGTTTGTAATTCTGGTCACCAATCACAGCAAAGAAATAACAAAACTCTGGAAGGTCTAGATAGGGTCTACAGGATAGCTAAAGTGGCCAAAAGAATATAGAATCTTTCATATATATAAAAATAAGAAAAACTTGAAAATATTTTCATGACAAAAAATAAAAAAAAGAGAAAATAGGGTTGCATGGCCATACCTAAAATATGTTCATAAATACATAAATGTCAAGTACATGAGTGTCCTTCATGGTTGCTGAAGTGTTCTATCTTTAACCCTCTGTGGGTTAAAAATTGATTTAGATTTGATGGATGTAAATAAGAAATTGTTTAAAAATGTTCAACGGTTTAAAAGCTTAGGAGAAAAACAAGGTGTTGCATGACTGAGGCAACATTTGGAGATAACAAAAACCACAAGGAGGTAAAGCATAATAAGATAAAGTTTGTTGAATGTGTAAATATCTTTAAGTTCCAAAGTGAGATAAACCAGTAGGAGGAGGAAGAGAATTTAAGAACACCTTGATTTGGAGAAGCCATGAGGTTGTTTTATAACTGTGAGAAAAGTGAGTGAAGTGAGACACATGACAACACTATTTTGACCTGAGAGCGAATTATTAGAAACTAAATATTCATGCTCAGGGGAGTAATAGCCTTACCTTTTACTTAGACCAGGATAGTGGTAGTCTGAAAAATATGTCATACAAAAAACTGGCTAAAAATCAAAACAAAAACCCTGAGCATTTTAATTGGACCTATGAAATAATGATGTCTATAGAATACGTAATTAAAAACAACAAGGGAGTCTGTGGAATTCTGACAGTGAATCAGCTTCTAGAATAGAGACATCCAATCTTTTGGCTTCCCTGGGCCCATTGGAAGAAGAATTGTCTTGGGCCACACATAAAATACACACACTAATGATAACTGATTAGCTTAAAAAGAATTGCAAAAAAAAAATAAGGTTTTAATAAAGTTTACAAATTGGTGTTGGGCCACATTCTAAAGCGTCCTGGGCTGCATGCGGCCCGTGGACCCTGGGTTGGATAAGCTCGTTCTGGAACTTTTGGATACGCATTGAACTTGCGTTATTCCTCATGTTATCCTGTACTCACTTCAGGATTTTTATCAAAAGTGTGCATCTAAAACCTTGGGTACCGGGTTGTCTCATATATTTTAATCACAAAATACTGAAAAATGGTAACAAATGCATCTTAATAATAATATTGCTAAGAATATGAAACTGCATTCTTTCTTTGTTGCCCAACATTAGTGTTCTCTGTGTGTATCCCACACCATGCCTTTCTCTGTTTTCCTAGATTTATGCTGGGATGAAGGAAATATTCAATTGACTTCTGAAACTATGTTCAAACTTCCCAGCCCCTGACATATTTTAAAAAGTATTTTTAAAGGCAAAATTATTTAGAAAAACCTGTTGTTGATGACACAATATTCCTAGGTCATTATAGGAAGCAGGCGGTGAGCTGTGTTATCTCATTAGTCTAAATTTCCTATCAAACTGGGCCTCACAGAGTATATATGAATAACAGCAAATGCACTAAGAATGCAGCAGTGTGGCAGACTGGTATTTCCCTCCAGATGACAGCATTAAGTGGATCAACTCAAATAAAGGAGAACTCCATATAACAAGGAGATATGGGGCCCAGTGGTTTTGTGAGCTGTATAGTGTTTCAATAAGACAATTAACAATCAAGGTCAAGACATAGCTTACCCACATCTATCATTCCAGACTAGATCCTTTTACCCTGTAGCCTATCTATCATGTTATTAAATTTATCCTAATTGGGCATTCAAAATCCAGTTCCACACCAGTTCAATGAAGTCTATAAAACAACAGAAAAATATTCAAAAATAGACTATATTAAATATTTTTAAACAGCTTATATAAATAGTTAGAAGCCTTCACTGCTATCTTGGTGATGATTACATCAAGTGTAATAGCTCATCCTAGGATTTGGGATCATCTATGATATGTGCAAAAGCTATTTTTTCCCAATCAACTATCATCACCTACAAACATTATATATTTCATCTATACTATACTATATACTATACTACTGTACTATACTATACTATACTACTCCATTGCCTTAATCCTGTTTTATATTCTTCATTTTCTCATGCTACCTGCTATAGCCAGAACATTTCTTTCCACTTAATTTTTTTCTAGCTAAATTCCATGTATCATTGATGACCTCTATCAGCAACTATCTCTTTTATACCCCAATTTTGACTAGAACTAATTAGTTGTGAGTTCTTCCTGCTCTGAAACATCATTATTATACGAAGTACTTTCTGCTTTGTACTGTAAAGATTCACACACGTGTTTCATTTTCATATTATATTTGAACTATGTTGACTAGGGATTAACCATTTTTATTAATCTGTATTCCTTTTACCTAGATTTCTGCCTTACACATAATAGGCGGGAGGGTCATTGAGCATAAAATAAATTAATAAATAATAAGTCCTAAATATCAAGATCATGATGAATATTCCAATACTGACAGCTCCACCCATTACACCAAACACAAGTAAAATTTAACCTATAAAGAAGCCCTTCTAGGAAGGTTATATGGATACTGATGCGGGGTCTTTTTTTGTTGAATTTTCTTTGTGTTTGTTTATTTTTGCTTTTTGGGGGAATTATTTTGGTAGTACTCCCAATCTGGGAGACATCTAGAGAAAAAAGTCTTACATCATAAGTTAATTTCAGTCAACTATCATGCATTTGTTGAGTGTTAAAGGGTGAAACAACGTATAAGACAAGCCCAAGGAGACAGCACGACACCAGAGAATAATAATATGTAGAAATGCTGTTTGACACTCAGCTAAACTGGCTGCACATGAGAAAAGATAATTGCTTCCTTAGTGACATATTTTTTAAGTGAGATGAAGAGTTTTAAATGTGAATTTCCAATTGGACAACAAATTCTCAGTACTACTTAGAAAATGTAGGGGTTACTATAACGACTAATAACGATGTCCATAAACTTTATATTTTTATTATGCATTCTTACACAGAGATAATTTTGATATTACTCACTGAAAAGAGATTTGTAGTATGAAGATCTAGATTGTCTTGGGCAGCTAATCTTCACCGGTAATTGTACAAATTGTCACTGAGGTATTAGTTCTGATTCTGCCCTTAATTTTTATTCTCAAGATAAGGATTCAAACTCCATTTTAGAAGAAGATGCCTGTTGGTCAAGGGAACTAGCAGGTCCATATATACTATCCTGTCTTTGGCTTATCAACATTTAGAAAATAGCTGCTCTTTATTTAATCTCCTTAGTGCCTGGTTATCCAAATACTTTACTATTTAACTGGCTCATGTAGCCAATTTTTCAAATCATTGCAATTGAATTTGACTTTTAATTTAGAAGTTTAAGGTTTCCAAAAATATTTTTTGAATAAAAGTCTCTTTTAAAAAATGTGAATACAATTTCAGTTTGTCTATCAAAAATAAATAACTTTATGTGAATAAAGCATTAGAGTGAGAAGATTTTCACCTATTCATTCTTCCTTCCTCTCTTATTCCTTTCCCCATCCAAACCAGTCATCAAGTTAAGACCCTGGTAATTTATGCAGTATGAGTTAAAAACGGTTACATTTCTCTCAAGCAGATCAATTAACAGACATGAACAGTGCTTATTTAGGGCACATGCTATGACAGAGTCATAGAGTGGGCATTATAGGACAAGCAGTTAAGTAAATATTCTTCTTCACTATGTTTCAATTTTCAAGAAAGAAATTGGGCTTGTCTTTCAGCTGTATATCAGACTGAACAATTCTGTAGCTAACCAGTATAATTGGTACTTTTATTGGATTTTATGTGTAATAGACACATAGTTTAGTAAGATAAATTATCCTAAACTGAAATTATGGTAAAAACTTTACTAAGTGCCTTATCATACTGAAGAATTATCTAGCAAACTTGTTTACAGAACACTGATCTTCTAGAGACATGCATATTTTTTCTTATTCATCACTGAATAGAACTGAGGTTCTCCAAAGATAAATGTCAGCTTATAGAAGACTAATACATAACAAAAGATTTTTTTTTCTGATAGAGATGTTAATGGTTCTAGCCAACAGAAATGATGGCTCAATTACAGATTTATTGCCTATAGGACATTATTAGCCATTTTTGTATCTAACTGAAGTAATCTTATCTCAACATTCTTTCATTCATTGATCATAAACAATATTCTCTCATTTTATTTTTTAAACCAGCTCTAGTATCCTGCTAGTTTCCTCGTGAATAGGTTAAATAAATCTTTGATATATGCTCACTTTATATTTGTACAAGAATCTTTTTTTTTAACATTCTGAAATTTAGACTTGAGAGTGCACTGTAAAAAGAGTTGTTTAGTAAAAATAAGTTTACTGTTCTTTGCTCACAAAATAAATCTGTTTACTATTCTTTACTCACTATTTTCTATCTTTAGCATTATGAAATATTGTAATTTTTAAAAAAGAAGTTAAGAATGTTAAAAATTGAAAGGTAATTTGAAACAAAATCAAATTTTACTTGAGGCACTTCTATGAACCATTTTGTAGCATTTTCATCTGCAGGAAAGGTAGGCAGTTATAGCATACGTTATAGCATACATAGGAACATCACAATACAATAATTACAATTGCTAGCAGAGAAATCCCACTAAAGTAAAAAAAAAATGCTGTATTTTCAAATGGCATGTTATAACAAATTACATCCCATTAATGTTATATTTTAAGAAATGGCTGTAGTTATTATACTTTCCAGTTAAATAATGTGTGTGTAATGCTGAAGAATATATACGAAATAAATGGCGACATTAGGAATGAAGGTAACTGGGAGAATGGTGGGAAAAGAGGTGAGAAAAAAGAATAAAATATGATGGAAGAAGAAGCAGAAATAAACGACCTGAAGGAGAAGGAGAATAGCCCTTTTTACATGTATCAACCTAATTTATTTGCAGTAGAAAAGAGAAGTCAGGAAATCTTTCACATTGCTTTCTTTTTTTTTTAGCAGCTTAAATTACTAACATATTATTAAGAATAAATGCAGGAACACTTTTGTCAAGCATCCCAAATCATCAATCTTTCTTCCTTCAGTAGTTCATGTACTCAGACTGTCCATTGGCCAGACACATTTTTCTCTGTGGAATCACAGCAGACCTGTCTTTCTGGGCACAGTGACCTAGGCACTAGGTCTTTCTCAGTGATCTCTGCAGGATCCAGCTATAACTTTCCTATGGCCCATTCACTTTGACCCTTATTTTTCATTGAAAAATAATTAGGTAATTAGAGAAACTATTTTGTGCCTCAATCATCTAAGTTTCTTATAAGAAGCAATATGGGTCTGCCAAAAGTCGCCTGGCAGAAGCAAAATGCCTTATATATAATTCAAAAATTTGAAAACTAATTTTTAGACACTTTGGCAAATCAAGAAAATCATTTTGTTCAGATGAATCCGTCTGTCAATATGCCTTCAAGAGTTTGCAATTGACTCATCAAATGAAACCAGTTCTTATTAAGAGGCCCTGAGAAAAATAGTTTGTATGGATTTATGATAATCCAAACATACACTTTATAGTATGTTTTTAATTCTTGCTATTTTATAGATTTTCTACAGCCGACTCTATCATGAACAAGAGGGGAGATGTGAATATAGGAATATCAGATTCCTTAAATCCATGTAATTCTTTGCTGTTTGAGATTTCCTGTCATGCTAAATACAAGAGCACATCCGGCTTGAACTCAGAAGAAGAACAAAGATACTTGCTTTTCACCAATGACAGTTAGACAAGCAATCAGATACTAGATTAACAGACTGACAGTGCTCACTGGTTTTCCTTGCTTTCATCACTTGTGAGAGCTAGCTAAATTCTGCTCAAATTAGCAGTGATGTGTAAGAAAGTTTTTGAAAAGTCACACAGCTTTCAATCTCCTAGAACTCAAATAGAAATTTATCAAATTTCTGACATTCTCAAGGGGTGAGCACAGTGCTCAAGGAATGAAAATTAGGTAAGTACTTTTAAAGTATTCAGTTAAAGTAGAGATTTTGCTACACGATATACTTCATAATAGTATCTATTGCTACTTCACAGAAGTGACAGTTACTTTGCCTGTCATTCCTAAGAAGGAAGAAATTGAGAGCAAGTATAGTACCTTCTCAGTTCTTACTGTAGACACTACATCCTGGGAGCCATATGCCAATGTGTAGGATATATTAAGATAGAATATAAGTTTGATTGTGATGAATGTGAACAGAACATGATAGTTTATGATCTATCTAAGACCTCTCTTTTAAAATATTTCTGGTGTAATCCCAGCACTTTGGGAGGCCAAGACGGGCGGATCACGAGGTCAGGAGATCGAGACCATCCTGCCTAACACGGTGAAACGCCGTCTCTACTAAAAACTACCAAAAACTAGCCAGGCGAGGTGGCGGGCGCCTGTAGTCCCAGCTACTCAGAAGGCTGAGGCAGGAGAATGGCTTAAAACCCGGGAGGCAGAGCTTGCAGTGAGCTGAGATCCGGCCACTGCACTCCAGCCTGGGCGACAGAGCGAGACTGTGTCTCAAAATAAATAAATAAATAATAAAATAAAATATTTCTGGTGTGTTTTTACCCTTCTTAAATTCAAAAGAAAACAGCATTTAAAAAACTGACATGTGTGAAGTTTACATATTTGTACAACAGCAGTTCAATGACTCGATCCCATTATATCCTCAAAAATGTATACATAATCAAGAATTGTACCTGCTCATTACCACAGCATCACCAAGGTTCTCTGTTATGAATAAGCCATGGGATTATATTGTCACTATTCCCATTCACTAAAGTAAATGAGTCTTTAGATGTTATAGGGCATGGTGTTTTTAAAATGGTCATAAGAAAAAAAAAAAAAACAGAAGTCACTTTTTTGGATGATGCCAGCATTTTGGCTATAGAATAAAAAATGATTATCTGCTATATTTGAAGCCAAAACAATACAATATAATTAAAAATAAGAAATGTCAGAAAAGTGCTAAGAACTTTATGTTATCACAGTTCCCCAGTAACCCTACTCAGTCCATTTTACTAATGAGATCCAGAAGTTGGAGCAGTGTGCCCAGAGCCACTTCAAGAGCTCGTGCATCCTTCTCCTTTAAATCCAATATATGGCTTGAATCAAACAAACTAAACAACTAGCCATTGACTTATCTTTTGTTTCCTAAACTGCCTAAAAAGTATATACTCTGAGGGAAAAAAGAAAAAAAATCCACTCTGTCAAAAGCATCCATAAACATTCATTGAGTACAATTAAAGTTAACATTTCCTGAAATGATTTAAGAAATTAATTCCTTAGTGTTTACAAATAACTTTTATATGACATTTTATAATAAGGCTTCTTTTTCCATTTGGCATTAATAATCAATATTCTGTATTAATTTGTCAGGCATCTCAATTAGAGCAGTCAACAAAAGAGAATAACATATTAGCATGTGTTTCTTAATGCTGTAGACAAAGAGCTGAAGACTCTCCAGGGGCTGATTAACGATGAGTATGTATTATGGATGGCCTCTTCTTTATTTTTTGTTTCCTGTTGGCAAGATTTGAGACCTTTCACTCCTGCTTAACTGCCTTTCCACCAAACACTGGCAGGGGAGCTTAATATGCTGTTAAATCAATCCACTTGGTTTGGCGTGCTGGCAGTTTGGTTGGGTGGGAGGTGTTGGTGAGCAAAGCAGGCTTTCAGATATGAACCTTATGTTAAACCAAAGAGAAAATATTAAATATTTGGATTATTTAATCTTATATAAGCTTTTTTAATCCATGCTGTGTTCTCTACTTTGAATTAAATAAATAATTATTTACTTTCATTGCTGGGAAGTTAGCCTATTTATTTATTGTTGGATGATGTACTAAAAGTTTCCATGGTTACTGATAAAATGTAAGATATTACACCAGTGGATAAAAGGTAGAGCATCATAAACCATACTCATAGAACAAACCAATGTATTACAAATCACTAGGTGTTATTTTAGAAAAGCAAACATGCACTAAAACAATATATGTCTTAATTATAAAAAAAAAAATTTCAAATGACGCAGGGTTTGTTATGTTATATTCCTGAAATTTAATTCCTGCAGGGAAAAACATTTGTTTGGGAATAATTAACATTAAAATGAGCATAGATAGCATACAGATTGCTTTGGTGAATTCATTCAATGATATCTAAGGGCTGAGTGCCAGGAAAACATCACTGGAAGTCTCCTTGTGGAGAGGCATTGTTACAGCTCTGATCTCATGCCACGAACATCCCTTTTTCCATTTCATAACTCATTGTGCTTCTAATATAGACAAATTAGCTAATGTGCATTCATATTTTTACCGTGCATCTTTTGTTAACTTGTCCACAACTTCATATAAACACAAAGCATATTGGAAGAGAGGAACAATTAGATTTCTGTTCTCAGCTCTTAGCACTGTATTCAGATCATGGTAGACACTGGGTCTACCAATATTTCTCTTCATTTTCAGGAAGAAAGATCATCTTCAGGAAGAAAAGGCAATGAGGAGGAGGAGGAGGAAAATAATTTTAGATGGAATAACAGCTGGTATCAAAGTGTTTACATGAAGACTGAGTGTTTGGGGACAGTATATTTCATGAGGTTGGCTGAAAGGGATGCTTAATGTAAGAAAAATATAACTAAATAAAATATTGATATTTTACTGAGGAAATCACTTAGCACAAAGCTAAAAGTTTAGTTCTCATTCCAAAGACACATGAAAGTTTTAATATTTCCCTCACTTCCCTCCAGGTCTAGCACACCCCTCGATATTTAGTACACCACAACTGCCAACCATATTCCAAGGACATCTCTCAGTGACTAGCAAAATGGCTGACCCGTTCTGTTAAAATTACCTTGATCTATTTGAGTCCATTCATAAATAGGACAAATGACTTAGAAAATTAATCTTAATCATTCTATGACATACTTGCTATCATATAATTAACATTTAATAAACTATTACTCAAGAAAACACATTGAATTATTTTTCTATACATATTTGGATTATGCTTGTTTGTCATTTTTGGGGGTCAAAATGGCTTTAAAAGAACTCTGTACAATGTTGATCCATTAATTTGATTTTTATCATCTATAAGAGTTGTCAGTGCTCTGCAACTTGGAGATTCCATTTTAAACACACTTTTCCACATCACTACAAATCTGCGTTTACACTGGCTGCAAAACTAGTAGATCACAAAAGGCCTCAGTGTTTGTTTATTTATCTACATAGTTTTGGGCAGGATTGGGGAACTCTCACTTGCTCCCCTCTTTTTATTTCTAAGTTAGTTTTATATCCAAATCAAAACATTCAATCTAATTACAAATTATGTTTTTAAAAACTTTGGTATGAAAACTCCTCAAAGATATTTTCAAAGCCTAAATTAGTTTCATTGATTCTTGACTAGCCTCAAATATCACAATTCTCAAGTTTCATACTAATCAACTTTTAAATTTTATATAGAATTAAAACTCTCTAAAATTAATTTGTCATTTACTTTCAAGTTGTGACCACAATTACAACTACTATTTAGGTTCAATTTCAAATTAAAATTTACTCCTTAATATTAGTATATTTTCAAAAGTACTACTTCATCTTCCCAATTACTTTCTGATTTTTCTCTTTTTCAGACAATTTTAAACTTACACCATAAATTTTAAGAATACTACGAAGAACATTTTATTCCTTCTGAATCACTTAAAAATAAGGTGCTGGCTGACTTTTCATCATCCCCAGTATTTTACTCTGGAATTTCTACAAACAAGAATATGCTGTTATATAACCATGACAAGCCTTAGAATGAGGGCTTTTACATCTATTACTACTATCTAATGCACAAATCTTATTTAGAGTTCCTCAATTATGGCACCACTATTTTTTTATTATATTGGAGCAGAAAATGGGTGACTCCTTCCCACCCCTTAATCATAAATGTCATGACTGACATTTGTATAACAAAACACAGATTTACAACAGAAAGGCATAGCAAATATAATTCATTATGGTTTTACAAAACATGGGAGCCCTTAGGATGAAGAATTAAGGAAACAGAAAAAAAACTATCCATTTTTATGCTTAGGTTCAATGAAGAAGGGACAGGCATTCAGAACTGTGATTAGACAAAAGGATTTGATCTAATTCTAGTAGGCCCAGGTGAGGAAACCCAGCCAGGCTTATCTGGATTCTTCTTGGCCTCTCTATGCAGTGTTCTTTCCTCCTGGGTATGGGGCTGGACCCTTTCTGGAATGGCTGCTATCCAACAAGGCAGGTCAGAGTCTTTCTCTATGGCCAGCTCTTACCCAGGTAAGACAGAACACGACAATAATATTTTTAGTTTGTATGGCTGGCTTTGGGAAAAAGGGCTTCTAGTTCCTAAGACCTGCTTTGGGGAAAAGAATTGTAGTTTCCATGGCTTGTCTCAGAGGGCATGAGTGGCACGGAATAGGAGGCCAAAGATAAACTTTGCTTCCAAGGCTGCTTCTGAGGCCTTCACTTTTGAATATGTTTTTCTGAACCCCAACACCACCAAAAGGATCCAGTTCAGAATCCCGTGTCACATTTAGTTTTTATGACTCTTTCAATCTAGAACAGTTACTTTTCTTTCTGTTACCCTCACAACCTTGATACTTCTCCTTTTTTGTTGTTGTTTGTTTGTTTTGTTTTGTTTTGTTTTGTTTTGAGATAGAGTCTCACTCTGTTGCCCAGGCTGGAGTGCAGTGGTGCGATGATCTCAGCTCACTGCCAGCCCCGCCTCCCGGGTTCAAGTGAGTCTCCTACTTAGCCTTCCAAGTACCTGGGATTATAGGCACGCACCACCATGTCAAGCTAATTTTTGTATTTTTAGTAGAGTCGGGGTTTCATGATGTTGTCCAGGCTGGTCCTGAACTGCTGACCTCAGGTGACCCACCTGCCTCAGCCTCCCAAAGTGCAGGGAGTACAGGTGTGAGTCACCACACCCAGCCTTGATAAACAAGCCAGTTTTCCCATTGACAATGCATCAATTTGGGTTTGTCTTTAGATTCCTCAGGATGAAATTCAGAGTAGGCATTTTGGCAGAAATGAACAGAGGTGAAGCTTCCTCAGATGGGGCAGGATATTAATTTGTTCCATTTGTTGTGATAGTAACTTTGATCACGTGCCAGCTTCTCTACTGTGGAAGTTACCATTTCTTCCCTTTGCAATGAAGAATTATTTGGGGAGGAAGGTACATTTAGAAGATGTAAATATTCCATTCCCCATGAAATTTTAACCTGCTAGTTTTCTCAGCCAGTATATTTCTCAGCAGAATTGATTATCGCTACAATGATTGCTATATCGTGATTTCCTGATTCCATCATTCCTTCTACACTGATTAGTTGGCACTTTTCTACAAGAAAAAGCTTTCTCTTCTCCCCATTTATTTACTCATGTCTTTGTCCATAACCGTATGAACAGAAGGATTCCTATTTTATTCAGTGAGTTATAACAGTATCATTACATAGTTTGTAATGTAATACATGATACTACGTAGGGTAGTATCATTACATAGTTTGATGCTTAAGTTGTTCCAGATTTGGCCAATGAGATCCCCTCTAAACTTGCTCCTGTGTACTTCTGCCAGGCTACCACTGTCCTTCAGTATTTCCTTACTTTCTGGCACAAATAGATACTTTAGATTTGTATATATGTGTCTTATTTCAGCCCCCAAATTCGCCATTTTTTTCCAGAAGGCAGAATCCATTAATCAAAAATGATGCTAAAGAATCAAGATCTAGGCCAGGAATGGTGGCTTATGCCTGTAATCCCAGCACTTTGGGAGGCTGAGGTGAATGGAACACCTGAGATCAGAAGTTCAAGACCAGCCTGGCCAACATGGGGAAACCTTGTCTCTACTAAAAATACAAAAATTAGCTGGGC
>NW_012115154.1:15239830-15271044 GCF_000951035.1 Colobus angolensis palliatus | reverse complement strand
TTTTTGTATTTTTAGTAGAGACGGGGTTTCACCGTGTTAGCCAGGATGGTCTCGATCTCCTGATCTCCTGATCCACCCGCCTCGGCCTCCCAAAGTGCTGGGATTACAGGCGTGAGCCACCACGCGCGGCGTATGTTTTCTATATATGCATAATCTAGATCTTTGGAAGGCATTTGTATAATTTTTGTTTTTTAATGAAAAGCTTCGGAGTAATATTACCCCAAAATAGCCCACTCGAGCATTAAAAATATTCTGAACTTAAGACAACTGAAAAAAAAAATTCCAAACTCCAGAAGACCTCTCTGCCCTCCCCTTATCTAACTGAACACAGAAAACCACTTCTCTTTGTGAAGACCATGTCTCTCTCCTCTTTCTCAATTTTCGTATCAGAAAAAGAATCACTACTTTATCACCAGAGACAATAAGGTACAGAGAAAAAGTCCAGACAAATAAACCTTATGAACTAGGCTTATCTACAGTTAGTCTCCCTACGTATTTGCCTTTCCACAATTTGCTGGCTGCAGAGGTTCAAAGTCCTTTTCTTTTGTTTTGTTGCTTATGTATAAAGTTATTTTTTGTCAGAATGCTATATAAGCCTATGTTGTAACCAATCCTTTGAGTTACTTATGACTGTGTACTTATGTGTGTATGCACAGTTATGTCTTAATAAACTCCTGTTTTTTTTTTCTTTTGTTAAGTTATCTTTCTTCAGTTTAATTTGCAGGGACCCAACCAATAAACCTAATATGAATAGAGGAAAAATATTTTTTCCATTTCCTACAATTATAATTTCTTGAGAGTGGGAACCACTTTGCTTCAAAAGTTCCCACACCAGGTATAGTAATTTAAAGTGTAAATTTTGAAAAAGAATCACCATAGTAAGCCACCTCTTCTTGAAGTATTGTCAGATGAAGACCATAAAAATTATAGTTCATTCTCTCTTTATATATTAGAAATAATAGCAGATTTAGAACCAACTGGTTCTCATTATTTTCTGCTCCTCCTGCCTTGAGTAGGTCATTCAATATGCTTATAACCAGAATTAACAAGTCACGGTCTTTCCTTATTGTTACTACAAATGACAGTTTAGAATATTTTGCTAATGGATCCTAAAAAATAATGAATAGAATGTTAGGGGTTGAATAATAGGGTCTATGGAAAATGTAGGGCCACCCCAAATTAGGTGTTTCCTTAGTGGATAATATTGGGTTGATATGCAATAGCGTATTAGACACTTGTCATATTAAATAATTTTAATAAGAAAGAGGAAAATGAACTTGTACTTATTTTATCAGAAGTCTAGCTTTTCTTTCCATTGATGATTAGGGAGAGAAGTTCATTTATTTTATTTTGGTATATTTTATTATGTCAAAAGCTATAGACAAAATATGTATTTTTTTTAATTTACTTATTGGAGAGTGAGTATGATTTTCTCCTTTGTTGGTGTGACTAAAAATAGTTCTGAAGTACTTACACAACCCACAACCAAGAAACTAGAAATTAAATATGCTCAGAGATTTTAAGATACGTAATTTTATGAAAGCTGAATTTACATTATAAGTAATTTATTATACTTGTATTATTGAATTTCATTAGCTTCATCAGATTAATTGCAGATACTTTAGTAATTCTAGTCAGGTTATAGGAAACCCAGAAAAAAAGGTGGCTTTTTTCTTATTTTAAAAAATTTTATGACAAGTTACTGCATTTGTATGAAGGAAAACGTTAGAGTAGGTAGCTAGATAGACAGATAGATAGACAAATAGATAGCAGGAAAGGAAGCCCCAGAAGCTCTAAATAGCTTGCCCCATTTGGAATCAATACAAAAAGAAAAGTGATGCCCTGTTTTTAGAGCAATCAGAACTAACGATAACCACATCTGGACTTCTGGTTAGGCTTATCTGGCCCTAACTGGGACTGACCTGGCCGTAGCAGAAAATCCCTTCAGTAGGGACTCCCCAGTAGCGAGCATGTGCATTTTGACTTGGCTCACTCTAAAGGTCACTTTTTGCTCATTATAATAGTAAAAAACACACCCATGGCTGGGGATTCAAAATCCTCATGAGACATGCGGCATATGTACTAGTGTAGTACACATGTTTTGGGACCTCCCAAAATGTGCTTACTGGTAACCCCTCTTAATGCCCATTTATAAATATTCATGTAAAACTCTCATAAAGGAGGTTCTGCAGTGTCAGTCAGTGCATGTCATTCTTGATCAGCCCACTCTGACTCGGCTTTCGGCGTGTACTTTTTTCTTTAAATAAACATTGCCATTGCTGAACTGTCACTGGGTGTCTCTTAGCTGAATTCTTTCCTCCAAGAAGACAGGAACCAAGGACCCCATACTCCCCGGTAACAAAAGCGTTATAAGGAAACATAGTAAAATGACAGAAGCCTCATGTTCTAACAGTCTAAAAGGAAGATGACTAGAAGTGTATATGAAGATATTTTATACTCATACATTTTCCTTATTATCACAAACTTTAAAACTCAAAATACAGAAAAGATTTAGAGAAAATAAATTTAATTTTTCTTGTGAGAGAGGAAGAATCTTTTTTTTGAATATGCATTTTATGTCATCTATTTAATTCCTGTATTTATATTGAAAGGTATCATAATATGCAACCCCAAAATACACCTCTTTAGTATAAACATCATTTTGAGCTAAAGGCCCCTGAGGAATGGCAGACACCAGAAAAGCTCTAAAAACAGGACATAAATTTTCTTTTTGTAAAACAAATTAACATACATAAAGGAGATTTCTATCTGTAAAAGATATCTCCCTTTCCCATACCAGGCAATGGATAACTCTTAAATCTTATTGATTGAGAAGACACCTACATAAATCTGTGTAACAAACGTCACTAAAACAACCCTTGTTTAGTAAACTTCTCCTGGTCACTTTCCCGACTGGTCCCCCCTGCCCAGAAGCCCAAAACGCTTTTTTTTCTTTTTTGAGCCTAAGATATTACATAAGCCTATATTCTAACTACCCCTTTGGATTACTCATTACTGGGTGCTCCTATATACATGCATGTGCATGGTGTGCATGTTAATACATTTCCATTTAGCTTTATTATCTTGTTAACCTGTCTTTTTCCAGTCTAATGTACAGGGCTCCAGCCAGATGAGTAGAGCCATCTCTATGATGAGTAGAAGAAAAAGAATCTCAAATAACTAAAATTAAAAGATTATCGCCCCCCGCCTACAATAAGATACATGATACTGTAGGAGACCAGGATATGACACCCCAAAATATATCTCTTTAGAATAAGGATTATTATGAGCTGATTATTTTGGGACATTGCAGACAATAGGGAAGCTCTGAAAATGAAGTAGAAGTTACTCTTTTTAAAGAGAAACACTTATCTCTAAATGAATGTTCCATTTGCAAGGGTGGATTCCTTTCAGTACCCAGAAGGAAAGGATAATTAAATCACCAGAGACTCTTTGCAATGGAGAAGGCACTGGTTTAAGTCTGCGTAACAGAATTTATCATGGATTACTGTACTTTTCTTGGTCACCTTACCGTCACTGCCCCTGACCCATATCCTTCTTTCTTTGTTTCAGTTGAAGGTGGTATTTAGGCCTAATCTCTAAGCCATTTCTTTGACTTATTCATTTCTCTGGGCATCTCCCACGTGTAAATGAGGTATACAAGCTAATAAAGATTTTTTTGCTTTTATCTTCCTCATTTGTCCTTTGTTACAGGGGTCTATTCCAGCTTAGAACTCAGTAGGGTAGAGAAAAAATTATTTTTCCTCCTCTACAATACTTTTGTAGAACGTATTTAAAATATTGGTTATTGCGTATGGATCATAAAAAATAACAAGGGTTGCTCTTAGGAATATCTGTGAGATTAAAGAGGAGATAACAATGCTACCGATTACATTATTCCCTTTTTAAAGTTATGAAATATTCCTATTCCCATGAATAGAAAAGCAGAGAGAAAAATCCAAAAATAACTATGTCACACCTCCCAGATTTAACAAGTATTTGAATCTTACCATATATTTCAGAGCATTTGAAAAAATAAAATGTGACATAGCTTTGAAGCTCTTCCTGATATTTTGATCCTGCCTCCGGAGAGACCAGTACTATTTTCAGTCTGGTGGGTGTCTTCCACATCTATGGTTTTCTGATTTTGGAATAAGTCACTGTATTATTTAAATACATATATAACTTTGTTTTGTGTTTTAAAACTTTCTACATTGAGCACTGTTATGTGCTCTCAACAATCTGTTTTTACTTCTCACTCAACAATATATTTTCCAGTATAACTCATGTTATCTAATTCGTTCATTTTAACACAAGCACAACCAGCTCGGTAGCCTTGGAGAAGCTAAATAATTCTGCATGCTTCAATTTCTCATCTATATGCTAAAGGCAATAACAAAAGTGTGAGTTGTAGAAATTGGATCAGTATATGTGAATTAAACTAAGATTCTGTTAGTGCAAATATTCTCTTATCAGGAATATTTATCTCTAAGTTGAAGTGTTAGATCAATGGATATGGACACTTTCAACTCCGCCATACAGTGACAAATTATTTATAAAAGTGATTGTACCAACCTAGACTTTTCAGTAGTATATGAGGGAAATTTTCTCTTCCCCACTTGCCAGTAAATATTTGGTATTCCAGAAATTTATATTTTTACCTATCTAGCCAATATGAAGTGTTATATTTTTGTTTAATTTGCATTTCTAAATTTTCCTATACTTATTGGGCATTTGAATTTTTTCTTCTGTTATGACACATTGCTTATTTTTCTACAAGGTCAATTATTTTCTGATTGATTTTTAGAAATTTGTATATTCTGAAAATAAAGATTTCATTTGTTGTGTAAGTTTCAATTATATTTATCCCAATCTGTGTAATGACTTCATTTTGTTCCCGTGGTTTTCTTGTTATTTTTGTTACTGTTTTTCTTTTTCTTTTTTTTTTTCTTTTTTTGGTCTATGAGTTTTAAGTTATAATATTATTGAATTCATCAATTTTATTCTTCAATAGCTTTTTGTACATCTAACCAAATATATTTCCTTGCCAAATATCATGGAAATATATTCATATTTTGAATTTATTTTTATTGTACCTAATTAACAAGCAAAAACAAAGTTAAATGATACTTGAAATTTCTGAGACAGGATCTCACTCTGTCACTCAGGCTAAAGTGCAATGGCATAAACATAGCTCACAGTAATTTCTAATTCCTGGGCTTAAGGAGTCTTCCTGCCTCAGTCCTGAGTAGCTAGGACTACAGATGTGCACCATCATGGCTGGTTAATTAAAAAAAAAAATTATCTGTAGATAAGTGGGCTCACTATATTGTCCAGGCTGGTCTTGAACTCCCGGCCTCAAATGGTCCCTCCACCTCAGGCTCCCGTAACTCTCGGCTTATAGACATGAGTCACTGCACCCAACCAGTTAAATGGCATTAAACGGCTCCTAAGAAAAGCAGACATTTCTTTGCTTTATCCCTCTAAATCACCATTACCTACCATTTACTGTGGCAGTCTTGTATATATATATATCTTTTATATATATCTAAATAATATTCATGTATATCTCTTTGTTGATCTATTAATTTTAAATATTTTCTATTGACTTAAATTTTAGATGAGATTTTAACTCTTACATTGTTATTTCCTCTCTTCCCCATTTTTTATCATAGCAGTTTAGTTGTCCTGCATTTTTTTGGTTTAATAATATTAGGTATTTATATTAATATAACTTGGCAAGTATTATTCAAAATTTATCAGTGTAGTGTATATTAATTATGTTTTTTCTCACTTTTTGTTAATAGCTACTTTTTTGTTAGTCTCTACTTTTTTCTGGTAGGTTTGCCTATTCTTATGTCTTAGTAGTCTCTCATTATAATTACCTACAAGATCAATCACATAATGTAATCTACTTGGCAATCCTACGTGGAGAGCTTAGTTCTTCTATCGGAATTGATTTTGCTCTAGTCATGCTACACAGCTGTCAATATAGGACTTTCATTTTTTGTCAGCCTCAGAATTTAATTTGCCTTTTATTTATGTAGCACTCTCTTTGTGCTCCCTCTAATATCTTCTTCCTTATTTATTTCTTTGTTTGAAAGGACACATAGTCACCCTGGGACTTCTCTTCCTCAGAATGCTAGAGATACAACCCTTTTCTGTTAGTGCTTTGGTTTTCCAAATCCTTGTGTTCTTTTGCAGGTTTGCTTTCTTTTCTTTTTGAAGGAACATCCTTGCTATGTTCTGAATGTTTGTGTGTCCCAAAATTTATTTGTTGAAATCCTAACCTGCAAGATAATGATACTGGGAAGTGGGGAGTTTATGAACTGTTAAGGTCCTGAGGAAAGAGCCCTCATGATTAGGATTAGTGCCCTAATGAAGAGACCCAATAGAGCAAGTTAGACTCTTCCACATGTAAGGACACAGCTAGAAGGCACCATCCATGAACCAGAAAGCAAGCCCTCACCAAACACTGAATCTGCTCATACTTTGATCTTTGACTTCTTGACCCCCAGAGCCATGATAAATAAATTTCTGTTACTGATAGTTTATGGCATTTTGTTATAGCAGCCCAAATGGATGCAAATCCTCTAGTAGTTTGCTTGGCATGAAGGTAAAGGGGGTAAATTTTGTGACATTTTGTTTGAGAATATATGTGTTCGTTCTAACAACTCATTAATAATGAGCTCACTATAGAATTCTATACGAGAGATAATCTTTCTTCAGAATTCTATAGGCACGATTGGATTATCTTCTTGCTTCCAGTATTGCTGTTGGAGAGTCCAAAGCCATTTTGAGTTTTGATCTTTTGTATGTGATGTGTATTGTGTTTGTTGTTGTTTTTGTCCCCACAGGAAGCTGCAGAACCTTCATTTTACCCTTGTGGCTCTGAAGTTTCATAATTACATGTCTCCATGTGAGTGTATATTCGTCCATTTTGCTGGACATTCTCTTTTTATCTTTAATTCAGAAAACACATAGCTCACAGTTATAGAAAGTATTCTAAATGATCATATAATAAATGCATCTTTTAAAGTTTCTCTTTGTATAATTTTCATTATTTTAATATTTGTTGTCACACTTTATTACCTTACCTGTTATATATATTTCATTGCCTTATGTTGTTTTACTTAAAGGATGATTTCCTTTCTCAACTTTATTTCTCTAAACTTATACTGACTATTTTTTAAAATGTCTCCTATTATACTGTTAATTTATCATGTCTTATTTTTAATTTTCAAACACTATTTACTATAGCATTTTTCAATAAATTATTTGGATCTATCTAAAAATATTAATTTTTAAAGCTTTCCTCCCCCTGTACAATTTATATTTTATTCCAAGTTATTTTTTTCTTACCTTTTGTTTCCTTTTTATTCAGTGTTACAGCTTTTTTTTTTTTTTTTTTTTTTCCCAAATACTTGGCAAGCTTTGTTACAGGGGAACCTGGACTTCAGAATCATTATAACTATCTTCACGGGTTGGTAAGATTTCTAGAGTCCTCTGACTAGTGGAATTTGGAAATAAGTCTCGGATTTTATGAATTCATGGCTGGAGATAAAAATTACAGCATCATCAATGTTTAGAAGGCATTTGTGTTGGAAAGACTTACAGAATTTAAAAATCGAAGAAAGTGCCCAGCATCAAGCCTTCTTTATAGGTAAGCCACAATTATGATTTTCTACCTATTAAAATCTATGATGATGTCTTTAAACCAATATTTATTACCTTGAATAAATTCACATTTAATTGTTTTACTTATCCATAAAATAATTAAAAGATGTGTATCTGTTTTAAGTGTTCCATTTAAAGACACCCAATGGAAAAAGGACATTAAAAATAGTCAAACCTGAGGAGGGCAGAGCAAGATTGTGGATTAAGACTCTCCAGTGATCACCCATCTGAAGAAACATCAATTTCAACAACTATCCACAAGTAAAACTATCTTCATGAGAGCTAAGAAAACCAGGTCAATGGTCACTGTACTTTGTTATAGCACAATATTTAGAAAACACACACCAAAAAAGGTAGAAAAGACACGTTTGCATTACCCATGTTACCCAACCTCCAACCCCAGGTAGCATAGAGCAGAGAGAAACTCTGTTCACTTGGGAGAAAGAGAGGCAGGCAATCATAGAACTTTGCCTTGGACCCAAATACCAGGCCCACCAGAGTAAAAGCCAGCATTAGGTAGACCTCCATGATTTCTGACTTCAGCCTGGTATCTACAGCCTGATCCTTTAGATCCACCATCGTGCAAGATAGGAACCCACAGACCCTGGAAGAACAACTCAAATTCTGGTTCACATTACTACTGGCCAACTATAGCAGCCTTGGATTCTAAATAACCCACTACAACACGCAGACCTCAGAGGTCATGGGATTTAGACATGACCCACTGCTGTATTAGCCTCAGCAACTATGGGCTTCAAGTGCACCCTAGCACTGCACTAATTACAGAAGCCATGGCATTTTAGCCATGCATTGTGGCAGGCTCTGTATCCGTAAAATTCTGACCAGTCACTATATCAGCCATAGTGGTTCAGCACATAGGGCACCCCCTAATACTGCAATGGCTGCAGTGGTCACAGGCTTAAGGATCACAGCAGATGGACCACCCGTAATCTCTAGACAGGCTTAATAATGAAGGAAATTCATAGACAAAGACAGACTGAAAAGACTGGAATAAGTACCTACTTCTACAGTATGCAGACATCAGTATATGACCAAAAAAAATCAGGAACAATCAGGAAAACATGAAGTCACCAAATGGACAAAATAAATTGGCAACAGCTAAAACTAAAAAGATGGAGATGTATGAAAAATGCCTCACAGTGAAGTAAAAATAACTGTTTTAAGGAATCTCAACAAATGTCAAAAAAATACAGAAAAACAACTGAAAAAAATGAAGAAAACATTGTGACTAAGATGAGAAAATAATAGATAAATTGAAATAATAATAATATTAAATCAAACAGAAATCATAGAGCTGAAAATTACAATGAAGGACATTTTTAAAAACTATAGAGAGTATCAGCAGAAGAACTTAAGTGGAAGAGGATTCTCTAAACTGATAGACAAGTTATTCGAAAATATACAAAGGGGAAAAAGGAAATAAAAATAAAGAAAATGTAGAAAGCCTACAGGATTTTTGGGATAACCTTAAATGAGCAAGTATAATAATCATTGGCATTCAAAAAAACAGCAGTGACAGATAAAAGGTAATCTTAAAAATTATAGGAGAAAACTTTCGAAACTTGGAGAAACATAGAAATATTTACAGGAAGGTAAAAGGTCTTCATTTGATTTAATTCAAATAAGATTACACTCAAGATATACTGCAACTGTCAAAACAAAGGAAAAAGAGGATTTGGAAAGCAGAAGGAGCAAAGAAGCAAACCACAAATGACAAGAGTTCTAATAAGCCAACAGCAGACATCTGAAGAAAAATCAAACAGGCCGAGAGAGAACAGGATGATATATCCAAAGTGCTGGGGGAAAAAAACTGTCAACAAAAAATGCTGTGCCCTGCCAAGCACAGAAATAAGAGAAATAAATAATTTCCCAGACAAACAAAAGCAGAGCGAGTTAGTCACCACCTTACAAGGAATGCTACAGGGAGTTCGTCAAGCTGAAAGGAAAGGACACCAGTGAGTAAAACAAAAATCACTGGAAGTACAAAACTCACTGTAAATGTAAGTATACAAAAATTCAGAATATTTTAATATTGTAATGATGGTGCATAAATTACATATTTTAATATGACAGTTAAGACACAAAATTATTAAAATACTAACTAAAATCATCTGTTAATGGATATGCAATATAAAATGATGTAAATTGTGACATCAAAAATTCAAACTGTCAGGGGAGAGTAGAGGTAAAATGTAAACATTGCAGCTTTTGCTTTCTTTGCCTTTTTTTTTGCAATCAAAGTTAAGCTGTTATCAGGTTAAAATAACTTGTTACAACTCTAAAATGATTTTCATAAGCCTCATGCTAACATTAACACAAAAGCCTGTAACAGATACACTAACATAAAAAGCAAAGAATAAAACAATTTTCGTGAAAATTACTTAACCACAAAGGAAAGCAGTAAGAAAGAAAGGAAGAATGAATCTACAAAACAACTAGAAAATAAGTAACCAAAAGAAGTAAGTTCCTAACTATAAATAATAAAAAAAAATTCTCTAATGAAAAGACACTGAATACCTGAATGAATTAAAAGAAAACACAACTCTATTATATGCTGAAATGCACTACAAGAGACACATTTCACAGGTAAGGACATATATGGACTAAAAATGAGGGAATGGGAACCATTAAAGTACTAGGGTAGGCATAGTTATATCAGGTGAAATAGACTTCAAGCCCAAATCTGTGAAAAGAGACAAAAAGGTCATTATAAAGTAGTCAATTCAGTAAGATAATATAATAATTATAAATATATACACCCAACATAGGACCACCTAAATATATAAAATAAATTTAACAAAATGCAAGCGACAGACTGAAATACACTAATAGTAAGCAACTTCAACACCTCACTTTCAGCAATGGATAGTTCATCCAGACAGAAAATCAACATAGAAACATCAGGTTGAAACTGTATTATTGACTAAATGAATACAGCAGGCATACAGGCATACAGAACACGCCATCCAACAGCTGCAGAATACACATCCTTCTTACTTCCACAGGGAATATTTTCCAGGATAGATGCTACATTAGATCATCAAACAAGTCTCAACAAATTTAAGATTAAAGTCATGTCAGGTATCTTTTCAGACCAGAATGACATAAAACTAGAAATCAGTAACAGGAGGAATGCTGGAAAATTCCCAAATACATAGAAATAAAAAGCATGTCCCTGAACAAACAATGGGCCAATGAAAAAATTTAAAAAGGAAATTTTAAATAATCTTCAGACAAATATAAATGGGAACACAACATACTCTGTGGGATATAGCAAAAGTAGTTCTAAGAGAGAAGTTTATAGCAATAAATACCTACATCCGAATACATGAAAAATCTTGAACACCCTAATCTTGTTTCTCAACGAACTACTAAACAAGAAAAAAACCCAAATCTAAAATAAGAACGAAGGGAGGAAATAATAAAGACAGAGCAAAAATAAATACAATAGAGACTACGAAAGCATTAGAAAAGATCAACAAAACTAAGAGTTTTTTGAATTGATAAATGAAGTAGACAAACCATTAGCTAGAGCAAGAAAAAAAGAGAGAATACTCAAGCAAATTCAGAGACAAGTAAGTAGACATTACAACCAATGCCACAGGTATACAAAATAGTATAAGAGAACATTATGAACAATTATATTTCAACAAATTGGATAACCTAGAAGAAATCAATAAATTCTGAACATATACAACTTACCAAGATTGAATTATGAAGAAGTAGAATCTCTGAACAGACCAATATAAGGAGATTAAAAAGAAGTAAAAAGTCTCCCATCAGTAAAAAGCCCAGGACCTCATGGCTTCACTGCTGAATTCTACCAGACATTTACAGAACTAATATCAATTCTTCTCAAATTTTTCTAAACAATTAAAACAGGAAAAAATACTTTCAAACCCATTATATGAGGCCAGCACTATCCTGATACCATTAAATCTGAACACAAAACTACTAGCCAATATTCCTGATGAACATAGGTTTAAAATCCTTAACAAAATACTAGTAAACCAAATTCAATAGCAAATGGAAAGCATCATTTACTGTGGTATGTCAGATTCACCTCAGAGATGAAAGGATGGCTTACCATATGTGAATCAATAAATGTGACATATCACACTAACAGAATGGACAACAAAAATAATATGATCATTTCAATAGATGCAGAAGAAACCTTTGATAAAATTTAACATACATTCATCATAAAAACACTCCATGAATTAGGTATAGAAAAATAGCTCAACATAATAAAGGCCATATATGAAAATCCCACAACTAACATATTCAATGGGAAAGATGAAATCTTTTCCCCTGAAATCTAGAAAAAACAAGGACATCCACTGTATTAGTTTGTTTTCACACTGCTGATAAAGATATACCTGAGACTGGGTAATTTATAAAGAAATAGAGGTTTGGCCAGGCGCGGTGGCTCACACCTGTAATCCCAGCACTTTGGGAGGCTGAGGCGGGCAGATCATGAGATCAGGAGATCAAGACCACCCTGGCTAACATGGTGAAACCCTGTCTGTACCAAAAATACAAAAAATTATGCAGGCGTGGTGGTGGGCGCCTATAGTCCCAGCTACTCCGGCGCTGAGGCAAGAGAATGGCGTGAACCCGGGAAGCGGAGCTTGCAGTGAGCCCAGATCGTGCCACTGCACTCTAGCCTGGGTCACAGAGCGAGACTCTGTCTCAGAAAAAAAAAAAAGAGGTTTAATGGACTCACAGTTCCATGTGGCAGGTGAGACCTCACAATCATGGGGGAAGGTAAAAGGCACGTCTTACATGGCAGCAGGCAAGAGACAGAATGAGAGCCCAGTGGCAGGAGTTTCCCCTTATAAAACTATCAGATCTCATGAGACTTACTCCCTGCCACGAGAACAGTATGGGGGAAAACCATCCCTATGATTCAATTATCTCCCGACTGGGTCCCTCCCACAACAGGTGAGAATAAGCTACAATTCAAGATGAGATTTGGGTGGGGACACAGCCAAACCATATCATCTGCTTTCACCACTTCTATTAACATGGTACTAGAAGTACTAGCCAGAACATTAGGCAAAAAGGCATTCAAATTAGAAAAAGAAAAATAAATTATCCTTGTTTGCAAGCTGACATGATCTGCTTTATGGAAAACGTTAAAGACTCCACCAAAACTTGTTGGAACTACTAAACAAATGTAGTAAAGGTGCAGGATAAAAATTAACACAAAACTCAAAATCAATAGTGTTTCTGTACACTAACAGTAAACTACCTGAAAAAGAAATCAAGAAAATAATCTCCTTTTTGATAGATTCAGGTAGTTTAACAGTAAACTGCCTGAAAAAGAAATCAAGAAAATAATGTCCTTTTTAATAAAAAAACTCCAAAAATTTTAACCATGGGGTGAAAGATCTCTACACTGAAAATTATGAAACACTGGTGAAACGTATTGAAGAAGACACAAAAAGTAAGATTTTATGTTCATAGATTGAAAGCAGCAATATTGTTAAAATGCCTATTCTACTTAAAGTCATCTATAATGCAGTTCAATCCCTATCAACGAACCAATGACATTCTTCAAAGAAAAAAAAAATCAGTCATAAATTTACTTTTTCACAGGCAACTGATTTCCTACAAAGGCACTAAGACCACAAAATGGGGAAAAAAATAGTCACTTTAATAAATGGTGTTGGATAAATTGGATATACATATGCAGAGAATAAAACTAAATCCTTGTTTCTCACCATATATAAAACCAATTAAAAATGGAATAAGCCTTAAATGTAAGACCCAAAACTATAAAGCTACTAAAACAAACAAACAAAAAAACCCAAAAATAACAGAGAAACCTCCATGACTCCATGACATTGGTTTGGGCAAGGTTTTTTTTAATATGCCCCAAAAGCACAGTCAACAAATGCAAAAAATAGACAAGTGGAATTACCAAAATCTGAAAAGTTTCTGCACAGCAAAGGAGAAAATCAACAAAGAGAAGAAACAACCTACTGAATGGGAGAAAATATTTGCAAACTCTACATCTGATAAATTATACAACTGATAAACTATACATCTGATACATCTGATAAATTCATGGAGTGCTTTTATGATAAATGTATGTTAAATTTTGTCAATGTTCAAAATATATAAGAAACTCAAACAACTCAATAGAAAGAATACAAATAACTCTATTAAAAATGGGCAAAGACATTAATACACATTTCCAAAAAGAGGGCTAACAGGCATATGAAAGTGTTCAATGTCATTATTCATCAGGGAAATGCAAATCAAAATCAAAATGAGATATTATGTCACTCCTGTTAGAATGGCTATTATCAGAAAGTCAAAAGATAATAAGTGTTGGCAAGCATGTGGAGAAAGTAGAAGCTTTACCAACTGTTGATGGATATGTAAATTAGCATAGTCATTATGGAAAATAGTATGAATGTTCCAGAATGAACTAAATGTTGAACTACCACATGATCTAACACTTTTGTTAATGGTATACATCCAAAGGAAATAAAGTCATTATGTTGAAGAGATACTGCACTCATTTTTATTACAGCACCTATTCACAATAGCCAAGATATGGAGTCACAATAAAAATACCAATGGATGAATGTATTTTTAAAACGTGGTATATATACACAATGGAATATTGTTCAGCCATAAAAATGAAGGAAATTGTGTCATTATCACAACTTGAATCAATCTGGAGGACAGTATGTTTAGTGATTTAAGCTAGGCACACAAAGAAAAATATTCACATATCTCAGTCATATGTAGAATCAAAAACAAATGATCTCATAGAAGTAGAGAATAGAATGGTGGTTAACAGAGGCTGGAGTGGTTTGGAGGGAAGAATGTGGAGATGTCGGTCAAATGAAACTTAATTACAGCTAAATATGAGGAGAGATCTATTGTATAGTATGGCAACCATAGATAATAATCAAGTTGAGTTGTATTCATAAAAAGCACAGAGAGTTGATATTAAGTGTTCTCACCATAAAAAATGATAACTATGTAAAGTAATAAATTTGTTCACCAAAAACATCCACAATGAGAAAAGTTATATTTAACGTTAATGTATTATCTTAATACTCATAAAGTAACTAGTTTCCATTAATACCCGTATGTGTAAGGGTTTTAAATCACCTCAGATATGTAAAACTGCCATTTTACAACTAAGCACTTGAAATGATCCTACAATCAATAGTTACATTCTTGGGATGGAGGAAAACAGCTGCATGATGTAATGACAAAAAATAAAATAAACCCAAATTGCTTTATGTGAGTCACTCATTTAGCAGAAATAATTTTGCAAATTTGCTGCAAAGTGTATTTCTATTTTTCATATGATTGTCACTATAAAATTTAAATTGTATATAGCTGGAAAAATTGCTTTCCTAATTATCATAAAATTATTCTTAAGAATTCATCACATCTTTAAAATTACACATTTGAAAAGGAAATGAGAACTTCAACAGTAATGTGCAAAATATGAACAATAACACTTAGCTGTACTTAAAACAATTCACAAAATTCCTTTCTTGAAAAGGAAAATAGAGCGCAGTAGAAAAACTCTGATGGTAAGATTGCTTGCGCTGTGCCTGAGATAAATGCGTTAGAAAAGTATTTGTTAGGAAAAAAAAGCAAAACTACGCTCCCTTACACTTACTACTAGTAACCTATGTCATTTGTCACTTGTTCTCTTTCACATAGATTGAACTTAAATAAGTTATTAATTTGATGCTCTATTATGTATTGTTAGTTCCATGAATCATCTACAGAAAGTGAATGTGCCCACCCACTTTGCATTGTCTAAAATGCAATACCTGATTAGCAATAGAAAATGAAAATATTTATTAGGTACACAGTAGTTCTGCTGCCAGACACCTTCTGGCGTGATTTAGAGCGTTCAAAGTGGTACTGTTTGAACCTGGAAAATATTAAACACGTTTAAAAACTGTCAAAGGCAAGCCTTTTTTGTTTCATCTAGAATAACGAATTTGCAATGCTCAAGATGGCAGTAGTGCCCATGACAAAATAGTCATATGTAGCATGACTATTTTTTACACCACTTTAATAAGGTATGGCTGACAAACAAAAAGCTCTACACATTTAATATGCACAACTTCATGAATTTGGGGATAACTATACACCTGTAAAATCATCATGACAATCTGTGTAGCACTGTTACAGTAGTTAGCTAACAAGGCATGAGCAGGGCAGGAGAGAGCTCTCCCTACTCTCCACCAGGAATGTCAGGCGAACATCAGGTGATGGGCAGGTGGTTGTTAACTGCCTCTCTAAAATAATAATTGGTCACAGCCAGCTCCAGGGAAAAGCAATCTCGCGATAGATAGAAAAAACCTGAAACTGGCGATGCGCTCAGCAGGAGTTCAGTGGGTGGGCTCAAGCATGAGCATCAAGAAGCAAAATGGGAGAGTTTACTTAGTAGATGACCTTCTAGGTTCATTCAGTTGGTAAGGGAAGCATGCTTCATGTGAGCCGGCATACAAGTCCAGTAAACACACTGCACCTGCTCACCTCCCAAGTGCCAGCAACCCACTGCACATGCAGACAGCCCACCCCAAGGCAAGAATCAGGGCAGAAGAGACCCATGACCCTAGAAGTATGCCAACCCCAAGTCAAAAGGTCACATGGGCACTTGCTCTCTCAAGTCAGCCGCTTGGCCTTCTTCCAAGTGGATTTTATTTCCTTTCATTCCTTCTCAAAAGCTTTTTTTTTTTTTTTTTTTTTGTTGAGACGGAGTCTCGCTCTGTCCCCCAGGCTGGAGTGCAGTGGCCCGATCTCAGCTCACGGCAAGCTCCGCCTCCCGGGTTCACGCCATTCTCCTGCCTCAGCCTCCCGAGTAGCTGGGACTACAGGCGCCCGGCACCTCGCCCGGCTAGTTTTTTGTATTTTTTTTAGTTTAACCAGGATGATCTCGATCTCCTGACCTCGTGATCCGCCCGTCTCGGCCTCCCAAAGTGCTGGGATTACAGGCTTGAGCCATCGCGCCCGGCCCTCAAAAGCTTTTATGATAAACTTTTACTCGTGCTCTGCTGCCTCTGCCTCTCCTGCGTTCTGCCTCCTTGTTTGAATTGTTTCTTCGGAGGAGGCAAGAACTGAGGTTACTGTAGACCCATACGGATTCACTGCCGGTAACCGCGTGGCATCTTAAAACATGTATGAGCAGAAAATAGAACAAGAAAACGGATTCACCAGCAATTATACTTCTGGTTATAAACTTGTTACAATGTGAGGAATACACTCCTGGGAAGGAGATAACGCATTAATTTGTTTTAAAATATACTTTCAAATTTCAGAGAGCAAAGTCCTAGCAAGGATTTATTTTAACATTTAATATTTTTGTACCGTTTTGTGTCTAATTATTGACATTTATGTTAGATAGCTGGTTCTAGAAAAATAATCTTAGTATGACTATTTTTCTTCATATTGACACAGCCAGGTATAAAGGGGTTCCCGCAGAAACTCTGATTGGTCCGTGTACGGGGAGAATGAGATGGAGCTGCTGGAAGTTCACTCTGTTTGCAGGGGGCAGGAGCCTGGCCTCTCCTGTTCTGGGCTGGAAACTAGGATTCAATCTGTGAGGCAGGAAACCTGGTAACAGGACTCTGATTTTGCTGAGTCCCTGTCCCCACTTTTTATTAGTTTTCCCCGAAAACCCCCTGCCCTTCTCACCCTTCAAAGTGTCTGTGAGCCTAATTTTTCATGGTTGTGTGACAAGGACCCTGTTTTTAGCTGAACTAAGGAGAAAGTCCTACAACAGTATGTATTAAATTTTATAATACTTGACTTGGCAATAGGAAAAGATGCAGCATGAAATGATCATCTTTGTTATCTTTCCAAATGCTCGTGGGAAGGAGGTATTACTCTAAGATTTTTTAAAAAGTAGTTCCTCTGATTTTTACCTTCTTTAACATGAAAGCATAACAATACACATATAAGAGGGTTTCTGTTTGTAAATATGGTTATCTAAAAGATGCTATGTGCTATTTATGCTACACAGTCATTCCACAGTATTGATTCATAGCAGAAACACCCCAAGGGAGATGTGTGTGTATACAATAGTACCGTTTCTCAGTTGGAGTCTTTTGCTTGATGTAACACCAAAACCTTGAAATGAATAGTGTTTGCTGAGTGAGTAAAGGGACAAATATACAGCTATCATCATTCAAGCAGTAACAATACATTTATGCTAAAGCAGTAATTTCTTCTTAGTGAACTCTTATAAAGGCATTCAGCAATGCATAATCACTTATTCTTCATGCCATTCACATTGTTAAGTTCTAAATACACAAATCACCATAACAACACGGAAGATTTCAAAAAATGATCGTGTTGAGTTTTGTTGTTCAACGATCTCAGCATTTTTCTTGATTCATTATGTGCTCAATTGTTTCCATGAGCAAAATTGAATAATCTTCACCATTATGTTGCACTTTCTTTTTAAAAAGAACTTAGCTAAGTCATCAGAGAGGTTTATGTATGCCCGGAATTTGTAAATCCACTCCTATATTGGTTTTACAATGTATTATTACACAGCGAAAATTTGATGAAAAGAATTCTGTTCATAACTTCTTTCTTATTTAACAACCTTGAAACATTTCATCAGATTTCAAGGTATTCCCCGCTGTGGCAGTAATATTGCAATCATGTTGGGGTGGTCTGCATAAATATGTTATCACATGGAGTGGTTCTACAGAATCATTTCTCTCTTCTTCCACCTTCATCCTGACCTCTAAATTTAATGATACTGAAGTGCATATCAGGCAACCTTCCTTTACATTTGAATTAAATTCTCTTGGTATATTATGAACTGATTTCAATCCCAAAATATTTAAAAAGTAATGGTACTCTAAATTAAAAGATTGGTACTCAAATACTATATCTCAAATCTTTCAATCAAATTTCAACATTTCAACTACCATTATTTTTCCTTTCAGATTGGGCTAGATCTAATTTTTTCTTTTCTTTTTTTTTTTTTTCTGAAGGCATTTAGTTCTTTCTTGAGCCTTTGAAAGTTTTGTAAACCTTATTTATGTGTGTTACGCTTTTCTCACCTATTAAACTGAAACTAGTAGGCACTGGAAATTTGCTGATAGGATGCAAGAAAGGAAATAAACAAAAATGGTGGGTGGGGTTTCACATATGAACTAATTCTCGGGGCTATCTATTTCCCCCGAATCCTTTGACTATGGCACGACACTCCAGCTAAACCAAAGTTTCCTTGGCTGTTTTCACCTTGTGTATGATCCCTTCTTAAAACTGTATGGTGACTTCAAAAAGTCATTTTCCCTTTGACTGAGTCAATGAGCTTTTCTTATTAATGTCTTAAAATTAAATTATCCCCAGCCACATACACACAGACCACAAAACATGTGTCAATCAAAATCCAAACAACTTCTAAAAATAATATCAGAGTGACAGAATTCCATCCCTCTTTTGATTGAACGGTTTCTCTCTGAAACCAAGCCTGAGGTAAGAAATGTTTAATTATGAACAAGGTTTTCTTTGTGAAAAGTACTTGGAACTCAGGGGAAGAGAAATTAGGGAGAAAAACAAAATCAGCCACAGGATAGTGTATACTCATAAATGAAACAAACCTAAAACCAAAACAACTAAGGCTAGGCATCTACTTTTAATGGTAAACGAGGTATAAATTGAGAAAGAAGGTTAAAGGAACTTAAACACAGCTAACACTCCATGTTCTTACAAGGCAGATATATACAGTCAGACCTCCATGGCGATACATTTGTTTTTGTAATACATGTGAGAGTCTCAAGTCAGTAGGGCCAAATTTTGTAAAACATTCTATCCATATGTATGCCTCATGGTAAATTGAACGAAGTGTCCTGGCAACTCATTCATTGAATGATTAAGACTCAAGACTCAGCATGGATAATGCCAAAGTTTTCATCTGACCTGAATGAAAATGGAAGACGTTACTCATACGAACAAGTCCACAGAATTTCAAATATCATTGTACATTAGATCTCTGTAACTATGGCCTCTTGCATATCTTCAACCTCTTTTTTAAAAATTTTTTTTTCTCTACTGGACCTAAGTAAAATTGTAGGTAAATATGGCTTATTGGACACAATATATCTGTAAATATGACCAGATAACTATGTGATATTTGGTTTCAATATAAGTCAAGTGGACTTTTTATTTTAGGTGGAAAATGTAAAAAAAAATCAATGGCACTACAAAAGCAAAACACGTGCTTGGAAGAGTGGGGCAATAACACCTATATTATTCAGACACACAGTGGTTGTTCTTGAATTATAAGCTAAGACACTTATTTTATTCTGTTGCCAATGGAGAGCCAATGACTTACTAAACGGGCTAATTATGGGCTCATGGAAGCATTTCGTGAGGTTGAACAATGTGATGGATAAAGGATGGATTGGATAGATCTGATTAAGGAGGTCAGTTAGGAGGCCCTGCTTATTTATACTTGCCTATGTTAGGCGTTATAAACTCCTAGCCTAGAGTGGTGGTTGGGCAGTAAAAGATGAGATTTGCAAATTTAAAATCATGAAGAAAACAAGATCTGATAATGTATAATAGGTTTTTGTGGGTTATTCTGCATGTTTGTGTTAAAGTAGTCTCCAGTGGATACTGTTATGTGCTGACCAGATCTCTTGCTGACTGGAAAACTTATTACCCCTTTCAGCCACATTTATTTGGCTAAAAAAAGTCACTTTGTCCTACATCTACTATCTTTTTCCTGGGACAGCCTGTATCCAATGACTGGCCAAAGTGGAGACAAAAGCCTCAGTCCTATCACTCCAACACAGGCCAACGTTGAAGGGACATCCTAGATTTAAAACCCCTAACGAGGTCAGTTCTAGGCTTTGGTAAGAGTACATTGAATCCCAAATTCTATCTCTTCCCAATCCTTCTTTCTTTCTTTCCCACAGGTAGTGATCCCAAGAACACCCCTACATGCTTCTATATGCTAAATCTGCTGCATGCTTCCCTCCATCTCAAACCCAATCAGTAACAGAATCAAAAATGATGCTGAGTTGCCAAGACTGGGGGGAAAAGACAATTGTGATACAAAGCAAACATCTGGCAGACAAGAAGAACAGGCAGGCGTGTAAGAAAGAAATATGGAGAAGAAAAATGAAGAGTGGATTTCAGAATGTTAACACTGAGGCGACTGTGCAGTACAAAGCAGAAATGTTCAGCAGGAAGCTGGAAAACACAGGGCTCCGATTTGGGAGCAGGTTCACAACAGACGCAGATGTTGTCATTATCCACAAGGAGCAAAGAGCTCAGTTCCTACTTTGAGTATTGCTGTCACTGCCTTTGCTTCTATTATCCTGTGAGGAAATCCAAATAGCCTAAGATCTGTTATATGATTCCTGATAAGATTTCTTTTAAACAACATTCTCTTTGGTCTGTGTATTAGTCATGTGTTCGGATGGTCTAACTGAAGATACATATCAGCATCTTGGACAAGTTTTGAGCAGTGCTAAACCATTTCATCAGCTCAAGGATACAACTGATCCTTTATAAAGCTTCCAACAAGATAAGAAATACCCCCTACCCAAACAAGTCATTTTCGTGGGGACAATAGAGAATTTAGTGAAACCCTGAATTATACCAAATACAAAGTTTTAGCATTTCAAACGACATCAGGTTATCAGGACTCAAACAGATTCTTTGGAAGTGATTAAATGTATTTTTTTCTACCTCTGTGAAGGATAAAACCTATATAGTAGCTAATTATGATCTTAAAATAAGATAGAAAACATATCCATATATATATATTAAATACCCTGTTTTTATATTCAATGTGCTTATCAAAAGCCATTTTAACCAGGTTTTCTGAAGATTTTTCTTTCTCTGGTAACTCGAATTCTAGAATTCAAAAATGTTATTTTCTACATTAAAACTTTATTCATTTTATGGGACTATGAATTTTAATCATGCACATTAAAAGACATTTCCTCATATGGGACCATAACAGCATGTGCATCAGAAAGTAAACTCTGAAGAAAATATATTAATTCATTAATTTACTCATTTGCTAAAATATTAATTGAACTAAAAACTAAACCATTCAGAAAGTAAGAGGCCTTTAGCGAGAAAATGGAGGCCTTGGGAATAGAGTTACGGGAATTTGGATAAGAACTAACACTTATTGAGAACTTTTATGTACCTGTCATTATACTATGCTAGGTTCTTTAATGAAAGTTTATCTCATTTCATTTTTATAATCACTCAATTGTTATAGGATGATTATAAAATAGTTATAACCACCTTATTGTTAACCATCGTACTAAACAATAAGTTTGAGACCAAAAGAGGTTATGTCCAAGTTCACATCATTGTTAAGTAACTCTCCACTTGTCCCTGGTATCTTTCTGTGAATATATACATTTTTCAGTTAGTTATTTAGGCATTAGTAGTACACAAAATACACAAAATGCTTCAACTTATTCCTGTGATAACATCATCACAGTAACTCTACTCCACATCTGTCTGGAAAGACCTGCAAAGAAGACAGAATGAGGCCAGAAAAATCTCTCCATTTTAGATTAATTGGAAGTTTTGCAAATTAATCCATTTTGAAAAACGATTAATTCATCCAAATTTTTATTAACATGATTATCATAATCTGCATAATCTCAGAGTGTGAAACGTCTACAGGAATCCTGACATACTTAAGAGTTAAATATTTTCATTTTCATTTATTTGTATTTACCTTTTACTACAAAATTACAGGTGCATTATGCAAGAATAAAAGAAGGGTGCAGTGAGTACTAATTTACGAATTTCTTAATAATAAATGTTTTTAAAATAAAATAATTCAACAATTGTCATCTCAAATGGCCTTTACAAAAAAGGATAATACCTCAAGTATACCTTGAAACATTTTTCACAAGAATTAAGCATTTTGGGGTGTATTTACCAACTCATTCCATATCTAATGTTGGCATCAAAAGAACTATCTAGTATGTAAGTCCTTAGACACTGGTTTTGCTCACCAGCAAGAATGCAGTTTGAATTTATTAAAATTATTGAGCTTTGCCTGTGTTCCAGGTTTCTTCTTAAGAACTTAACAAATATTAGACCTGAGAGAATTTTTCTCCAGATGAAAGTTCTCTGCAGTTTCTTCAGTGAACAAAACAACTTTATTTATATACAATAATTGCTAATCGCCAAATGCTAGTAAAACTGAATCATAAGAATGATCTAGTAAAAAAGAAAAAAAAAACTATTTTATTAAAACAGTGGCAGCCTAGAAAAAAGCAAATAATCCTACCAAAGAGTGGGCTAAGGAGGATAAACAATTCTCAAAGGCATATAAATGGCCAACAAATATATGAAACAATGCTCAACATGACTAATAATTAGGGAAATGCAAATCAAATGCAAATCAAAACCACAAAGCAGTACCACCTACTCCTGCAAGAATGGCCATAATCAAAAAATCAAAAAATCACAGATGTTGGCGTGGATGGAGTGAAGAGGGAACACTTCTACACTGTTCACGGGAATGTAAACAAGTACAGCCACTACGGAAAACAGTGAGGAGATTCCTTGAATAATTAAGAGTAGAACTACCATTTGATCCAGCAATTCCACTCCTAGGCATCTACCCGGAGGAAAAAGAAATCATTATATGAAAAAGGTACTTGCACACACGTTTATAGCATCACAATTTGAAATTGCAAAAATATGGAACCAACCCAAATGTCCATCAATCAATGAGTGGATAAAGAAACTGTGGTGTGTACATGTGTGTATATATATGTCTGTGTGTGTATATATGTGTGTGTATATATATATGTGTGTGTGGATATATATATAGATCTATCTATCTATCTATGGATCTATCTATCTGATGGAATACTGCTCAGCCATAAAAAGGAATGAATTAATGGCATTCACAGCAACCTGGATGATACTGGAGACGATTCTTCTAAGTGAAGTAACTCGGGAATGAAAAACCAAACATCATATGTTCTCTCTCATAAGTGAGAGCTAAGCTATGAGAATGCAAAGGCATAGAATGACACAATGGACTTTGGGGACTCAGGGAGAAAGAGTGGGAGAGGGGTGAGGGATAAAATACTACAAATTGAGTACAGTGTATACTGCTTGGGTGATGGGTGCACCAAAATCTCACAAATCACCACTAAAGAACTTACTCGTGTAACCGGGCGCGGTGGCTCACGCCTGTAATCCCAGCATTTTGCGAGGCCAAGGCCGGCGGATCACAAGGTCAGGAGATCGAGACCATCCTGGCTAACATGGTGAAACCCGGTCTCTACTAAAAATACAAAAAAAAAAAAATTAGCCGGGCGTGGTGGCGCCTGTAGTCCCAGCTACTCGGGCGGCTGAGGCAGGAGAATGGCGTGAACCCGGGAGGCGGAGCTTGCCGTGAGCCGAGATCGCACCGCTGCACTCCAGCCTGGGCGACAGAGCGAGACTCCGTCTCAAAAAAAAAAAAGGGGGGGGGGACATTATTTGTGAAAAACTTGTCAACTGTGTTGATGGTTAACTTTACTGAATATGATTGTTTGAATTTTCTTATTAATTAGTTCAAGAATACACGTTAAGAGTAAATTTAAAAATTCAGTGGCTCACGCCTGTAATCCCAGCATTTAGGGAGGCTGAGGTGGATGGATCACGAGGTCAGGAAATCGAGACCATCCCGGCTGACACGGTGAAATTCCATCTCTGTTAAAAATACAAAAAAAATTAGCCGGGCATGGTGGCAGGTGCCTGTAGTCCCAGCTATTTGGGAGGTTGAGGTAAGAGAATGGCGTGAACCCAGGAGGCGGCAGAGCTTGCAGTGAGCCGAGATTGCGCCACTGCACTCCAGCCTGGGCGGCAGAGCGAGACTGTCTCAAAAAATAAATAAACAAATAATAAAATAAAATGAAATAAAAAATAAAAGATCAAGCATTTTCCACAAGCGCTTTGTTATGTTTAGGTATTCTGTCAGTGTTGGACATCTCACCATTAATATTTTTTGTTGATGTAATGAACTAGAGTTCCAGGTCAATGTCCCATACTTATTGCTGGCACTTCCCAGAGTAATTAAGGACTCCTAGGTGTACATTCCCTTTTCATCACTGCTTTTATCCCTCTATGCCTTCAATTAAGAAGATTCATTCTATTATAAGTACATAGAACTGACTGAAAATAGTGTGAAAACTTTTGCCTAGGTTAGTGTGTTTTTGTGACAAAAGGTTAATTTCACTAAATTCATTCCATTAGAACTCAGAGCGGGCTATTTCACTCAGATGCTGAAAACATGAATTGAGACTGTCAAATGCAAATTTTCCTAAAATTAAATGCCTACTTAAAAAGAATTGTGCTTGAATTTCAACAGCATTAGGTTTAGCTGACGGCGTGCAAAACTGCCAGACCTCAATACTGATTTATAGCATTTCCACTGCCAGCAAACAGGGACAATGGGAAAACCAGAGGGACTCAAAAAGAAAACGTAATCTTTCCATGAGGAAAAAGATATTAGGGACAGAAATATTATAAAAATAAACTTAATGAGGATGTGGAGCTATTTCAATGAACCACACCATTGGGAGAAGGGTGAAATCCTTGCTGTGGAGATGCAGCACACCAGGCCCTCTTTCTTCTATTATCATCTTGTCCTTTCAATGACAGGACACATTAGCTCTTTAAAATGGCATTGTCTTATAGACATGCCTAAAACTGCAGCCATTTTTCACACCAAGGGAGATTATAAAGTGGAACAAAGAATAAAAAACACAACAGGAGAGAGAAAAAAAATAAAGTGAGAATTAGGAAAGGGAAACAGGTGAAAGCAATGGAGGGAAAAGCAGGTTGACAAATCCTTTTTTTTTTTTGGTGGGGTTTTGTTCTTGTTGCCCAGGCTGGATTGCATTGGATTGCATTGGCATGATTTTGGCTCACCACCACCTCAGCCTCTGGGTTTAAGCAATTCTCCTGCCTCAGCCTCCCGAGTAGCTGGGATTACAGGCGCCCGCCACCACGCCCGGCTAATTTTTTGTATTTTTAGTAGAGACAGGGTTTCACCATGTTGATCAGGCTGGTCTCAAACTCCTGACCGTATGATCCACCTGCCTCAGCCTCCTAAAGTGCAGGGATTACAGGCGTGAACTACCGTGTCCTGCCAGAGAAATCTTTTTTTTTTAGACAGAGTCTTGATCTGTTGCCCAGGCTGGGGTGCAGTGGTGCGCTCCGCCTCCCGGGTTCACGCCATTCTCCGGCCTCAGCCTCTCGAGTAGCTGGGACTACAGGCTCCCGCCACCACGCCCGGCTAATTTTTTGTATTTTTAGTAGAGATGGGGTTTCACCGTGTTAGCCAGGATGGTCTCGATCTCCTGACCTCGTGATCCGCCCACCTCGGCCTCCCAAAGCGCTGGGATTACAGGCGTGAGCCACCGCGCCTGGCCGAGAAATCTTAAAAAGGCAATGAAAATGATGGAGAGGAAGAACAAGAAGGGAAATAGATCTGGCAAAGAAAGCAAGAGCCGACCTGCAGGCATATGTTTCTAATTGCTCATACATCCTCATTGTATTTGGTAAAACACAATGAATATTAACGAAAACATCTTCCAAGTAGGTCTTTTTCATCATGGGCATTTGTAACATTTCAGGGACAAATATTCTTTATACATTCTTTGGAGCTGTTAACTAGTTCCTGCACTATGTCAATTGCAAACATATTTTTACTTCCAGCCTTTCTGATGGTTACAAAGAGATTCGCCTTAGAAGACTTGAAAAGTGTGTGCTTTACAAATAGTGCTCCAATGAAGATATCTGTAACAGACAAGAGAATGCAGCACACTTGTTTATCAACTCACCAAATGGAAAACAATGGAAGTCCTTACCCTTACTATGGGTACACCCATACATACTCTGCTTTTCCTGAAAAAAGAAGACTCAAATATAATACGGAAGAGAGCATCACATTTGAATCTTGACGTTTGTGAGGTAACTGTGTGTAGGGATGGGGCAGGGGACGCATCCTGAAGCAACTATTTAGCGCATTAATACTTTTTGCTTCACATCAATAATTGCCTTTTGTTTGTTTTTGTTCTGGTTTTTTGTCTACGCTTTCTAAAATTTTGTACCCTTTTTCAAGTACTAATTGCACAAAGTGTTGAATTTCCTGAGCAGAGGATTAGGGAATATACACTGGCATTCTTCCTCTAGGTAAGAGGGTAAATAAAATTTCAAAGCTAATCAAAAGCATGAAATGAATATATTTTTTCCTAGGCTTCACACTCCCACTTCCATTCAGTAGAATCTTTCAGCAGAAAACACAATTTTAAAAGCCATTTCTAGGAGCTTTTGTTCCAGAAATGATTAATTAATAATTGTACTCTAGAAGGTTGGCAGAGATGCTTGAAGGTCTTCTCCAACTGTGACAATTTATCAGTCTATTATTTCAAGTAGGTAATTTTCAAACAAAACTAACAGTGTACATTATGTTAACAGTGTACTTTTAATATGTGGTTCAACAATGAATCTGAATTAAGTCATTAGCAGCATATTTTCTAAATCTCTGCTTTTTTTTTTTCAATTTTGCAGCTTAGGCAAATAATCCCTGGATGCGTGTAGATAATAACAAACAGACATCAAACGTATAAATTTAAACAAGATCAAAGAATTGGAAATGGGCATTTATTTTCAATTGCTGTTAATCCAAATGCAGAAGTAGAGCTGTCTTTTCTTCGCCGCACCTTTTGACATGTGCAGCGACACATTTTGCGTTTTACTCTGTCATCTGTGATATTGGAAATGAAACGTTGAGTCTGATCAGAAGCATCAAGCATGAAGCCAGGCAGAAGATACATAAGTATCTTATGGTCCATTGCCCTTGGTGATTGAGCTAGTGACATCTAAAAGGAACACGGAGAGGTCTGACACACCACAGCATCTCTCAGCCTCTCAATCGCACACATAGCAACACGTGTTTCTGTGAAGAAATACCCTTCTCCATCTGGTGGCTGCTAATTGACTAATTGAGCATCAAGGCCTTCAAAGAGCGCTGAACATGAGCAAGACTGAAAATGTCTCCTCCTTTGAAGTGACCTAGGGTAATTTTCTATGGCTTCATTTGTGTAAATAACAACAAAAACTTCTCAAAAAACACAAAAAATGGGGTGTTAATGTTCATGTTAAAATTTTATAGCACATAACATGATCGTATATATTATATATTTGAAAAAGCTATTTTATAAATTTCCACCCTAAATGAGTATGTAGAATATAATAATTAATGTGTTATAATTTACACAGCTTTGGGGAACATTTTCTAAATTAGTTTTAAATTGTGTTTTTATGTTAATTGCTCTATATACCAGGGGTTACAGCCTATGGGCCAAATCCAGCCCACCACCTGTTTTTGCATGGTCCTTTTACATGTTTAAATGGTGAGGGAAAACCAAAGAAAGAATAATGTTATATAATGGAGGAAAATTGTATGAAATTCAAAGTCCAGTGTCAATCAAGAAAGTTCTATTGAAATACATTAACACTCACTGGTTTATGCTTTTGCCCTGTCTCTGTCTACATCTGCTTTCGTGCTATAATGGCAGAATTGAATATTTGTGACAAAGATTATATGCGTTCTACAAATCCTAAATTATTCACTGTCTGGCCCTTTTCAATATAAGGCTTGCTAACTCTTGATTTATATACCATCTTCATCTACTTAATTTGAAATAAAAATCTTTAAAGTAAATCTAATAGTTTTGTTTTAAGCCTTTTCTAGACATGTCTTCCCCCTCCAAAATTATTAACTTAATGATTCATGAAAAATTCCACTTTTCTGGATCTTTCTTCCCCTGTAACCTCTTCTGAAATAACTTCAAAGTGTTCTAAGCCAGAATACACATTGTTTACCCGATAATAAAACTGAAATATTACTTTGAGATTAAAAAAACAGAAATCAGCATAAATTAGGAATACAGGATTTTAGTTAAGAAATCCATGCTAGGTTTTTAATGGGCTACATATCACACCAAGATACATTCATATACAAGTAGTTCAACTCAATCAGCAGCAGAGTTTGATCTAAGAATGAGGAGAATTTATGCAAGCTTATTCTGAAAATGAAAACACATAGCAGCAAAAAGGGTTTATGTTTTTGCTGGGTTAGTAATACACACATACTTGTTTTCTGTTGTTCTCATCTATTTTTCTATTCCAAAATTTACACTAATCAGAAATATCTTTGAAGTATCATAATTTATTTATAAATCTTATTTCTTCTAATAAGTTATAACTCTTTGGGAGCAAACAAAAATTACCATGTAGTCCTATATTTTTAGAAGATCAATCAATATTTATGAAGTGAAAATGACTTAACTGCACAAATTTCTAAACTATCCCAGAAGATGGGTCACTGCCCATCATTATTTCTGCTTCTCCTTCCATAATATAAATCTATATCCAAGAAATAACTGCATCTACCAACTACATTTTTTGGCTCCTTTGCATAACCATGGGACCTTGTGCCTAGGGAATATAAGTAGAAGCAATGTGTGTGATTTCTAGGCTAAGGGATAGAAAATGCACGTGTGACTTCTCTTGTCTCTTTTCCACACTCAGTAGCTGAATGCAGGGGACTCTGGAACCCTAAAATAGAGTGAGGCCAAAAGAAGGAAGGAACCTAATGATATCATTTTGATGTTTGTCTCCTCAGAATCTCAAGTGGAAATATAATTCCCAGTGTTGGAGGCGGGGCCTGGTGATAGGTGTTTGGATTACAAGGGATCATGAATAGTTTAGTACAGTTGCCTTGGTGATAGGTCAGTTCATGCTAGATCTGGTTGTTTCAAAGAGCGTGGAACCTTCCACCTTGCTTCCTCTCTTGCCACATGACACATCTGTTTCTCCTTCCCCTTCAGCCATGACTGGAAACTACTTGAGGACATCAGCAGAAACATGTTGGTACCACACTTCCTGCACAGTCTGCAGAGCCAATTAAATCTCGTTTCATTATAAATTACCCAGTGTTGGGTATCCCGTTATAGCGACACAAAAACAGACTTCCACACCTGGTCTCCGATTATTATAAGGCTCCCTGCCAACCAAGATCACCTGGACTGTTCTGCTCATCAGAATCAACCTTCCACTGGGTAAACCATTGTCAATCAAGGATTTATGTGTTATAGCAGCTTCAGTTACACTGATACATATAGCTCAGTCCTCACCTGTATTCGTTTTTTCATAGCGTTAATAGTGTTGATCACTTGCCCCCTTCTGAAATTCTGTTTTCCCTTTGGTTTCTTTACTAGAACTGCATAGGTAACCCCCACCCACATTACCACATCCCCCTGTTCTCCTGATCTCCTTTTCATCTTTCTGGCTTTATTTTCATCCTCCTCTGCCTGTTCGTATTCTCCAAAAACTCTGTCCTGGGCTCTTTTCTTTTCCTGGACAACATCAATGAGTTCAAATCTAATGGAAGAAGCATTACTAACCAACTAGGATATCCACCTGGAAAAAGGTTACATTGATCAGGTTGGTGCAAAAGTAACTGCAGTTTAGCCATTAAAAGTAATGTCAAAGCCACCATTATTTTGCACCAACCTAATATGACTTAGGTTAGACTAAACATTCACAAAACATGGGAAAACATTATACCTTCCTCATCCGATTCATATTTTACTCTCCTCTTTTAAAGTCCTTTTATAAGGAGCCAGTAATACAGAGTTTTCAGCTTACATGGTTATTATTTCTTCCTTTTACAAAGGTACCTGTCTTGGTGCCCTCAAAATATTTAGACAGATTTTACTTTACCATTTGCATAATTTGTGGGAACTAGAATTATTTATTCCTTCAACAAACATTTTTTTTAGAACTTATGGCTCAACACTGCTCAGAGTGTTGGAGATACAGGGTTGGAGAGACCACACTCTGTTTCATGGACCTATTTCAAGTAGAGGAAACCAGATGATAAACACAATAATTACAGAGACAAAGGTTATGAAACCTTACATTGTAATAATGGGAAAACATGGAATGAAATGTAATTGTGGGGCAAGGGTGTTGCTATTTAGTTTGAGTATCGGTAAAGCACTCTCTGTGGAGACGATTTGAGATGGGATCTGGATAATAAGAAGGAGCCAGCCATACAAAGGTCGGAGGGTATTCTAGGAAGAGGGAAACATCAAGTATAAAGGGACAGCAATCTTTGTAAAAATAGAAGGTGGCCAGTGTGGCTATCACACACAGTATAAGACGAGGCCAGGGAAGTAGGAAGGGAACTGGCTGTGGAAAAGAATTTGGATTTCAGAGGTTTTAAATACACCGGGCAACATTTAGAGCAAAGACAGCTGGGAGAACAGAAGGGTTAAGGAGACCTTCAAATTGTTACCATTAGCAAAATCATTGACTGGGAGAAAGCGCCTTCATTTCTCAGGTGTTTGGACTCACTTTGCTAAACATGGGACTCAGAATTAATAGGCATTAATGTTTTGTCCAAATGTAGAAAATCAGTAAGATCTTCAGAACTTTCACAGGAG
>NW_012115154.1:15226737-15239265 GCF_000951035.1 Colobus angolensis palliatus | reverse complement strand
CCGGATCGCGGCTCACTGCAAGCTCCGCCTCCCGGGTTCTCGCCATTCTCCCGCCTCAGCCTCCCGAGTAGCTGGGACTACAGGCTCCACCACGCCCGGCTAGTTTTTTTGTTTGTTTGTTTTGTTTTAGTAGAGACGGGGTTTCACCGTGTTAGCCAGGATGGTCTCAATCTCCTGACTTCGTGATTCGCCCGTCTCGGCCTCCCAAAGTGCTGGGATTACAGGCTTGAGCCACCGCGCCCGGCCGAACTTCACTTTTTTCACTCATTTTCCCCAGTGTACTGAGAGCAACTTGAAAGGTTGGACACTTTATTTACCTTGGGATCTTCAGAGATTAACATGTAATACTCATTTCTATTAATAAATATATATTTAGTAAAATAGCAAGAGGAGAGTTAAATATACATTTAATATGTACATGTTCTTATTGATTATCTAAATTTGGACAAAATATTAATGCCTATTCTGTGTCCCGTGTTTAGCAAAGTGAGTTCAAATACCTGAGGAATATATACATTTAACTAGAGAGAGGAAGAGATAGAACACAATGAGGACTGAAAAATCTCCCCTTCTTAAATAGTCTTTTGATAAATATGTTCCCAAGGTTAGACTCACAGTGCCTTAGATATTACTTAGAGGAAACTTTGCAGACCATGTAGTTTAGCATTATTCCAGCTCCTGGAAATGTGGTTTTTCTGAACAGGACAGGCTTTCCTGGTGTCATTTGAAAGGGTCCTTTGTCTGGTGACACTCAGCCGGTGCCCTCCATGTGCAGCCTGGCACAGCGCTGGGTTGAAGACCAGGTCAACTGGCCATAATCTTTGGTTAAACACTGAACCATTCCCGTCACTTGCAGTGAGATGCTGAAATGGCAAACACCTTACAAAACAGATCTTTTCGATACTGCAAAGGTAATTGAATTTTTAAATAGTCAAATTATTTCACGTTTTTAAAGAACAGCTTAAATGTCTTAGCTGAAAGGGTAAACTATAAATTAATAGTTTGGTGAACTATAAAGGGCTCCTATCCACAGCTAATAGCCTGGTCTAGGGTATCATTCTACAGGAAGAAACAGCAAGGGAATGTGCTTTTTGCTTCACTGCCTGAAGTCATTTAAGACCTTTTCTATATTTACTCCTATCCTATCTTTTAAAAAATTCCATTTCTTTGCACAGTCTTCAATCCCTTTTTTATTTTTAAGCCCAATGTGTGTGGTACCACACAAGTCATTATAGTGGAGTTTTATTTACTTATCTCTCATCCATATTAACCCACACAATTTGACAGGATCACTCATTTGAGCTTTTGAAGATCTAAAACTCAGTACAAAGGCATTTCACTTGGAAGTTCACTGGTAATTGCAGTTTTCACTTGCTCACCAAAATAAATACATATATAAATTTAAAAATCTAAAATATAGTATCTAAGAGAATGATCACTCATTTGAGCTTTCAAAGACCTAAAACTCAGACAGTGCAAAGGCATTTCACTTGGAAGTTCACTGATAATTGCAGTTTTCACTTGCTCACCAAAATAAATACATACATAAATTTAAAAATCTAAAATATAGTATCTAAGAGAATGATCACTCATTTGAGCTTTCGAAGATCTAAAATTCAGACAGTGCAAAGGCATTTCACTTGGAAGTTCACTGATAATGGCTGTTTTCACCTGCTCACCAAAATAAATACATACATAAATTTAAAAAATATGAAATATAGTATCTAAGAGAATGTTCCACATCAAATGCCAGTTTTTCAATGCATATTATTTAAGAGTTTATTAAAACATTTGATATAAGTGAAATAGTGAATTTACTCTGTCATGATTATGTATTCAACAATTACAGCTTTGGTCTCAGTACTGTCTGTTACTATGTTTCACCTTCAAGGTGTTAGCGTTCACACATGGCAAAAAGGGCTAATAGGCCATTAAGGACAGGAGACTCTTCCTGAATCTTCCAAAACCACTCCATGAACGATCACTCAATAATTATATCGTTTCCTTCTCTACTGGAATAACTGTTTGCATTCTCTTACATTTCTATTCCTCTCCTTCTCTATTCATTCTTATAGGAAGTCCATCTATGCACATGTGATGTCTTTATGAATCATTCATTCTGATTCTGATTCTGTGTGTATATGTGTGTATGTGTATCTATGTCGTGAACACCAAGACAGAAGAATGATTGAAGTATTATTCTTCACTCATTTCTCTCTCTTTGCAAGTTTTACATTGAGTCATAAACAATAGTAGCCTCCTCCCTTTTACATTATTATTTTATGGGTTTTTTTTATATGTGTTTTCATTTATGTGCTGGCTCTAACTCCCTTGGCCTTTGTTATAACATTGGGATTCTTTAGGCCTCAGGAGAAGGCCTCAGAAAACAGACTCTCTCTCTGCCCTTCTCCTCCCTTCCTTTTATCTGCTCTTTTTTCTCCCCGGGGCAGGAATCTTCCCCGCCTTTCTGTCCTGGAGCTGGCTATAAATAAATTCTCAGATCTGCTTGTCTGATTGTTTTTCATAGGCTCCCATTCCAGGAGTCCTGCCCCATTCCTAGGAGAGAAGAATACTGTACAGAGAGGCCAAGAAGAATCGACAGAAGAGACAGAGCAGACAGGCTTTGTGGGTTTCTCCACCCAGTCTGTGAGGACTAGATCATGCCCTTCTTGTGTAATGACATTTCTCCATGCTTCAATCATGCCTGTCCAACGAAGTCTCCATAAAAGGCCCAAGAGGTCAGGGTTCGAAGAGCTTCCGGACAGCTGAACTCGTGGAGATTCCTGGAGGATGGTGTTCTCAAGGAGAGCATGGCAGCTTCATGCCCCGTCCCGCATACGTCACCCTAGACATCTCTTCATCTGCATCCCTTGTCATATCTTTCATAATAAACTGGAAAATGTAAATAATTCTTTCCCTGAGTTCTGTGAACTGCTCTAGCAAATTAAATCCAAGGAGCGGGTGGTGGGATCCCCGATTCATAGCTGGTCAGTCAGAAGCACAGGCAAAAGAGCCTGGCGCTTGCAATTGGCATTGGAATGGGAGGGCAGTCCTGCGGGACGGAGCCCTCACCCTGTGGGATCTGAGGCCCTCTCCAGGTAGACAGGGTTGGAATGCAGCTGGGCTGGAGGACACTCAGCTTGTGTCCACTGCAGAACTGATTGCTTGCTGGGTACACGGAGAGAAAGTCCCACACACAGACGCCTTCTGTGTCCACTGTTGTAGTGTGAAAAGAGAAGGGAAACAGTTTATGTTTTTACCTCACACCTGGCCTCTGTGATATTCTTAGGTTAATTCACCACTTGAATTAACAAATCTCCAATGAACTTGGCACCATATTTCAAATTGTATTTTAAGGGCTCCTGTTTTCAGATTTTCTTTTCCTGGTTGTGTCCACAATGATGCCTCAATAATTACGTACCTGTTTCTTAGCTCATCATCATCAGACTTTAAGTGGTTGACTCTACGCCATGAAAGGTTAAGAAATTTAGCTCCCTTACAGGATCATCTGTCTCCCTACCCTTCCCTGGGGTTTGCTAAAAATATCATTTTCATTCCTCTGCTAGTTACCATATGTCTTTAAACACTATTTTTGAACTTCAAGTTCTTAATCCATATGCTCTGTAAAATATCTGAAAAGTCTACCTAGGAAGGTGTATGTCCCCTAATGTATGCTCTGGCACCTCAAAATAAAGCCTTCCTAATTTGGAGAATGGGAGAGGGAGGAGCACATCTCCAATTTCATCTTGAAATCTGTCACCGCTGTTATTGTCTGTGTGCCTAGGGTGGGAGGGGTAAAGTATCTTAGTTTCCCTTACATCTTTCAGTTAAGGGCCCTGATTACAATCCCAAGCTGACTATACTTCACGCCTGCATTCTCAGAATGCAGAGCAGTGATGTGGATTACACGCCTGTGAAATATGAGCCACTGTTTTTTGTTTTTTGTTGTTGTTTGTTTTTGTTTTGTTTTGTTTTTTAGACAGAGACTCACTCTGTTGCCTAGCCTGGAGTGCAGTGGCGTGATCTCAGCTCACTCGGCTCATTAAGCGATTCTCCTGTCTCAGCCTCCTGAGTGTCTGGGATTACAAGTGCGCGCCACCACGCACAACATATTTTGTATTTTTAGTAGAGATGGGATTTCGCCATGTTGGCCAGATTAGTCTCGAACTCCTGACCTCAGGTGACCCATCCACCTCGGCCTCCCAAACTGCTGGGATTACAGGCAGGAGCCACTGTGCCCGGCCGTGAGCTACTGTTTTATTCACTCTGGATTCTCTCTCCTTGTGATTCCTTTAGAGTCTATTTTTCAGATGTCACCCAAAATATGTACTTCTGTTCTATCCTAAACAAGAGACTTCAAACAACCATTTATTAAAATATTAAATTAATAGAAATTAATATATGTATACCTGGTGAATAATACTGTCTATTCTTGGTTTATTTTATTGTTTATTTATTTATTTATTTTAGATAGAGTTGCTCTCTGTCACCCAGACAATCTCTGCTCACTGCAACCTCCCCCTCCTGGGTTAAAGCAATTCTCATCCAGGTAGCTGGGATTACAGGTGTTCGCTACCTTACACAGCTAATTTTTGTATTTTTAGTAGAGATGGGATTTCACCATGTTGTCCAGGCTGGTCTCAAGCCCCTGAGTTCAAGTTATCCTCCCTCCTCAGGCTCCCAAAATGCTGGGATTATAGGTGTGAGCCACTGTGCCCAGCCCTATTCTTGCTTTTAAAGAGTAAGTCTATTCTTTTTTTATTTTGCAATTTAAATGTAGCAACATCAATATGCTTTTACTAAAATTAATGTGAAGTCTCTATTCAAATAAGATTATTAATTTCCAATTTGGAGAGATAACTTTACCTATAAGCCGTCACATACCTAAAAGGATCAGAATAATTTTGACTTTACATAACAGAAAATCCAACTGTAAATTTGACATCTATAGTTAAAGGTAAATACGTAACTGGCTTTTTTGTTTTTTTTTTTTTCTGAGACAGATTTTTGTTCTTATCGCCCATGCTGGAGTGCAATGGCATGATCTCAGCTCACTGCAACCTTCTCTTCCCAAGTTCAAGCGATTCTCCTGCCTCAGCCTCCTGAGTAGCTGAGATTACAGGTGCCCTTCACCACGCCCAGCTATTTTTTTGTATTTTTAGTAGAGACGGGGTTTCACTATGTTGGCCAGGCTGGTCTTGAACTCCTGACCTCAGGTGATCCACCCACCTCAGCCTCCCAAAGTGCTGGGATTACAGATATGAGTCACCCTGCTCAGCCCAAGTAACTGACTTTTTAGTGATAGCGTGTGATGCTCTCATCCCCTGTCCTCTCTCTGTCTTCATCTTTAGCCTAGCACTTTTCAGGGCAACAACATAACTATGATTATTTTGGGTATCATCAGCCCACACACTCCAGCATCTGGTAAAAGTGAGAATCGATCTCCCCCATCCTAAAGCAAAACTTCTGGACTTCACTTTGTTTCGACCTTATGAAGCCCTTGTACACCCATGAATCAAGCGGCATCATGAGAAGAATGCAAATCATGGTAGGACTGGGGCCTGAGTTCAATTTCATATTCACGAAGTCATCCTTGTGGCAAAGGGAAGAGATTATGATTATTTCTTTTAGAAAAAGGGGACTCACCTTGGAAATCCAGTTGGAACTAATCACACAGAAACTTCATGAATGATGCCAATTGGGAAGAATATGAGAGGGATACCAGGAAATTAACTAACCATGTTTATGATAACAGGCTACCATTAATATTAACTATAATTTTTATTAAGCTATGAGTGTTCACATATCATGCCTTTTTAGTTAGAAATTAGAGTTTCCATAAAGCATCTCACAGTGGATCTTTGGAATATATCTCATGATAGTATTGATCTAATCACAAATAACCTTAACATAGGTTTATTATCCTAATGGTTTTTAGTTATCCTTAAAAGTCATTATTTCTCCAATGACTTTACATTGCATTTACTATCTTTTGACTAAATAAAATTGCAAAGGAGGTTATGGTACATCTTACAATAATATTGGCTAATAGTACTTTCAATGTGAATGGAACTGTTCCATCTACATCGGCACTATTAGTTGCCACAAACCATGTGTCTCTATTGAGGGCTTGAAATATAACCAGTGTGGGCCAGGCACGGTGGTTCATGCCTGTAATCTCAGCACTTTGGGAGGCTGAGACGGGTGGATCACCTGAGGTCAGGAGTTCGAGACCAGCCTTGTCAACATGGTGGAATCCTGTCTCTACTAAAAATACAAAATTGGCTGGGCATTGTGGCACGTGCCTCTAATTCCAGCTACTCAGGAGGCTGAGGCAGGAGAATCACTTTGAACCTGGGAGGCAGAGGTTGCGGTGAGCCAGGATCGTGCCATTGCATTCCAGGCTGGGCAACAAGAGCAAAACTCCCTTTAAAAAGAGAGAAAAAAAGGGTAGAGAAATGAAACATAACCAGTGTGACTAAGAAACTGAATTTTTAATTTAATGTGAATTTCTAATTTAAATAACCACATGTGACCAGTTGCTATGGTATTAGACAGGGCAGCATCAAACACTGTGTGTTTACTTCATTAGTGCCTCTGACTGAGGTATGTTAGTTACAATAACCTCAAAACTGATGAGCCAGGAAAATCAACCAAATCAGTTTTTCTCTCATATTCCAATCCAACATGACTATTTTCAAACACAGTAATAAAGGGTTTTCAAGTATTAAATTCCTTTCCAGGAAGCCTTTTGAATGCTGCAGAACATTTACCTCCAAGCTTCTCTTTATAACTAAACTATAAGATTAAAGGCAGCTAAACAATGACAGAGGCTCTGTGAAATGTATCATCCACAAGGGCAGAAGCAGCGTCAATCTCCAGCATTTCTATTTTATATTATGAAAAAATGTATTATAGCACTATTGTTTATTTTAAATTATATTACCTGCTTTATATGGTCATTGATGCAGTTTAGGTTCATACACAGATAATAAATAATTCTTTTGTGTTATGTATTCCATTCTGTTCACATAATACATAACATACTTGAAAATTATAAATATTCATTAAAATAAAAAACAAATGTTAAATTTTGAAATTTGAAATTGTGCATTTTGTATACTTCAGAGAAATAAGCTTCTTCTGTATTGATTTTAATTTCAAGAATACAATTTTATTTTAAATGAAATACTAGGCTACCTGCATCCATACATAGTATATAATATCATTACTAGAATCTACAATACATATTATTAAAATTATTAAAGATTGATAAAATCTTATTTGTTGACTCGATACTTGTGCTTGTATATGCTGTGTGCTAATTCATTTGGTATCTAATTATCTTCAAGGATGATTTTCCTCCTCAACATTACAATGACCATTAATTTTAGCTAGTTATCTAGTCAAGCTTCAAGAGACCATTTTAGCAAGTGTACACGTCAAGGCTTTACTCAAGTCGCCAAGAAAATTCAAGTACAGATAGAAGTAAAATAGCATATATGGGAAAATGCACGAAGCCGAACATGGATTAGTCTTAGTATCGAAGTAGTAGATGCATGACAAAAATTTCTTAGGATTAAAACAGAGTATTAGATAAGCCATAAATATATTCCTCATTATGGTCTAAACGCAAAATTCATATATTGCACTTCAAATCTCCATGGTGGGTATTAGCAAGTGGGGGTATTAGCAGGTGGGGTTTTTTGGGAAGTGATTAACTCACAAGGGCAGGCAGAGTTCTCATGAATGGAATGAGTGCCTTTTTATAGTAGGCCAGAGAGTGACCCCGCTCCCCTTCGTCCATATGAGGATGCAATGAGGAGTTGGCAATCTGCACCAGAAAAGGACCCTTGCCAGAGGACCCTCCCCAGAGAAACCTCTTCAGCAGAACCTGACTACGCTGGCAACCTGAGTTTGGACTTCCCAGCTTCCAGAACTGTGAGAAATTCATTTTTGTTGTTGTTGATAAGCTATCCACCTCTAAGGAATTTTGCCATAGCAACCCAAATAGACTTAGATCTCCCTTATATTTCCCCTGCATTTTTCTCAGATATAGACACCTATTATCCATATCGCTAGTGTTTGAGAACAAATATAGTGCCTTTTTATTTTTTCCTCAAAAGAAAGCCTTTCCAATTTTAAGTACACATGGGATGTTGAATAAATGCTTTAGGATAAATTAAGCTTTTGTCAGAGGTCAACATTTATTCAGAGTCTTTTTTGTATAATAATATTTCAGGGAAAAAAGACTTTCTTCAGTATTAACTTTGATTTCAAGAGCATAGTTTTGTTTGAAAGGAAATATATAGGTTACATGCATATGAATATAGTATGTAATAATGTTACTAAAGTCTACATCAATAAAAATTATTAAAGAACAAATAAAATCATATTTTCCAATTGACATCTTTAAGTTATTCAACAATTTGTTACACATAGGTCCATAATGAAGATTAAATGAGGTCCAATGTAAAAACATTTAGCAAGGTACTTGACACACAAAACCTGATCACTAAACATTGATCCTCCGTGATCAATAAAGACTTTTCCCCTTCCTTTCACCCAAGCAGCATCAACTACTGTGCACCAACTAGCACATTTCATGTCTATTCTACCAAATGCTTCATTTCCTTTTGGGTGCCTGGGCTCCACCTCCAAGTAATCACTGTTTGGGGCTACCATGTTTTGTGTGACCATGGTTTTGTTTCAGTTTGAATTACTGGGAACTTTTTAAAAATTATCTATTAAATACCTCTTTTATACTATTTAGCATATGACAGATTCAGGCTGAACTAGATATTGAGTCCAGATATTGCTGAGGCAAGAGTACAGTAAAGGTTTTTTCTGCTGCAGTATGTGGTCTGGTTGATCTGAAGCTCAAACCCTGCTAATGAATAATCAAGCATCATCTCTTCTTGAGTCCATTTGCATTGTGAATTGGATGCCTGTGGCCGTCATTCCCCATCCTCCGTGTATATGTGCTTACACAGGAACCTAAGAATCATTTGTCTGTAGGAGAAATGGCTGGGGCTGAAACCCTCAATGGCAGCTCAAAGATATAAATACTCATCCGGTGGATTGAGCTGCCCTAAATGGAGGCCAGATTGCAGATATTAAAGCAGTTTGAACTGGTGAATCACATTCCACACTAAGGCCTACATCAAAGGAGGCAGCTGGTTCTGGGCACAGTCTGAGCTCTTGGGCACAGTGAATGCTCCCTGGCAGGAGAATTCCGTGTTGCACATGAATTTTCATGTAAGCGTGTGTCTAAGTGGGAAATACTGTACAGGCATGGGTGATAACCCTTTGGGCTCAATTTGTGCCTTTCATAAAGCATACACAGATGAGTGGAAAATTTTCCCTGTCTTGTCACCAGAATACTTCTTCCTGTTCATCTCTGTGCATGTTACCCTAAGCCCAGAAGGAGTAAGAGTGAGATTGATAAAACTTAAGGTAGAAGTTGTGTACAGGGATGACAATTCCAAATGACTTATGTTTCCATTATTAGACCCAACTAGAGAATGTCAAGGAGCACCACTGTGGAGCTCCTTGGGGAGCAGAAATTGTGGTGTCCGGCCACAAAGCTGACATCCACTTCCATTTCACTAACAGAGGTGGAACATGAGAGTCAGAACTGATGCCAAGGGTTACCTCTGAACAATCATAATGATATTTTAGAGGAGATACCTGGAAGATTGAAATTCTTTCCACTCTAGCATAAGGTTTCTCATAACCATGGTCACGTGTGTATTCCTGCAAATGACACCTGTTGTATTCAAAAGTATGTGACCCCTCACATACCTGTTTCCATCGTGTGTCTAATTCTTAGTCATTATCCCTCTGAATAAAGTTTAGTCAAGCACTACATAATGGTTTTCTATAGTCTGGACATTTCAGCAGATTCACCTCTCTATAAATCATCATTTTAATTATCTTATTCTATAATTAAAACCTTTTGAGGGTCCTCTTCTATTTCTCACCTAAACTTCAAACATCTTTGCACACAAAACCATCTAACTTCTGCTTCTACCCAACATTTTCAGCCTTTACTCCTATTTAGTACAACAAAATACCCATGCTTAGTTAAGCTACAGTATATGCCATTCAAGAAAAATGCAATTTAATACACCCTGCCTGAATGCCCTGCAAGAATGTATTGTGCAAAATCCCGAGGGATTTGAAGAAAAACCTGTATGTGAGTTCTGACTCTGTTAATTTGTCCAACACTGATTCCTAGCATCCTTCTCTATAAGACAGTGATATGAATATTTACTCTGCATTTAGAAAGGAACAAAGCAGCCCAAAGGCTGTGACATGGGTGGAAAGAACATGGCTCTCCCAGGTTCCGTTACGCTCTCTTCTCTACAGGGCAGTCTCCATCCATCAGGGTACTGCTTGAGAGCTTAGAGTGCCTGCAATTCTTCCTTAGCTTTAAATGATTGCAGGCCCGCTTGTCTGTACACATGGACCCCACCTTCCTGCCGTTCTTTCATGACTCTTATCATGTACCTTCTTCTCTTGTACATATTCAAGTTTTACTTATTATTTAAGTATTTATGCAGAAGCTTCTTTGGTTTATATCATATGATAAGCTCCAGGAGGGGAGCAGCAGTGTTTTTTATAAATTCATTTCCTAAACGATTCTCAACAGAATGCTCTACTGTAGGGGTTGGTCAACTCTGACCCCCAGATCACATCTGGCCAGTCACCTGTTTTAGTAAATAACATTTTTTTTGGAACACCGCAGCCATGTCTATCTGTTTAGGTATTGCCCATGGCTTCTTTCATGCCACAAGGGCAGATTTGAATATAGAGACAGAAACTGACATCATTTGGCTGACCGATAAAGCCTACAATATTTATATCTGGTCCTTTGCAGAAAGAGTTTGTGAACCCCTGCTGCACATAAAAAGGAGACTCAGGAAGTATTTGTTCAAAAATTCAACATTTACCCCAAACTATTTCTACACTCATGGAAAACCATTTCTACATAAATACTTCTTCTGAGTCCAGTTTCAGGTTTCAGATATCGTAATACTAAAAGGAGGCCATATGCTTGATCTTAATGTCAGCTTGTCAGTTTTCGTGCTGGAAGATATCCAACACTGCAGTTCACACACTGATTTGTACTTGGTGTTAAGGAGTTGAGCACAGTGTACACCTTTGTTTTAGGATTTTACTGTCTTCTATTAAGACATCTGGGAATTTAAATTTAAACAAATCAGTTTTAAAGACAACCTCAAAGAGTACTTAATTACAGGCTATTCTTTTACAGAAACATTAACTTCATTAGTAAGTGACAATGATTGGAAATTTTGCATGTTTTGTAACTTTGCAGAAAATCCTATTATTTTCCAAATGTTCACTAAGGTTTGGATTTTAATTAAGATCACGGTATTCAAAATAACACTATGGTGAAGTGATTTTAATTCAGAAATAGTAGGCTAAGCCTATGAAGAAAGTTTCCAATTCTGATTTGGATTACAAATAGGACTTTAATAGATCAAGATGAAACTCATGGATTTTCTCATTTGTTACCTCCACTGCTGGTGATCAGTAAATTGAGATGGCTTGTTGTTCAGAGCCCTCTTCCTCAGAGTTTTCTAATCTTCAAAAAGGCATCTATACTCAATGTAAAAAAAAAAAAAAAAAAAAAAATCCTGTCTTGCCTAATACAGTGAAATAAATAAACCAGTGTCTTCCAGCCTGGGAAGATGAGCTTTCAGACTGTCTTTTTGCAAATCAGAATCCTACTGTGTTGAGCCATTTAGATTTCATAAGCTACACAATACCCAAGCCAGTTCTACTCAGAGAGCAGTGCTTTAATTGCTTAGTGATAACACAGGACAATATGAAACAATTTTTATAAATCTAAATAAATATTAAACGCCAAATCTATATTTCAACAGTACGAAATTTTGTTGTTTTTTTTTTTACTTATTATGCCCTGTTTTAAATCTGGCTGAATATATTTAGGCACTATACATCATGCTGTCAAAAAAGTCTGAACTAATTGTGTTACTATTTAAGACACTGTGTTTTATTCTTGAAATAAGCAGGTTAAAAGGAAATCTAATATTAATCTATTAAATGAGATATATGAAAACCGAGTAAGGCAAAAACTAAACCATGACACCTGAAGCACAATATGAAAACAGATTTTGAGACTTAGAAAGTAAAATAAATAACACATGTTTAGGACATTTTTCTTTCTTTTATCAAAGATTTTTAAGACTGGCTAAATTTCATGGCATTAAAGGAAGATACATGTCATTTGAGATAAAAGAATTACTGTTTGAACAAAGACAAGTAAAACTGAAGGTAGGATTCAGAGTAATTTAGATAATTATCAAATGAAATAAAATTAGAAATAGATACATTTTAGAGAACTTCTCGTCAACTTTTGTCGATCATTTTTATTCCGTTTGAATTCTTTATTTAAAAGTCAATTTACTTTTTGTGGTAGCCACACTCTTTTTTTCTTTCTTTTTTTTTTTTTTTTTTTTTTTTTTGAGACGGGGTCTT
>NW_012115154.1:15202408-15226591 GCF_000951035.1 Colobus angolensis palliatus | reverse complement strand
TTTTTTGTATTTTTAGTAGAGACGGGATTTCGCCGTGTTAGCCAGGATGGTCTCGATCTCCTGACCTCGTGATTCACCTGCCTCAGCCTCTCAAAGTGCTGGGATTACAGGCGTGAACCACCGCGCCTGGCCGCCAAACTCTTTATAATGCATTTTCTCATCAGTGCTCCTTGGTGAGCTATCATGTGCTTCGTAATAGTCCTGGCTCTGTCCCACACAGATCACCTTGCATAGGCACATTGTTTCTCCTGAAAGTCATCATCAAATGCAATTTTCATGCTCACTTTTTACATTTTAGGAATAGGCCTGTTTTCCTCCAAAATCTCCAGTAGCTCCTGATCTAGGGAGAGCAGTCTGGGGTGAATGTGAAATGTTGAACTTAATTATCTTTAAGACATCCTTAATTTAAAATTCTATAATGTTGGCCAGGTGCGATGGCTCACACTATAATGCCAGCACTTTGGGAGGCCAAAGCAGGTGGATCACCTGAGGTCAGGAGTTCGAGACCAGCCTGGTCAACATGGCAAAAGCCCATCTCTACTAAAAATACAAAAATTAGCTGGGTGTTGTGGTGCCTGCATGTAATCCCAGCTACTCAGGAGTCTGAGGAAGGAGAATCGCTTGAACCCAGGAAGTGGAGGTTGCAGTGAGCCAAGATGGTGCCACTGCCCTCCAGCCTCGGCAACAGAGCAAGACTCCGTCTCAAAAAAAAAAAAAATTCTGTAATGTTAACTTTAATTTCATTGTAGTCTCTTGTCTCTTAGTTCAATGTCATATTTTACCCAAAGTAGATTAAAACATGCTGACTCCCTCACTCCCTTATTGAAAAACTTAGTAACCTTCAATCCTGCATCATCTCAAGTATTCCTTAGTCAGAAGAAGGACTTTGCACTCAAATTTGAACCCGACTCAGGTTGATCAGCAATAGTAAAAATAGACTGTGTTAAAAAAAAAAATGCACAAAACACAGCTCTACAGTTGCTCATTCTTTCATTTTTTCAACAGTTATCTTATTTAGTAGAAATCTATTGTTCTGGAAGCTCTTAACGATGCACTGGGAATATAAAGAAGAAATAACATACAGTGTCTCTGTTCTCAAGAATCTCACAACAGTTTATGTTAGAAAACAAATTATACTGAATAAACAACAAGATTATAAAATCTAGGAGAAATGTGGTGCTCAGAGTTATCTAAACAGGTCACAAAAGTAACCACTGCATAACTGGAGTATCGTTCTCTATGTTTGAAGCAAGATAATGTGCATTAATTGTCTTTGCTTGCCTAAGTCTCTCTATGACCTCAAGTAGCTCATTAGTCACTCCAAGTCTGTAGCAGATTCAGAGACTGTAATCTCTGGCACCATGGTGATTTCAGGAGTCAAATTTAGCTCATTCCCCAGAGAATGATTCATTTTTCATTTTCAGATGGTGAGATCATGCTGCAACTTCCTAATAGCCCATGAGCACCTCAAGACTGTGTCTTGTGTCATACATTTCCCTATTCCTGGCACTCGTGGCTGTGCTCAGCATTGCAAGCATTCCCTAGCTCAACAATATCAACCGCCTGTCATTCCACCATGACAATATTATTCTCGTTCCCATTTCCCATTAAATTTTCCAGGGACAGGAGTCACACAAGATGTGACATAATACAATGGCATGGAATGCAGGGGCAGTAACTGCAAACTGAAGACAACTTTCAGGGTAGAGAGTGTAAAAATGAAAGAAACGTACCCTTAGAGAGAAAATGGAAAAGTTCCAATGACAAATGCCCCACCTCTCATAGTTCTTTACTTCTAATTACACCATTATCACTCAAATACAGGTCACAGCAAAATTGTTAATGTTCGCCTGTCTGCATCACATACGTACAACCAAAACCTTACGCCTTCCTACCAGGGAAACAAATTTCTTTCTCTCCCTGATGCATAACTACATCGCTACACTTAATAATCCCATCAGGTCCAAACTACACATCCTTCTCTTTGCAAATAGTTACTGTACTTTCGTTCATCATTTTTATTTCTTATTTTAAGAATGTTTCTATTTTCTCAGTTTTAGCATTTCTTGAGTCTTTGACAGCTGGGTCTCAGAGAGAGACCAGTTAGGAACTGGACAATTGCCTTAAGCAGGCTCTGGGTTTCCTGTACTGTTCTGTGCAGTGCCCGTACTGATGAAACCATGACCTGCAGCTTTGCTTTTTACAGAGTTCATAGCGGTCATTTGAAATATGATGCGGCATTCAGAAAAATTATGCTTTCTCCTGCAGTTTCTGTGAATGTGTTTTACACTACAGCAATGGTCTTACATGGTATATAAGGATTTATTCAAAAATTTATCAACAATCTGAGACCCTTAGGTAAGAATTATAATGAAAATGTTAGTTGTTCTTTGTATCACTACAAACAACAGACAAATCCTTACATGCAAGAAAACTCGCTATGAGTTTTCCAAGTTCTCAGAAATATCTTAGTTCAATATTGCAATTTCAGTCAATCTAAGGCTAAGTTCTCCAAAGTTTAAATATGGTATTTTTTTCCTTTTAGAAGATCCCCATACATTTAATAGCCTAGTCATAAACATACTGTCCATGTAGGTCTCCTTTACTTTTGACTCCAGCTGTGAGAGAATCCTCAGGTTCCAGAGAGCAATAGTTCACCATTTGCTAAAGGACACCCTTTGCTACTCCTTTCGAATTCTTGACCTGCGTTATTTAGGTCTCTACATGTGGGCTAACGGTTGCATTCTTTATTGGCACCTAGGGGACCTGCCCTGGAAGCATTGCTCCCTGGGCTCGGTGGTGGCTGTGCCTGCAGGGGTCACTGCTAGCTGATAACTGACAATGGGCTTCACTGCTACTGCCAGCAAGGGAATGAAAATGTAAATGGGTTCACAGGTCACTTTATGTCAAGTGGAAAATGAGTAATAGTTTTGTTCCCGTGGGCCAGAGAAAAGCATGCATCATTGATCCCTCAAGGATTAATTTCTCATGATCAATGTAATTGTCTAAAATAATAGAGGGGAAAAGCAATCATTCTAAATGCAAAGTCCAGAGAATGAGCGGGTGAGAGCCGCCCATTTAGAAAAGGAGAAAGAATTCGAAAGGAGTAGCAAAGGGTGTCCTTTAGCAGCACATGGTGAACTATTGCTCTCTGGAACCTGAGGATTCTCTCACAGCTGGAGTCAAAAGTAAAGGAGACCTACATGGACAGTATGTTTATGACTGGGCTATTAAATGTATGGGGATCATCTAAAAGGGGAAAAAAATACCATATTTGACTCTGGAGAACCTTAGCCTTAGAATGGCTGAAATTGCAATATTGAACTAAGACGTTTCTGAGAACTTGGAAAACTCATAGCGAGTTTTCTTGCATGTAAGGATTTGTCTATTGCTCGTAGTGATACAAAGAACAACTAACATTTTCATTATAATTCTTACCTATGGGTCTCAGATTGTTGATAAATTTTTGAATAAATCCTTATATGCTTTGTATGACAACTGCTGCAGCGTAAAATACATTCACAGAAACTGCAGGAGAAAGCGTAATTTTTCTGAATGCCGCATCATATTTCAAATGACCGCTATGAACTCTGTAAAAAGCAAAGCTGCAGGTCATGGTTTCATCAGTACGGGCACTGCACAGAACAGTGCAGGAAACCCAGAGCCTGCTTAAGGCAATTGTCCAGTTCCTAACTGTGAAAGGGGCATAAAAGTGTGTGTCCACCCTATTGCTAAACCTTTGTTCTGCTCTCACAAACATTTTGTCTCTATCTCTGCACATTCTAAAGATTTTCTAAGTTCCTGTTTTTCTCTCTGTGGCACGGCAAGGTCACAAGACGTGTTTAAGTAAGGTACACTCATGTTGCAAAACCTGTTGTGAAACCTGTCACAATATGATTAACTGCCTTTGTTCTGCTTCTGTGAGACTGCTTTCCCGCCTCGGGGTTTGCGAAAACAAGCCCTGCCCCTGCCCTGCAAGCCCCTGATAAACGTCATCAGAATTTCAAAATTAACTGAAATACCAGAAATGGCGGGAACCAATCATAATCAGCCAAATCGCCTTGTTCAAATGTCAGCCAATCATACATCTGATTTGTATAATGACTCTGTGCCTGTTTACCCCATACTATATAACACTGTCTTGAGCCCAGTTGGGGAGCTCTCCCGCCCCGCTCGTTTCACGGGTGCATGAGGGTTCCAGGTTCGAACCTGTAATAAAGATCCTTGCTGCTTGGCTTTGACTCCGGACTCTGGTGGTCTTCTCAGGGGAATAAACGGTCTGGGCATAACAACTGGTCTCTCTCTGAGACCCAGCTGTCAAAGACTCATGAAATGCTAAAACTGAGAAAATAGAAACATTCTTAAAATAAGAAATAAAAATGATGAAAGAAAGTACAGTAACTATTTGCAAAGAGAAGGATGTGTATTTTGGAGCTGGATGGGATTATTAAGTGTTGTAACGTAGTTATGTATCAGGGAGAGAAAGAAATTTATTTGGTTCCCCGGTAGGGAGGCGTAAGTTAGGCGAACTTTCAGTGCAAGAAAAGGAAAATCTAGGGCAAGGAGATGTGATAGGAGGAAGGCGTGGTCTGCAAGGCTGGCGAGAAGAGAAGGTGAGGGGCAGGAGAGGCGGATATCCAGGTGACATGAGAATATTTGCGAGTAGACAACCTGTGCCCCAGGGCCAAGGGGAAAAGAAATGCTACCTGTGACAGCCAAGTGTTGAAGCCCCTGCTCTCTTCTTACGTATGACAGCCTAGACGCTCCTAGTCTAAAGCTGGAATCCCTAGGTCTCTCCAATAATTACTGACTTTAACCTCGGCTTGACAATCTAAGTCCCATATTCTGTGCATTTGACCTTATCCTTCTTGAAAACTTTGCTTTAGCTCAAGTATACTGTTCCTATTTTACAACCAGCCTGGATATGTGATTCCAGTTCATATTCGTATTTTTTTTTTTTTCCTTGAGACTTGTTGAGATGCCCAGGCTGGAGTGCAGTGGTGCAATCTCGGCTCACTGCAACCTCTGCCTCTCGGGTTCAAGTGAGTCTCCTGCCTCAGCCTCCTGAGTAGCTGGGATTATAAGCACCTGCTACCATGCCTGGGTAATTTTTGTATTTTCAGTAGAGACGGGGTTTCACCATATTGGCCAGGCTGGTCTCGAACTCCTGACCTCAAGTGATCCACACACCTCAGCCTCCCAAGTGCTGGGATTACAGGTGTGAGCCACTGCACCCAGCCTTCTTTCTTTTTTTAAAAAAAAAAATACTTTTACAGTGTCATCTTCATTCTAGGTTGTGTATATGGGTTTGAGCAGAGTCATACCAATACGATAAAGATCTGAGTCTTTTCTCGCTATAGGTTATAAAAGTCATGATCCTAGGCCGGGTGCGGTGGCTCACTTTGGGAGGCCAAGGTGGGCAGATCACAAGGTCAGGAGTTCGAGACCAGCCTGGGGAAATCCTGTCTCTACTAAAAATACAAAAATTAGCCAGGCATGGTGGCAGGCACCTGTAGTCCCAGCTACTTGAGAGGCTAAGGCAGGAGAATTGCTTGAACCCGGGAGGCGGAGGTTGCAGTGAACAAAAATGGCGCCACAGCACTCCAGCCTGGACAACAGAACGAGACTCCATCTCAAAAAAAAAAAAGTAATGATCCTAATTCAAAGAGCTGTGGAAATCATGGCGAAAGACACGCAGAATATGATAGAAAAGGCAATCTTACTAGTGTTGAAAAATGATGGGAAGATGATTTCTAAATTTAAGCTTCAATTAAGAAGCCTAATGAAGAGAAACTCTTGTTTCAGTCATGCATTTAATTAATTTTAATTGAATACCTACTATGTGCCAGGCGACAATATAAATATTGAGACTGTATGTGGTAGATGAAAATAGCTAAGGAAACTTGTAACTTAAAATGCATAACAATGTGTTGTGAAGGAAAAAAAGCATCAGCGTATTGTTTTTTAAAAAGATGTCAGATGCGTCATTTTCTTCTGTGTTTGGTACATGATGTGTGAGAACAAAAGTATGTACTTAAACATACTCTTGTTCACTGCCTTCCTCCATCTGGATAGGTTCTATTTGCATTTCCCAAGGAAGATCAAATGTCATTTTCTAAACGAAGTGTTTTCTTCCCTACGTTGCATAAAGGCAGCTGCACCTTCCTGAGGTGCCATTCTCCTTTGGCACATGTTAGAGACCCAGTAAATGCTAACTTCTGGTCCCTCCCTAATTCTTCTCTAATTGTACCATGTAGTAGAAACCAAATGAATAGACAATTTCAAGAACATGTTAATATAGTGAAATTATATGCTATATTCTGGCTAGATTCCAATGGTCATGCCTCAGTATAAATTCTGTACATCTAAATCATTCCTGATAATTTCATTGATTTAGAATGATAAAGATTGTTTCATTTACCAAGAATTATCATTCTTGATAAACCGATGTGTATAAACTACTATACATGTGTATAACAATTTAAACACATGGACTCATGTACACCCATATAAATCCATTATTCTTTGTTAATTGTTCTAATTAATTTTTAATTTGTGGGTACATAGTAGGTGTATATTTTTACGGAGTACATGAGATGCTTTGATACGGGCATGCAATCTGAAACAAGCACAACATGGACAATGGCCTTCAATTCTTTTTTAATGACTTTCAAAGGCTCTCAGTATTTCACTGTCTACCCCAAGACCGCCATTGTTTCTCTCAGTCTCCTTTTCCCTGGCTACCTAAGCAATGAACTTTACCTGTTCTACGGCCTGGAAAACTTTAAAATAATTGGCACAATTACTCTACACTTTTGTATATGCTTGCAACATGTTTGTAAAACGTAATTGCATTTACTGTTTAGGGTACATTCTCACAGAGTGAAACGGAGACTAAAATGGTCTATGTAACTTACATAGATGTACAGTCATATGCCACATAACGCTGCAGTCAAGGACAGACTGCATATATGTTGGTGATTCCATAGATTATAGGTGAGCTGAAAAATTTCTATCAGCTGGTGAAGTCATAGCTATCCTAACATTTAAGGACAATACATTACCTTTTCTATATTTAGATATGCTTAGATATATAAATACTTCCATTGTGTCGCATTTACCTGCAGTAATCACCACAGCAACATGCTGAAAATTTTTACAACCTAGGAAAAATAGGATGTACCATATAGCCTAAGTGTGTAGTGGGCTATGCCATCTAGGTCTGTGTAAGTACCCTCTGCGATATTCATACTATGACAAAATTGCCTAGTGACACATTTCTTGGAACATATCTCGGTTGTTAAGAAATACATGACTTTTCACTATGATGCTCACACAATGACAAATCTCCTAATGATGCAGTTCTCAAAATGTATGCCTGGCATTAAGTGACACACAACTGCACATGTTTTATTTTAATCTTTATCTCTTAATGGGAAAACAGTTAAATCCCCTTAAGTTTAATGTTCCTGTGAGATAATTCCCCCCCACCCGCTATTCTTGTTTCGTTACTCTTCCAAATCAATGTGTCCAGTGATCCCATTTATATTTACTCAAAACACAATAGTCTATTAAAACCTTCATCCAGAATGTCAGCCATTTAGTTGCGTACAAGCAAGGAGACTTCTACTTCTTTATTTTTCAAGGGGATATTATATACAGAAGCCTAAATCCCTAAAGGAAAGTCCTGGAAATTGTCCTGAGTAGGAAATATGATACATTAAGTATTCATAACACTGTCTGTTTTCTGATCCCACACTCTTTTAATAGAGAGTATATTTAAAATTTTCCCTCTCTTTGCCAGCACAAGCAGGAAAAGGAGATAATTGCAAATTGCAATGTACAATTGGCTGCAAGCCCAGCTGAAATCCAATGTGGAAGATAGCACTTTTCCTTTCTTCTAAGGTAGACCTACAGGACATGCTCAGATTCAAGAGGAAAATTCAAGTGATAAAGTGAATAAATAGGAGTAAACAAGATAATTGCAATAGTTAGAGAGGAGCAAATTGATGGCTTTTTTGAAAAAGGGCCTTGTAGATACTTACACAACCATTTTATATTACTATGGTCATACACTGCATAAACTCTAATGAACGTCAGTGCAGATATCTCTGAAGGTTTCCTAACTGAATTGTTTACCTCTTCAACTTCATTTTTTTTATACCAAGGCTATACATAAAATAAAAACAAACAAATGGGAAAGTTAGAAAGTGCTTTGGTTCTAAACCAACTTGTATTACAACTTTTCCTCTGCTACAATTCTAATGATCTCCTTCATCTATTTCATTTTTAAAATCATTTGTGCTAGGATTGAATGTCAAAGCTGACTTGGAGGGGGAACATTATTAATGGAAAAATAGAACTATACATAATAAGAAGGGATAAAAATCCATCAGTCATGGCCAGTGTTCTATAAGATATGAATTATCAACCTACTGACTAGTGACTGTTTACTGAGGTAATTAATACATTTAATATTTTGTATTCGTGTTAACTGCCAGAGTCTAGGAGATGATGAATCTATCAAAATTATCTCTTACATTCTACACTGCACAAAATAAGCTGCTAATTTAAAAATCAAACAAAAATTACATATTCTATGCAGTACAATCATCGTAATTTTCACAAATCTCTTCCAACTAAAATTAGAGTAGGAGTAATGCATTTTAAAATAATAATTGTAACATGCTCTTAAAAGAATTATTTCTAGGGTTATCTTAAAGTGTACACTTCTGTAATATCTTTGATAAACTTATCATGTTTAAAATTACCCTATTAATTTGAAATGATAAATTATGCCATTTTCTGTTTGCCTTACTGAGGCACACTGTACTCATTATGGTGCAAGTAGCTCAAAATTTACACAAAAATAGTTTTCTGGTTAGAAAAGATTTTTGGGCCGGGCGCGGTGGCTCAAGCCTGCAATCCCAGCACTTTGGAGGCCGAGGCAGGCGGATCACGAGGTCAGGAGATCGAGACCACCCTGGCTAGCATGGTGAAACCCCGTCTCTACTAAAAAAAAATACAAAAAACTAGCCAGGCGAGGTGGCAGGCGCCTGTAGTCCCAGCTACTCGGGAGGCTGAGACAGGAGAATGGCGTGAACCCAGGAGGCAGAGCTTGCAGTGAGCTGAGATCCGGCCACTGCACTCCAGCCTGGGCGACAGAGCGAGACTCCGTCTCAAAAAAAAAAAAAGAAAGAAAAGAAAAGATTTTTGTTTCTAGTGTGTTTCTTTACTCCTATTAGCAGGGCATTGAGTGATTAACTTTTTAAGAGACATCTGTGTGGCATATAAGTAGGTCTTTATGCTAGGAAAAGTATAAACAGCTTTGAGAGGAAAAATCTTCCAACTACGGGGATAAACAGTCTTAAATCTCCTTGTATATGAGCAAGATTTAGCAAAAGAAGATGAATGTTATCAGCTACTAACAGCAAACTCTTGGCAACAATGCTGAATAATCAAGAGTTGCATCAGGCAGAGGTAGAAGAACACAATGAAGTCAATGATCACAGTGGAGACATGATTAAATCTGTATTACAAGTTTTGCTCAAGTGGGTACCTAAATATATTTTGTCAGGGCAAAGAATTACTTCCACTATCCAATGCCAAATAAGGTTGTTTGACATGCCAGAGGAAGTGACAGGTCCAAACACAAACGAGAGTTTTTAAATACCTTTTTTGTTTTCCACTGCAAAACGTTGTCATCTACTTCCTCTCTCTTTCTATTGATACTGGGGAGCTTTGCATGGTTTAAGACAAAGGGTATATTACAAATCCGTGAAGAAATGTGGATTAATTGATAAATGTTTCTGGGACAATTGAATATACAAAGATAAAAAAGTAAAGCTAGACTTGGATTTCACATCACATACTAAAACAATTTGGGGTGAATTACAGTGGTTTAAGTGACAGTTTAAAAGAAAGCATAAGAGAGTATAACATTTAAATGGAGAAATATTTTTCTCGTGAGCAATAAAACACATATCAAAAAAGAAAGTACTGATCAATTAAAGAACTTTGCAAAAAAACCAAAAAGATATAGAAACAATGTGAAAAAGCACAGAATAGGGAAAAATATTTAGAAGTCCACCAGATCCATCAATTACAATATGAAGTTGTCTGCTTCAATAGTTGAAATGTTGCTGTCAAATTCCTGATTGATTAAACAATTCTCTTACAGAAGTAAGAATATTTATGTAAAGAAGTATGCTTTCCTTTGCTTTCTACATTACAGTTCATTGCTTCCTTCAGTGAACTGAAACCATATGCACAGACATTTTTCATCAATGCATACTTGCCATGTTTAATGAGCCATTAGTGCAGCATTTCCATTACATTGATTGCATTCATTCTGCTCCAGCAAAGCATACATTTCAGAATGTAAAATGTATCCACTGTGTGTCCATTCAATGTTACCTTCTAATTTTAGAAAAAATAGTAGCAGTTACCCTTAATACTCTTTTATTAAACACTAGGAGAAACCACTGTGTGTTTGATTATGAGTTAACACAATTTTATTTCAAAGGCATATAAATGCAAGAAATAAAATTTCAAAGCAAGAAATACGTATCCAAAACTTTTTCCTATACGGAGTAATTTAAGAAAAACAAATGAAATAAGAGTTGGCTTTATCTGAAAATCTTATAACACAGGTTATATGGTATCAAAGCAATAATAGGTGATTATATACAGCTATTAGCAAAAACTAGAAACAAGATATAGGTGTGCCCTACTGCCTTCAATTTACATTTCAATATTTATAACACTATGCTGGAACGGAATAAATACTTTTTATCTCATTATTATTTGCAATAGCTTATTTCCCTTTTTTTGGTATCTGGCAGTTAACTTTTCCATTGACAAGTTTCTGTTATATGATTATTTTAATAACAAAATGCTGGAATTTGCTAGCTTTGTCTCGGTACTCTACTAGACATGAGGAATAAAAAGATAAATGTGATGTCTCCATTTTCAACAAGTTCATAGTCATTTAGGGGCCAGTAAAATTAATAAACAAAGATTTTTGTTCAAAATGTAATTTAATGTTTGATTAAATATGATGCACAAGGTATTGTTTTATGCTTGTTACAAATTTTGTAATTGGAATTCATTACAAACCTATATAGAAATTATTTTCCCTAGTTTCCAGAAAAGTAAAAATAGCTAGCATTTACTGAATCAATGACAAATGCAATAATTTATGTAAAACATCATGTCTTATCACTTTTTATTTGTATTACAATCTTCTGAGATAGTTTTTTTTATCATCATCTCGTTAAACATGAGAAAACTAGTTTAAACTGCAAGTTGCAGAACTAGTGACATATACACTAAATGATATATATGTGACTCCTAAGTACACATACATTCTACTATATTTTGGTAACTTTAATCCTTAAAATAGTATTGGTTTTTTGCAATTGGTACTTCTTGAGCAGTAAAAATGCCTATAAGACCACTCATTATATGGCTCTTTTTCTCCATCACCTGCTATTGATTACTCAGATCTAAAATATCCTTGACTATTCATGATGTTTTATTCTACCCAGATATTGTCTTGCTGAAACCAACCTTGAGAGCTAGAAAATTCTATGGTCTGTTCATTTACTTCCAAGAATTCAACAGAAGTAATTTCATTCTCACCGAATATAATAATCTTAAGCCATCAGCATAGATCAACGGTCATCTCAGAGGACTGTCACTTACAAGAAACATGTGCTTGCATTTCCTTTAAATAGGTAGCCTGAAGATGAATATTTTTAGGTTCAGAAATTCCTATGATTCTATCTATAAAAAATTAGTACTAGCGGAATGAGAATAAATCTACTGGACATTTTCTGTCTCTGTGATCTTATATGCCCTTAGAAACTCAAGAAAAGTCCTCTTATTTCCTTGAGCTGTGGTTTGCAGTTCTGCTTGAAGAGGTCCTTCACATTTCTCGTAATTCGTATTCCTAGGAATTTTATTCTCTGTAGCAATTGTGAATGGGAGTTCACTCATGATTTGGCTCTGTTTGTCTATTACTGGTATACAGGAATGCTTGTGAGTTTTTTTGCATCCTGAGACTTTGCTGAAGTTGCTTATCAGCTTGAGGAGATTTGGGGCTGAGGTGACGGGGTTTCCTAAATATACAATCATATTATCTGCAAACAGAGACAATTTGACTTCCTCTCTTCCTTTCTGAATACCTTTAATTTCTTTCTTTTGCCTGATTGCCCTGGCCAAAACTTCCAATACTACGTTGAATATGAACGGTGAGAGAGGGCATTCTTGCCTTGTGCCGGTTTTCAAAGGGAATGCTTCCAACTTTTGCCCATTCAGTATGATATTGGCTGTGGGTTTATCATAAATAGCTCTTATTGTTTTGAGATACTTTCTGTCAATACCTAGTGTATTGAGAGTTTTTAGCATGAAGCGGTGTTAAATTTTGTCGAAGGCCTTTTCTGCATCTATTGAGATAATCATGTAGCTTTTGTCATTGGTTCTGTTTATGTGATGGATCATGTTTATTGATTTGTGTATGTTGAACCAGCCTTGCATCCCAGGGATGAAGTCGACTTCATCATGGTGGATAAGTTTTTAATGTGCTACTGGATTCGGTTTGCCAGTATTTTACTGAGGACTTTTGCATCGATGTTCATCAGGGATATTGGCCTGAAATGTTCTTTTTGTTGTTGTTGTGTTTCTGCCAGGTTTTGGTATAAGGATGATGTAAAAACATTCCATGCTCATGGATAGTAATTATCAATGTCATGAAAATGGCCATACTGCCCAAAGTAACTTACAGACTAAATGCGATCCCTATCAAAGCTACCAATGACTTTCTTCACAGAATTATAAAAACTATTTTAAATTTTATGTGGAAACAAAAAAGAGTCCATATAATCAAGACAATCCAATGCAAAAAGAACAAAGCTGGAGGCATCACACTACCTGACTTCATACTATCTTACAAGGCTACAGTAACCAAAACAGCATGGTACTGGTACCAAAACAGACATACAGACCAACGGAACAGAACAGAGGCCTCAGTAATAATGCTGCACATCTACAACCATCAGATCTTTGACAAACCTGACAAAAACAAGCAATGGGGAAAGGATTCCCTATTTAATAAATGGTGTTGGGAAAATTAGCTGACCATATGCAGAAAACTGAAACTGGACCCCTTCCTTATAGCTTATAAAAAATTAACTCAAGATGGATTAAGGACTTAAATATAAGACCTAAAACCATAAAAACCCTAGAAGAAAACCTAGGCAATACCATTCAGGATATAGACATGGACAAACTCTTCATGACTAAAACACTAAAGGCAATGGCAACAAATGCCAAAATTGACAAATGGGATCTAATTAAACTAAAGAGTTTCTGCACAGCAAAATAAACTATCATCAGAGTGAACAGGCAACCTACAGAACGGGAGAAAAATTTTGCAATCTATCCGTCTGACAAAGGGCTAATATCCAGAATCTACGAGCAACTTAAACAAATCTACAAGAAAAAAATCAAACAACCCCATCAAAAAGTGGGTAAAGAATATGAACAGACACTTTCAAAAGCGGACATTTATGTGACCAATAAACATATGAAAAAAAGCTCATCATCATTGGTCATTACAGAAATGCAAATCAAAACCACAATGAGATACCGTCTCACGCCAGTTAGAATGATGATCATTAAAAAGTCAGGAAACAATAGATGCTGGAGAGTGTGTGGAGAAATAGGAACTCTTTTACACTGTTGGTGGGATGTAAATTAGTTCAACCATGTGGAAGACAGTGTGGCAATTCTTCAGGGATCTAGAACCAGAAATACCATTTGACCCAGCAATCCCATGACTGGGTATATACCCAAAGGATTATACATCGTTCTATTGTAAAGACACATGCACAAGTCTGTTTATTGCAGCACTACTCACAATAGCAAAGATTTGGAACCTACACAGATGCCCATCAAAGATAGAATGGATAAAGAAAATGTGGCACATATACACCATGGAATACTACGCAGCCATAGAAAAGAATGAGTTCATGTCCTCTGCAGGGACGTGGATGAAGCTGGAAACCATCATTCTCAGCAAACTAACACAAGAACAGAAAAGCAAACACCACATGTTCTCACTCATAAGTGGGAACTGAACAATGAGAACACACAGACACAGAGAGGGGAACATCACACACCGGGGCCTGTTGGCGGGCTGGGGGCAAGGGGAGGGAGAGCATTAGAAGAAATACCTAATGTCGATGGCGGGTTGATGGGTTCAGCAAACCACTGTGGCATGTGTATATCTATGTAACAAACCTACACGCTCTGTACATGTATCTCAGAACTTAAAAGTATTATAAAAAAAAAAAAGAAGAGTAATTGTCTGCAAAAAGAATGGCAAAATTAGGATTCCCAAGGATAGAAAGCCATTAACCATTTATCTTGAATTTTTATAAACATCTTCAAAGAAAGCCAGACCATCTACGTGTACCCTCAGATAATATAATTATTTCAGAAAGTTGTTAGATGCACATGGTTGCATATTAAGGCAATTATTTTTCTAATGGATTTAGGAAATCTGTATTTTGGGGCCTCTGATAGCTAAGGCAAAAATCACTGTTGTTATTGCTTCTCTTGTTAATGCTTCCATGTTTCATCCTTGGAATCATATTAATCATTTCCTGACAGAAGAACACCAATTTTTGCTAAATTCTTCACATTAGTATTATTATGTCATTGTTTTCCTCATGTGCTTAGCAAGAATCAATTTACAGTTTAAAAGGACAAAAACAAAAGAAAACAAAACCCACAGAGCTTTGTGCTCGATCCTTCACCATGGCTCTGCACCACATAATGGTCCTTGAAGAGGGAGAAATGTTAAGAGTCCTGGATCAGGTCTGTAAGTGCCTCAACATCAAAGCAATGGAACCGTGAGAACATGCGCCTGTTCCCTTCTTTAAGGGACAAATTAGGAAAACGAGGCTCGAAGATCACAGTTTCAATTCAACAAATGCACTGTGATATGACTGAGAAAACAAAACAAGAAATTTAGATTTCTTCCCAGAAATAATTATGACGAAATAATGCAAGGGTATTTGTAGCCCCACTTCCACTAGAACCATAGGATATTTGTCTAAATTAACAGCTTTGAAAAGGGTGGTGACAGAAAAGTGACCTGGAGAAGAGAGACAGCTTTCAGATCAGAGTCAAAAACTCAGGACCATAGAGGTTTACAAAGCAATGTGGAGAAATCAGACGAGAGGTTGCGGCAAAAGCAAAGAACTATACAAATAGAATCTGAAGTACCAATATAGTTCAGAGACATCAGGGGATAAGATCACTGAAGGAGTGTGATCTGAGGTCTGTTTCAGTGCAGGGGAAATGCCCTGGGGCAGAACTTGCATGTATCTTGACAATTTCATTTATCCTATCTATCTTAATGTCACAATAAAAAATATTTGCCCATAGGCCGGGCGCGGTGGCTCAAGCCTGTAATTCCAGCACTTTGGGAGGCCGAGACGGGCGGATCATGAGGTCAGGAGATCGAGACCATCCTGGCTAACACAGTGAAACCCCGTCTCTACTAAAAAATACAAAAAACTAGCTGGGCGAGGTGGCGGGTGCCTGTAGTCCCAGCTACTCTGGAGGCTGAGGCAGGAGAATGGCCTGAACCCTGGAGGCGGAGCTTGCAGTGAGCCGAGATCCGGTCACTGCACTCCAGCCTGGGCGACAGAGCGAGACTCCGTCTCAAAAAAAAAAAAAAAAAAAAAATTGTCCATCTAGGCTTTATATATGCTTTGATTGGCTTTTCAAAATTGTTTTATCTTTCCTTCTTCATATCTTGATATGCAAAGATGAACCTATTATGAAGAAAATGAAGCTTAAGCTTCTCACTTACACAGTCTGCTAAAGGCCCTGGGAGGAGCTCTTGCAGTGTGTTCTCATAGCAGGTATTTTCATAAAACTTGCAAAAGTAATATAGTTAAGGATGATTGGCTGTAACCATTGTATTATTCCTGCTTCCTCTCCATCACACTTCCCCTTACGCCTGGTAATGTTGAAATTGCTCCTCTGTCTACCTGCCAGTCTATACAGCATTGCCAGGTGAATTACACAGTGGGAGGTTGCATAATGATAGAAACAAGTCATACGAGGCCCAACATCTGTGTCTTGTGTTGTAAAGAAAAAAGCTTTGTAATGTACAACACCACAAGTAGTTTCTGCAAGATGTTTCCAACAATCAGATGTATAAAATTGCAAGGAAAGTATTTAATTCAACACTTCACCCAAAGAGTTGTCTTCTATTTGATAATGTATCATATACAATTATATATTCAAAATTTATTGTTTTATTGAAGGAAATACATTTTATAAAGCACTTATATACTGTAATGTGAACATATGTTTTGGAATGTTTGATGTAAATATAATTGAGAAGTTCAAACTCCTGACTAGGACCTAAATGAAGGCTATTTTCTTTTTGTCAGACTAACATTAATTTATAAAAGTATAGAGAAAGTATTTAGATGCAAAATTAATAGAACATGACACAATAAATAAAGATAAGCAATAAAATTAATAGAAATTGTTTTAACATTGAGAACAAATTATAACAAAAAATATCGCTAAATTATCTTCCATCACAAACAATTTTCTGTCAAAAATAATTTTTCTGTCTTTATTTTAGGCTTTGCAGGTGACATGGTCTGTGTCACCACTATCAAACTCCAGAATCATAGGAGAAAATATCACATGCAATATGCGAAGAAATTCACATAAAAAATTTGGCCCTTGTTTTAAATAATACTAAAACAAGGGATTTATTAAGAGAAAAAGATAAATAGCAAACAGAATAGCTGGTTGACTTTTTTTGATAATCCAAGTAGAATATTATATGAACTTCTTCATTCAAATTTACTTTTTGCTCATTTGACAAACTACATTAACATCAACAAAGGTAACATAAAACTTTTCATATGTTACTATGAGAGAAAAAATTGTTACAAACTTTAGAAAGCATTTAAAATTAAGGGTTACATCAAATATTATAAACCTTGAAATTTTGTTGTTGTTGTTGCTGAAATGAATTCTACCTTTGTCATTCATGCTGCAGTGCAGCGGCACCATCACAGCTCACTGTAGTCTCGAAGTAATGGGTTCAAGTGATCCTCCCACCCCAGTCTCCTGAGTAGCTGGGACTACAGGCATCCCACCATGTCCAGCAAATTTTATTTTATTTTTTTGTAGCAACAGGGTTTTGCTATGCTGCCCAGCCTGATCTCAAACTCCTGACCTCAAGCAATCCTCCTGCCTCAGCCTCCCAACGTGTTGGAATTACAGGCCTGAGCTATCATGCCAGTCTTTGAAATATTTTGAAGTATATATATGTGTGTGTGTGTGTGTGTGTGTATAGGTATCTATATACACATATACAGTCTCTCTATATAGGTATCTATATACACATATATAGTCTCTATATATAGGTATCTATAGATACACATATGTAGTATCTATCTATATATAGGACTCTATATATACATATATAGTATCTATATACATATAGCGTCTATATAGTATCTATATATAGTATCTATATATAGTATGTATATATGGTAGCTATATAGTGTATATATACTCTATATAGTATATATACTATATATACACATATATATAGAAAGATATATATGTGCATATATATACAGAGAGAGAGAGAGAGAGAAAAGGAAATTGACAGGGGTGTTCACAAAGCTGTCAACTATCCTAAACATTTACAAATTTATATGACATTGCTAATGACAACTTGAGAGACTAGAGAAAAAATTTTTTAAAATGGCAACTCAAAATGTACACCACCACTTTAGCCGAATGACCAAACCATTTGTTTTTCTACATTGGTATTTTTAGTCAAGTGCGATGGCAGGTACCCATAATCCCAGATACTCAGGAGCCTGAGCCAGGAGAACTGCTTGTACCTGGGAGGCAGAAGTTGCAGGGAGCTGAGGTCACATCACTGCACTCCAGCCTGGGCAACAAGAGTGAAACTCTGTCTCAAATAAACATATTAATTAATTACTTCATATTTTTATTGCAAATCATTGTCATAAGAAATGACAATGAAAGGAGATGCAGTCTAAAACTACAGGAACAAAAATATTTATAAAGATGCTTTTTTGCAGGGATTTTGTGAATGCTTGTATTGGCTCTTTTTAAATTATCAATTTTAAATAATGATTCTTTTTCTAATCTAATATTAGGTAAGTGCAAAAGTAATTTCAGTTTTTGCATTGTTGGAACCAGCAGGATGTAGAATATGCTTTCCAAGAATTCATCAAATCCTGAAGCATGGCTTTTTATGCTACCGGAATAAACAAACTTATTCTCCTTGGCCATAATGTGTTGATTGTAATGGTTCCTATTTTAATTAATAAAGATGTGTTTGAGCCTAGTTATAAATGACTTTAAATCCACAGACTGAAATTGTAATTACTTCTGCACCAACCTTTTACCTTTAAAGCTCATTATCTATTGCAATTTCAAATATTTTTTTCTAATAGCCAGTACCCCAAATTAAGCTTCCCCCACACCTAAGAATGTTATTAAAGCTCAATAATCAAATTTATGTTTTGGATACTTTATTTGAAATGAAGATATTTTACTTTATATGGCCTCTGTTCCATCAGTCCTATAACTATAAATACCTAAGGACCGTTTTATTAAAATATGTCATGAAAATATATTTATATAAATAACATAACAAAAACAATGAACTTTATATTTCTATGCTTTTAAAAATCACAGACAGGGAAGAGGAAACAGTAAAAGCTTTTCTGAGGTTTCCTTAGTCTGGTAGAATTCAGACTCAAGCAGTCAGATATTTTCTGATTCCACAGGGGAATAAAAAGTGTATTTGAAGGAAAAAGAGAGAGAGAGAGAGAGAAAAGGAAGGAAGGAAGGAAGGAAGGAAGGAAGGGAGGGAGGGAGGGACTCCTTTTCCGTTTCTTTTTAAACTTACTGGTAGAAAACCCACCAAAGGTCTCTCTTTGGCCCCACCTTTCCCTCTTCTAAATTGGAGAAGGTGGGCCATGGTGGCAATCTAGGCAGGAGGAGGTCTTAGCACAACAGCAAAGTCGTTTTAGTGTTGTAGTGATTGTTCAAATATAAAGAGACAAAGAAAATGATTCTTGTACTCTTTGTGGATATGGTGGGGGCTTGGGGGATGTAAAATGAGATACGAAATAAAATTTTCTTTACGTTTTCTTACATTTCCAACATGGATTTTAAGAAGAGCAGCAACATTATTATTAATAGTATGGAACTGATGGCAGTAAATTGTAGAAAGCCCTTCGGGACAAGAACCAATCAACATGAGTCTGATTCTAGTGCCCGAGCCAAGTATCTTTCCGAATTCTACGAAAAGACAAAGGGATGGGTGGATTAAGTGATATGCCAACCAAGCCTGGGCAAAGAACAATTTTTTTTTCAATTAAGATGCTTCCCAATCCCTCAAAATAGCTGTTGCTGCTGCGCCTTTTTCCTCCTCCCCTTCTCCTCTCTCTTCTTATTTTCTGTTTTCCATTTCTGTTATGATTTGATTCAAGATTTGATTAACCATAAATACTTAAACACCAGTATTGTAAATAATTTGTCCTGGTGCAGAAATGGACATTCCTGGGTTGAGACAGAAAAATGTGCTTCAGAATCTCTTACAAAAATCAAGCTGAAACACCACTTATTTCTATTTAACCATAGCAAAGTCACACAAGTTTACATCAGAACATAAAACATGGCAGTGCCCTGCTAGAGGAGATGCTTCCAGCTAAGCAGTGATGCAGATGTTCGATAAAGGGTGCAGACGATAACAAGTACAGACAAGATTGTTTTTACACATGCAGTTCTGATGCCCACTGCAATGATCACCATGAGAAATAAAACCTAGAGGCATTTTTCAAATGTCAGTGAGACTATACAGAATGCTTTATCTGTTTATTATCACATGCATTGAGTATTTTAATAGCAACAGGTGTTCACAGAAGAAAAATATAAAAAGAAATGCCAACAGAAAAGACAGAACATAAATCATTCAAAACCCCACTACCTTGAGAATACTACCATTAAGTTGCTATGCATGGCCTTAAGATTTTTCTTTCTTTCCTTTTTTTTCTTTTTTTTCTGACTGAGTCTCGCACTGTCATCCAGGCTGGAGTACAGTGGCGCGATCTTGGCTCACTGCAAGGTCTGCCTCCCGGGCTCACGCCATTTTCCTGTCTCAGCCTCCCGAGTAGCTGGGACTATAGGTGCCCATCACCACGCCCGGCTAATTTTTGTACTTTTAGTAGAGACGGATTTTCACTGTGTTAGCCAGGATGGTCTCAATCTCATGAGCTCGTGATCCGCCTGCCTTGGCCTCCCAAAGTGCTGGGATTACAGGTGTGAACCACCGCACCCAGCCAGCCTTAAGATTTTTCTATGCATATGTACATCTACATTAATACTCTTGGAAGTTTAGGAATGTCATTGGTGTTGCTTCGTATTTTACCTTCTCCACTTAACATTATTCCTTTATGAATATTTTCTAATTCATTATCATATTCATAACTACAGTTGATTGTTTCATAAAAATTAAATATAACACAGAATTAAGATGTAATATACCATATACAACACATAATTAATGTGCTTGGTAACTGTAAAATTAAAAAAAAATCTACAGTTGACCCTTGAACAACGGGTTTGAATTTCACAGGTCTAGTATACATGGATTTTTTTTAAATAAATGTATTGAAAAATGATTGGAGATTTGCAACAATTTGAAAAAAAAGAAAACCTGCAGATGAATCTCTTAGCCTAGAAATATAGAAAATTAAGAAAAAAACAGCCATGTCAGGAACATATAAAATATATGTAGATACTAGTCTATTTTATAATTTACTACCATAAATGATACACAGTCCAGTATGAAAAGTTCAAATTGATCAAAACTGATGCACAGAAACGCAGACCGTATATGGTACCAGTTGCAGCTGAGAGAAATATATACAAAAGTAAAGACGCAGTATTAAATCATCACTATAAAATTAACTGTAGTACAAATTAAACTAAAGTAAGAACTTTATAGTTACTGCCATTGCAGTGAGCTGGTGGTGTCAGTATCCTCTTAAAACGCTGTGTTATGCTCATCATCTTCATGTAAGCAGTTTATCTCTCCAGTAAATTGAGTATTGAGGTACAAAGTAATTTCTCTCAGTTCTCCTGTAGTTTTTATCATTTTTAGTGCAATACTGTAAATCTTGAATGACACCATGGGACCCACACAAAGTGCTACTAGTGATGCTGGAAGTGCTCCCAAGAAGCAGAGAAAAGTCATGACATTACCCGTAAAAGCTGGATGGCATGATATGTGCCATAGATGGAAGTCTGTGGCTGCAGTTGCTACTACTTCAGACCAACGATTCACCTTGTAAACAGATGATGTAAACTTATAGTATTGATAAATACAGTACAGTACTATAAATGTATTTTCTCTCTTTTTCTGTTTGTTTGTTGGAGACAGAATCTTACTCTGTCACCCAGGCTGGAGTGCAGTGGCGTGATCTCGACTCACTGCAACCTCTGCCTCCCAGATGCAAGTGATTCTCTTGCCTCAGCCTTGCTAGTAGCTAGGATTCCAGGTGCATGCCACTACACCTGGCTAATTTTTGTATTTTTAGTAGAGACAGGATTTGGCCACTTTGGCCAGGCTGGTCTCGACTTCCTGACCTCAGGTGATCCACCTGCCTCGGCCTTATTTTCTCTTTCTTATGAGTTTCTTAATACAATTTTCCTTTCTCTTCAAAGTAAGAATACAGTATATAATACATAAACATAAAATATGTGTTAATCGACTATATTACAAGTAAGGCTTATGGTCAACAGTAGGCTATAATGGTTTTGAGGAGCCAAAAGTTATATATGGGTTTTTCACTGCATGATGGAGGGTCTGTGCCCCTAATTCTCACATTGTTCAAGGGTTAATTGTACACTCTATTTTATTTTACAGTTTTAAGCCAACATGTAAAAATGAACAATGTTTCTAAATTTTTACTGTGATAAATTATGTTGTCATAGAAAAATTTCAATGTCCTTTAAGTGCTATTCCCAATCATTTATAATAATAGGTGGAATAATAAGGTCAAAGTTTACGCCTATTTTATTGTTGACACAGGCAACATTCAACGTTGATATTTTGGAAAGATTATAACAATTAACATTGGCATTGGCAGTTCTCCAAAACACACTAACATAGGCATTATACATAAATTTTATTCTCAGTCAATAGGTAATTGTGGTAATTCATTTATAATTCTTCTCACTGATAGGTTGAACATGCATTCCTTTTCACTGACCACTCCTATGTCTGTTCGGTAAGTTATCCTTGCATTTATATTGTCCTTTTCCTCCCACTGTAGTGTTGGCCTTTTTATTTTAATTTATGCAAGTTTTTTGATTTTAATATTAACTGACATATAGCTTGTCATAACAGTTACAATCATTTTGAAGTATTTTCTGTTTTTGAATCACATTCTTGTAATAGTCCTTTTACTTCACTCGTTTTTTCCAATCTCCTTTCATTCTCCCATGTATTACATATTTCAATAACTGTAATGTCATTTATTTGAATTTGATGAGAGCCTTCACATATCTTATTATCTCTGCTGAGGGAGAGTAAGTGAGTAAAGTTGATTTTTCTTTTTTGTCCCAGGATATATAAATCTGCTCATCTAGCCCACTGTTTCACTGATAGTGTAGTTATGTAGAGAATTTTACATCAGTATTTTTTCTTCATAGAATTTTGAAGGTATTTTTCCATTCCACTCCAATGTGCATAAGAATTATGAGACAACATCAAAAAAGCAACTATATGAGTTATAGAAGTTAAATAAGGGAAAGAGAAATATAAAAATAATAGAAAGTACATTTAAAGAAATACTGGAAGAAAAATTTCCAAACTCAGGGAAAGATAAAAATATCCAGGTACAGGAAGGTCAAAATTATTCAGTCAGATTCTATACAAATAAGAATACCCCAAGACATATTAAAATCAAGCTATCAAAAATTGAAGACAAAGAGAGAATTCTGAAAACAGCAAGACTAAAGCAGCAAATAACATACAAGGAAGTTCCAATATACCCAGCAGGAGACATTCTCAGCAGAAACCTTACAGTCCAGAAAAGATTTGGATAATAAATCCAACATGCTGAAGAAAAAAAAAAATCTGCCAACCAAGAGTAGTGTACCCAGGAAAACTGTTCTTCAGAAATAAAAGAGAGACAAAGACTTTTCCAGACAAACAAAGCTGAGGGAACTCATCACCACCAAACCTGCGCTATAAGAAATGATAAAGAGGGTTCTACGAATTGAAAGAACAAGACACTAAGATTAACACAAAAACATCTGAAAGAATTCACTGGTAAGAGAAAATACAAAGTAAAGTTCAGAATATCCTCATACTTATAATGGTGGTGTGTAAATCACATATATCATTAGTATGAAGGTTAAAAGACAAACTATTAAATTACTAATCACTACAGTAATTTGTTAAGGATTATCCAATCTAAGATGATAAAACTTGTGACATCGAAAATTGAAATGTAGAGGGGAAGTAGAGTTAAAGTGTAGAGTTGCTTTTTTATAATCAAAGATAAGTTGCTTTTGCTTAAAATATCCTGTTATAACTGTAAGATGACTTCACAAGCAGATAACTTTGATACACTAAAAATAAAAAGCAACAAAATAAATGTACCACTAGAGAAAATCACCACAAAGAAGACAGAAAGAGAAGAAGATAGAATCTTCAAAACAACTAGGAAACAATGAATAATATAGTGTAGTAAGTCCTTACCTGTCAATAATTACTGTGAATGTAAATTAAATTATCCAACCAAAAGATAAGAAGGGGCTGAATGGTTTTAAAAAATAGGATCTAACTATAGTATAGAAATGGAAAAAGATGTCTCATGCAAATAGAAACTTTAAAAAAGAGCAATACAAAAATTAGCCAGTCGTGGTGTTGGGCGCCTGTAGTCCCAGCTTCTCTGGAAGCTGAGGCAGGAGAATGGCGTGAACCCCGGAGGCGGAGCTTGCAGTGAGTCAAGATCGCGCCACCTGCACTCCAGCCTGGGCTACAGAGAAAGACTCCGTCAAAAAAAAAAAAAAAAA
>NW_012115154.1:15196918-15202194 GCF_000951035.1 Colobus angolensis palliatus | reverse complement strand
TACTACACTAATGTGTAGTCACAATCTCTGTGGAGCTTAAATTCAATTTCAACCCAGTTTGGCCAACAAGGTATCATAAGAATGGCTTCTTATCACTGCATCTGTAATACGGTAATACACACACATATGCAAACACATAATTTATTAAGACTTTCCACACTCCACCTTTAACACTCTGTTAAAAAAAAATAAGGAGCCGGGTGTGGTGGCTCACGCCTGTAATCCCAGCACTTTAGGAGGCTGATGCAGGCAGATGACGAGGTCGGGAGATCAAGATCATACTGGACAACATGGTAAATCCCGTCTCTACTAAAATACAAACAATTAGCCGGACATGGTGGCAGACACCTGTAATCCCAGCTACTCAGGAGGCTGAGGCAAGAGAATCACTTGAACTCGGGAGGTGGAGGTTGCAGTGAGCTCAAATCATGTCACGGCACTCCAGCCTGATGACAGAGCAAGACCCCATCTCAAAAAATAAATAAATAGATAAATAAAAATTAAAAAATAAAAGAAAGGGACCAAAATATGACACATGAGAATGTTTTTCATGACACCAATGAAATATTAAATTTTTAAAAATATAGGCAGTACAGAGGTAAAATTCTAATCATATGGCAATAAGTTCTGCTACTCCTTTCATGCTTTCTAAACTGTCAATTGTGCCAAAACACTCTTTTCCGTAGTGTAAACCAGATCTCAGGGTTAGTTTAGCAATGTGTTAAAGTCTGCTGTAAGCATTAGTCCGGTGAGACTTCAGCAAGCCGACATTATTCAAAGCAGTCAAAAATAAAATGTAAAAAAACTGAAAAAAGTCTCACGTGTGCTAAGTTAAGAAAGAAATTCAAATATTGAAAAATATAACCTTTAATGCATTTTGTCTTCCCTTACATTTCCATTTTATTGCTTGAGTTTTTTTGTAGGGGCTGAAACCACTAAGTCTTTGCTCAAAAGGAACCGTTTTCGTCTACTAAGTCTAGTTTCTATAACCGTAAACTTGTGATGTTCTTGAGACACTGAGCCCCATTTATTACAGGCAAATTAAAAAGCTGAGGGGTTAAGAATGAAGTATGATGAAGAAAAAGAGTATGAAGGAATCAAAAAATTTCTTCTTCTCTTGGGAACGGTAAAATACTGAAAGGTAAATGACAATCACATTCCCACAGCTATTACAGTGCTTCTGAATAGATAATCATTTCAAACCATTTATTTTGCTGGAAAAGATATTTCAGAGAAGGAAGTAAAAATAAAAAAAACCCCGAAGTTTTAACGTCGCCTTCATTTATGTGTTGCTCACAAATGGATGAGAGGCAATTTTGAATTTACTGTAGGCACATTTGCTATACTGAATTCTTTATCTGCTAGTTATAGATGTAGACAAATGGATAAGAAATAGATTCCCCAAGTGGAAAACGAGCCAACAGAAGAATTCAAAGCAAACTCCTATTGTGAGTTGCTGAACTATACTACAGAGCAAGACACCACATTGTAGACTGCTGCTTGCTTAGAGCTACTAATGCTGTTTTATGTAGAAGAAAACATGCGTTTTTCTCATTTGGGGGTAGACTTAGAGTTTATCATGTGTTTCTTCTTTGGTCAATACTTAGCATTTGTTAAGTTTTCTATTTTTTCCTGGGTTGGCAGTGATAGATATTTTTCCTCCTAGATACATTTTGAATTTATATTTTCTTGTAAATGTCAGGTTTCCATTTGTCCTAAAGAAAAGGCTAGCCTGCACTGGCAATGTCTTTCTGCACTAAAACTTAGATAGAAGGATGATGAATTTGTAAATTCACTTTCAATAATGACTCAGTTCGTCAGGATTGTGAGATTTCTGGGACTACCCATATCTAATGCTTGGCTTGGTATATAGTAAACTCAATACATATTTGTTGAATGATGAATAAGACAATAGATTTGAGCACACAAAATAAAAATGAATTACGTAATTTTTTGTCCCTTGAGAAGCTGATGGACTAATAAGGAATATACACAATAATAAGAATAGCAAGACATTTCAAAAACGCTTTAGAATATTTTAATGAAATATTTTTACATGGAGATCAGAATAAAATTATAAACGTAACACCCTAAACAGAATCTAACATTTAAATTAATACATGATCTAGCATTAATGAGAAATGATTCATTATAACATGGAGATGCAGTGGAGGGATTTGTTTTAGCAGTGATGCCATTCTTAGAAGCACAATACAATATACAAAAGAAATAGTTTTATATATAATATATATGTACACACACATACAAGTATACACATATATGTATATATGTGTATATATTATATATAAAACTACTTGTACTACTTATATATTATATATGTAAATATATATTTATTTGTATATAAACACACATAAAGTGTTGTATCTATACTTATCTGTGGATTGTAAAAGAAAACGAAATTTCAGGACCCTCTTAATTTATGATGCTAAGGGGAATGTTAAGCTTCGGAGATGAGTCACATAGCATGTGTCCAAGTTCTGCTTCTTAGATTATAGATTTATTCTCGTCTTCATTGTTCTTGGTCTGTAAATGACTAGGGGAGACTAGAGATCAGACATCTTACCCCTTCAATTCACTGATCTTTGTTATAGATAAACTATGTCCTTTATTGTCATGTACCCAACTCAGACCACATGGTGCAAAAGACCTCATGATTGTTACATCTTCAGGGTGGAATGTTAAATGTACCCTTCCAGAAAGAAAACTACAGTCTCAACTAATCAGATCATTGTAAATATGCATCCAGCCTTGTATAGAAAGATGTTGAAATTCTTTTTAGTTTCCTTAAACTTTCTCTCTATAAACAACTCTAAGCTTCTACCTTCGGAACACTGATTTCTAGTCCTTGGAACCTGCGTTTCCCAAGTGGCTGTCTTCAAACTTTGTGCTTGAATAAACTCTCTTTAAACTAGATTCTAACTCTTTGTTATTATTTTAGGTTGACATTATTTATAATTACAACGTATTCAACACCATCTCTCTTACATGTGCATTTTTTAAAAATAAAATTAAAGTAAGAGCAAGAGCCAATGGAAGTTTCTAGGGCAGGTGTCATGTACTTTACTACCAACCTTTGCAGCCTTGTCCCAGCCACTTTTTATAAACCAAAATAAATCACATAATTTCAGGCAAGCGCAGCTATGAGAAAAGCACTACCCATAACAAGGTTTCCTCTTCTGAATAGAAACAAAGAAATCCTGGAGTTAACTCTTGTGAGAACAACTTAAACTTTAAAATATTCATATTTTGAAAGTATACAAGTATTAACAGTTTGTTTTCACTTTTTTTTTTTTTTTTTTGAGACAGAGTCTCACTCTGTCGCCCAGGCTGGAGTGCAGTGGCGCGATCCAGCTCACTGCAACCTCCACCTCCCGGAACTACAAGTGCCCGCCACCATACCCGGCTAATTTTTTCTAATTTTTTAGTAGAGACAGGGTTTCACCGTGTTAGCCAGGATGGTCTTAATCTCCTGACCTCGTGATCCACCTGCCTCAGCCTCAAAAAGTGCTGAGGTTACAGCCATGAGCCATCATGCCTGGTCGGTTTTCACTTTTTAAATCCCTTGATATAAGAACATACTTTGGGGTATTCCTAAACACTGTTTTTAAAGAAATTAAATGAAGCTTTTATCGATCTTACAAAACTGCCAAAACCAACCTAGAACTGATGCTCATCAACACATTTTATTTTATTTTAAATTAAAAGGAGTTTAATGAAGCAATGAAAGATTCGTGAATCAGGAAGCCTCCAGAATCACAGCAGGTTTACGGGGACTCCAGTGCAGCCACATGGTGGAAGAAGATTTCCAGACACAAAAAGGGAAGTGACCTACAGAAAAGGGAAGTGAGGAATGGAAACAACTGGACTGGTTACAGATCAGTGTTTGTCCTCTTTGAACAAAGTTTGAACACTCAGCAGTCTATGAGTGGTTGAAGTGGCTGCTGAGATTCGCCAAGACTCAGATATTGTTACAATGCCATACTTCTAAGTTAGGTTTTCAATCTTGTCTGCCTATTAAGTTAGGTTATGGTTCATCCACGAGGACTCAAATATAGAAGTAAAGAGTCCTTCTTAGGCCATAGTTAGTTCACTTTAACGATTCCCCCCTTTTGGTCATTTCCTCAATTTTGAGAGATTAACCAAAACTTTAGTCATTGATGTCACCATCATCATCGTAAATGTACCTATTTGGTCTTGAAAGCACTGGAAAACAGTAGAACAGTGGGTTTTGCAAGGTGGGAATGAGGACTGAGTAGAGGGTACTCCTTATACTGAAACGTCCCGTTTGCAGGAGAAAAACAAAACCTTCTCTATTCTAGGATCTATGTGTTTCCTTAAAGTCTTAGTTTGATGATGTCACATTTAGCATAAGTGACTCCATTTTTGTGCAGTTTGGTCAGTTGGTGCCTAGTACATGAGTTCAGTCCAAACAATAGCCTCCCATAATTTTGTTTAAAACATTCCCCCTCTTGGGTCAGGTTCTCACTTAGGTGAGAGTGTGACCAAAACTTAGGACTTTAGTGCTACTCTCAGTTACCATCACTTTGGGATTCTGGTCTTAGCACCTCATTCATAGGTTATGGTTTCCTCATGGTTGCATATTTCTTTCAGCTCTTGTCATTCCTATTGAAGAGAGACTACTTGACATTCCGGAGATGTCTGAATGCAAACATTTAAAACCTTTGAGAGAATACAGCACACTGGGGAGACTTCTATTATGACTATCGGGAAGATAACACCAAGAATTGAAAGTATGGTCCCTACCAGGGTCTCCATAAACCAAACCACTTAAAATCAAACAGATCAAAGATTTAGCTAAAGAGTTTACTCACTTGATTAAGTGGTCTTCTCCTTAATCTCCTACAACTGAGTATCTGTAATACCCGATGCTTTCCCCACAGGACATAAGTGCCAGCAGCTGCACAGATACTTCTGTTTAGCCAGTCAGTAATCTAGAGCAATTTGATTATTTAACATAACTTTCACAAGAGAATTTAAAGTCTGTTGTGTAATTATAGCCTTTACAGTAGAGTTTACTATAGAGCCTTCATGAGGATGCATTTCTAATCATTGCTTCTTTTACTCCAAACCAAGGAGAAAGGACTTAACAAATGACACACTTCTAGAAGAGTGAAGGCCTCCTGGCAATGTTCTCTTTAACCCATGGTGTGGATTAAAGGGAGTGAACCAATGTTCTGTTTCTAACTGATTATGAGGCAACGTATGTACCAGTTAAGTTTCTCACCTACATTGGG
>NW_012115154.1:15186195-15196713 GCF_000951035.1 Colobus angolensis palliatus | reverse complement strand
GCTAGTTTTTTGTATTTTTTAGTAGAGACAGGGTTTCACCGTGTTAGCCAGGATGGTCTCGATCTCCTGACCTCGTGATCCGCACGTCTCGGCCTCCCAAAGTGCTGGGATTACAGGCTTGAGCCAGGGCTTTCATCTTTTATCTATCAAAGTATAAGGTTATCTATGTATAAAGCTGGCTGCAAAATCCTTCACAAGTAAAAGTATACCCAGTAAGTGCACACAGAAAACCTCTTTTCATTTCTATTGCTCATAGAGGCCTAAACAAAGGAATACATTACTCAAAGATAAGAGTCTCAAGACAGTAGAGAAGTCTTGATTCATGATCTTGGGAAAAGCTGTTCACATCAAGGATGCTGTCTTCTTCTGAGGAGAAACTTCCCTGATTAGTTTTACCTTAAACATTCCAGTGAGTGCACACTTACAAGAACGTGGAGGGACCCTTCTCAGTTGTGAAACTATGAGCATAAGGTCATGAACACATTTTAAATCAAAAGTTTCTTAAAGGTTTCATCATCAATGTTACAATAGCAAATGAACTATTTAGTCTACAGATTACTGTAAACTTTTCTCTGAGTTTGTCAAATTCCAGGAAGACAGTGATCATAAAGGGTCACGGTCACTGTTTACATGGCATTTGTTTCATCCAAAGCACTGTGATCTCTGATGTCACAGTGTCTATCCTTATCCAACAAGAGGCAGATCTGGAAATAATTGATTATATATTTAATATAAGTCCCCTCTTCCCAGCACTGAACTTGACTTGGTCATGAGTCAGAGAAAATAATGTCTGCCACTGGGGAGCTTAAAATAGTATAAAAATAGCATTGTCCATTTTTCTTTTCTTTTCAAAATTATAAATGTGAATATATGTCCATTGTTGAACATTTGAATTGAACAAATTTTATTATTAAAATAACCTATGAACACATCACCCAGAACGACCAACATTAAAATTTTGCTATAGAAACATATCCATATCCACAGTGCTTAGAAAATTACACAAATAAATTTTATGCAAGACTGTTTAGAGAAATGTTAGTAAGTAAAGAGGAACTTAAATGCTAATTACCGGGATTTTATTACAAAATTTATGGCAAAACAATACAGTTGAATATTATTCACCCATTAGAAATTGGGGACACTTGTATACATTTTATTTACACTGGTCATTGTTTTACAAAGCATCTATGACTTTTGCTTAGCCTCCCATAATCAGGACAATGACAAAGAGAAATCCCAGGAGTAGCCAGCCCAGGCAGTGAAGAGTCCAGGTAGAAACAGGAGGATGGAGGACTACAGGAGGGATATTTTATAAGGAAAATTATATGTATATATATACACACTATATATATAATTCTCTCTATATATATACACACACACACACACATATACACTATAACTACATATACATATATATACACATACACTCTGTCTCTCTACATATATATAAAGAGATATAGATATGTACTGATTATTCCATTTACATCTGTGAAATTCTCTGAAAAAAGTGCTCAAGACATTTGCATATATACATACACACACGCAAACACACACACACACACACACACACAGAGATATGGAGAGAGATAGTGAACTGATGACTTACTTGACAAATTTGATTATTCTGAAAGAGACTTAAACTTTCTTGACAAGTTTGGGAACAAATTAAAAATAATTACTAAATAGAAAACTAAACAAATAAAAAATAAGATAAATATTAATTCCAGGAAGAAACCAGTATTTTTATAAAGAAAATGTAATGATTCTCAAACCATGTGGGTCAGATGTAAAAAAAAATTGTCAAATTCACAAATTACAAACATTTGACATATTTAAATGTTTTGTGGAAAGAGGATATCAAAGGAAACCAGGGAAAAAATATTTTAAAATGAAAAATGAAAAAAACACAAATAGTTAATTGTCTATAAATATGGTTACATTCATTAAACACACACACACACAGATACACACAGATACATACACACACACACACAGATACACACAGATACATACATACACACACACAAACACAGATATACACACACACACACACAGACACACACACACAGACACACACACACACAGATACATACACACACACACACAGACACACACAGATACATAAACACACACACAGACACACACACACAGACACACACACACACAGACACACACACACAGTTAAAGTGAAAGGGATTGCTTCCAGAGACTGATGATCAGGGATAGGACCAAGTAAGGTAATGGTGTTTTTAGCAGTAGATATTTTGAAACAATTTTTTAAATGAAAATCATACAAATGTGCTACCGTAATGAAAAAAAAGGCAGTGCATGCATGCTATTATTCCAGAAGTAATATTGTATATCTTTATACAAACTGTATATTGTACTTACACAAAAAGATATTACATTATGTTTTAAAGTGAGTCCATTAGACACCATTTTCACTTACAAAATAAGTTTTTGAAGGGAAATATCATTATATATATTTTTAATTCTGGAGAAACTGCAGACTCTTTTAATCAGATTTACTTAATCATAGCTAGATCACTGGGTCATGGTCAATGATTAACTGCCACAAGACGGTAAGGAAAACCAACCTGTTTCAGCAAATACAGTTTTCAACTTTAAGAGACTAAAAAACAGTTTTCTGCAACGCATTTTAAGAAATGTGAAATCTTTCCCAGTTTCAAGGTTATAACTCATCAGTTCTTGGAACTTAAAATACACATCTAAGTCTTACAGGAGAACTCTTTGCCCTTCCCAGTAAAGAGATTTAGAAAATTAAAGTTTTGATGACATAGAAAAAGAAAGACTGTTGGAATTTTACAGTAAGTGGTCTGCCAAGATTGCTTCTTTATCTCATTAAGCAAAGACCCAGGACTAACCCAAAACTCTTCTGTTAACATTCTTTTGGCTGAAAGTTTCTCTCAAGGATTTCTTCTTGTTAGTGGAAACATGTGGCTTTGGAGTTCAAGAAGAATTTTCAAGGCTGAATCAAAGTTATTTGTGTTTTCTTACTTTACTCCCATACCCATTGAGCAATTAGCTCTAAAATGGATCACATTTTTTGATAATGTATTTATCTTCGAACAATAAAAGTGACTTGCATATTTTTAGATTCTATACAGATAAACTACTTTTTTCTTTGGTTTTGTTCTAGAAGAGCTCCCTTACAACTTTGTAATATTTATATTTAGGTGAAATTTAATTCATAGACTTGATATCATTCCTACTGTAACAAAAGCCATTTAAATGTTTTGACTGTTTTAAAAATTCTTTTGTTAGATAAAATTCAAAAGTTACAAAGTATTTCAGAGACCACAAGCCCAGGTAATAGAGTACTAAAATTGTGGAAGGAGCACCTTTCAAGAACTCGTTCATTCATTCCACAACTATTTATTGAGGATCTGTAATTTGTCAGGCATTGTGATAAGTGCACAAAAGCTTACTACCTAGGAAACTCACAGTCTAATTCATAGAAAAGTTTAAAATGTTCAAATTCAGACATAAACTCAGTTGGAATTATCAACAAATATCAGAGTAAATTTTTCTACACAAAGTAGTGACAGTTAAAAACAGTCTAAAGAAGAATGCTGTTAGAAGAGAATCCTTTTCAAGAAAGTTAAAATTCTTATTATATTGTTAATAAATCACACATATGCACACACATCCACAAACGTACACAGCAGAGATTGGTTTCAATATAGAATTTGAAATGGACTAATCGGAAATATAGGAATTCATGGTTAGTTATTTAACAATAAAATATTCTGAAAATTGGTTAGCTAGCAACTAAATTGTAATCCAAAGGCCATGTACCAGAGTCAGCTACTGTAAAAATCTGAGTATTATTATCTCCAATCAAGGCTAGGGGCTTGATAAATAACATAAGCATTCTTTCAAAATGAATAGTGAAATGGCTGGTCTTCTGGTCTGGACAAGATAGAAGTGCCATACAATTGCTCCTGCCCAAAAGAATACAGTAGAGGGACCTAGAGAACTCGATAATTTATAGCCCTTTGGATTGTCACCTTAACCTTGAGAACTGAATTGTCAACGTATTTGGAAACTTATTTGGAGATTTTGTACGTGCTCTGATTTTGACCAAAAGGTTAGCTGAATGTTGCTGCTACAATATTATGAATTATATCTCAAGTAAACATTCAAGGTGTGGTCAGAGAACCAAAAAGAACAGGATCTAAAATTTAATAGAGTTCAGAGAGTGTATCACACTTGTGATGCCTGCTTTTAATGTTATTCAGTCTGAGACTAGTTTTCCTTGTGACATACTACACAGCGAGGACCGTTAGCTACTGGATCTTCCTACCTAACTAATGATCAAATTAACAACATAATTAATATAACAACATAATTAACAAATGATCAATTTGACGTAGGTAAATTCATAACAATAGATCATTTGACTATTTGGATGTTTCTCCTACATCTTTGTCACCTTGCTCTTCTTAATAATGTTCAACATTGATTTTTAATGAAAGTAAATTCATTCTCATGCTTAACTTTGATAATATGTATTTATTAAAACTCAGTTTGAAATGTACTTTTTCTGAAAGCCAGAAAGAAAGGTGCGCTTTATATATACGATGGGAAAATTACAAGTGATTAATCTTTGCATTTACTTCAACAGTAGATGTACTCATTATTTTCAGGAAAAAAAAGTAAGAGAACTCAATATGGGTGCATATATTATTATATTCTCTGAGTAAAACAGACAAATTGTAAATGGATCAGCACTATGTACTTATACTAGAACTTGCAACTATCCAAAGAGTGGTGTGTGAGACTGATCTGTAGCAATTCTTATGATTTTTGAAGGTCCAGGAAAATAAGAATATGGCATATTAATCAGAAAATATATTTTTAATTTTTTTGCATGACATTCTATTCCTGCTTAGAATCACAATTCTTGACATGCCAATATTTTCTTTCAGTGTTATGGGTTGAACCTCCTATGAATCAAAAGATTTATAAAAGAGTTTGCATTGATGAGCTTTTAACAGCTGAAGCACAAAAAAACAAAAACAAATGAAGAAACAAAAAACCCTTCAGATCTTTAAATGAGAACTATAATTAAGATTTGAATTTTTTTTCGAAAAATTGTGTCAGGTCAAATAGGTAAGATCATCTGACTTCTTACTCTCCTGAGTACAGAGTGATATATTTATCTCACTATTCCTCTATTCATCACCTTATACTTTTTTCTTTAGTAATAGTGACTGGCCCTCAAAGGTCTTTCAAGGAAAGTGTGATGACATCTCCAAGATGTCTCCTTTACTCACTTCCCAAGGAAAGTGAACTCTGACTGCTGAATGTCTCACATTGACTAATTGTTATGAACATTATAAATCTACCATATATTACTAAAGACTTTGTGATTTGTGAATACAGGGAGGGACGTTGTAGGGATTCCATGTCTATCTCAGTGAATGGAATAACGCAACAGAGTCCAACAGCATTAAGACTCTTTAAGCCACCAGACCGTGAAACGAATTTGTGGTGCAGAATTAGACCTCTAGACACCAGGATCAACTCTCTTAAAGATAAAATTTTTTTTAAATCTAGTTTTTATAGATGATAACTTGGAAAGGTCAAGAACGGATCTAGAGACAAGAGAGCTGACAAGGCAAGTGTCAGCCTGGCACTCTGTGGAACCCACTATTGGGACAGAACATGGCAGGGATGTCATTGTTCAGTTCAGTTACAAGAATTCATTCACCTCAAGTTCTATAATTTATTCCAAGAACCACAGCAGAAGAAAAAATATATAACTTAAGAGATAGACAACAGTTTGGAGAAGCTATGAAAGCAGTTCTTAAATGTTTGAGTGCATCAGGATCGCTTGGAAGGCTCATTAAAATACAGATTCTGCAACCCACCTCATGAGTTTCTGACTCAGTAATCTGGGATACGCCCCAGGAATATTCAATTCTAACAAGTCCCAGGTGATACTGATGCTGTGTATCCAGGCACTATACTTTGAAAGCCAATATATGAAATAAATGAGCTTGGTGCTTAAAGATGGAGAGAGATCTTGATCAAATTAGAGGACCTATTTGTGGTTGGGTCAGAAGTAATTATAATGACCAATGTGATAATAGCAACAGCAAAATCCACCAGGAGTAGTGGACAACAAATAAAAGCAGCCAAAAGATAATACTGTTGGAAGCAGGTAAAACAGCCACTGAAGAGTTAGATCTCTTTCTCCCTTGAAGGGAATTCAATTTTTCTTTCCCCAAACTGTTTTCATTAGAAAAGAGGTGTGTGTATTTGTCATTACAGTTACTCAATCTAAAAATGTTGCTAAGTACATATTATATGCTAGAGACTGTGCCAAGGAATGAGAATACAGAGAGTGAAACCCAATCTCTCCTCCCAGGAAGATGAATTTCTAAAGTAGTGAAAGCTGTATAATAGCAAAGACGATGTCTTATGCATCTTGATGTTTCTTACAAACTTCGTCACAGTGCCTCATACATAGTAAATACTCAATGAACATATGTTAAGTAAATGTTACCTTCATGCACACCAGCATGTTCTGCGGATCCCTGTATTTCCTAAACCTTGCCAATATACCAGACACTTTGCTAAACATCTTGTTTTTGAATTCTCAACAACCATCCTTTAAGGAAAGTACTTTTATTATTCCTAAAACACAGAGAGGGAACTGAGCTTTAAAAGATTAAGCAACTTGCCCCAGATCACCCAGCCAAAAGAGTCAAGGTTGGAATTTGAGCCCTGGTCTCCATGACTTTTCTAGATCCTTCTGCATCAGCTATGCTGTCTTAAAAAGTGACTGAAAACATTTTTCCCTTATGTTGTCAAGCATGCATTCCTGTGATCATTACTCTAGTAATACATTTAAGAAATAAAAATTTTATATGCCCGTCTTTTTTTCACCCATTTACCATGGAGTAAAAAATATTAGATATATTTTAATGAGTTATCTCAATGTGCTGCACTAATAGGAACTAACATTTAACATGTTCCAGGCAACGTGTTAAATGCTGCATCTCATTTTATTTTCAAAAAGAAACCCTACAGTTTTATTATTACTTCCAATTTACAAATGAGGAATTAGAATCAGAGGAATTAAGTAACATTTTTACAATCACAGAGTTAATATGTGGCATATAAAAGTTGAATCCTGTTTTTCTAACTTTAGGATTCTCACTATACACCACAATTCCATACTGCCTCTCTTCAACTCTCACCTATTCATAGGTCTTTAGGATATTTATCATTATGTTTTCTTTTTTACCTTTTTTTTTTTAAAAACAGTGATTAACCACCCAAAACAACCATATATATTAATACAGGAGTACAGGTGGTCACTTAAATGACTTGGCTTATCATTACGTTCAGGACATCAGGGACTTTTTTGTATTGTATGTAAGACTCAATTGACTGGAAAGGCTTAGAATTACTATGCAAATTTGACACAATCTATACAATGTCAATAAAAGCAAAATCAATTTTGTCCTAAGAGAAATATTGAAAAGGCTGAAAGTGGTGGCTTTTTTTTTCCTTTATTAAGTTTTCTTTGTCCATAGCATATAACATGTGAAGGAATTATAGGACGGAAATGTATATTTAATATATCTCAATATTATCTTCAAGTTTAAGCAGATATATTGTTTTATATATATATGTGTATTATTTTAAAATGATTGTGCATGTCATATAAACAGACTACTGGCATTATTACTGAGTGGGTCCGACATGATTATCTATCATTCTGAAAGCATACAATGAGATGAAATTTTCCATTATGGATGGCAGTGGCATCCATAGGAGGAAGGATTTATATTCAACTGATGTTTTTCTTTACTCCATTTATCTAGCTTCTGTTATCTGTTTCATCCTCTAGATTCGAGGCTGTCTAGGACCTAGAATGACCTTCTACATTAGCAGAAAATTCGCAGAGGCTTCTTTCAGGCACAGTACCATGTCTTCGTGTTCAGTTTCCATTTGCTACCCGATCCCATTATTTCCCACCTTTGCTTTCCTTAGAAGACTCAAGCCACCTGATATGGTCTGGCTGTGTCCCCACTCAAATCTCATCTTGAATTGCAATAATCCCTACATGTTACGGGTGGGGCCATGTGGAGATAATTGAATCGTGAGGTGATTTCCCCCATACTTATTCATGGCAGTGAATAAGTCTCACGAGATTTATTTAATAAATGGGAATTCCCCTGCACGAGCTCTCTTGCTTGCCCCCCAGTAAAACGTGACTCTGTTCCTCCTTTGCCTTCCGCCATGATTGTGAGGCCTCCCCGGTCACGTGGAACTGTGAGTTGACTAAACCTCTATTTTAAAACAAATTACCCAGTCTTGGGTACATCTTTTATTAGCCGCATGAGAACTAATAAAAGACCCTTGCCTTCCTGTTTCTCAAACAAGTCAAGGATGTTCTGGCTTAGTTTTGACTTGCAGATCCATCTGCCTGGGATTCATCATTCCCATCTCAACTCATATATCCTGTTCTCAGGACATTGTTTTCCTTTTCATTTGTTTTTATCCCTAATCTATTTATAGTAAAAATGTGCCCTATTTATGTCACAATTCTGCAAGTTTTGAGAAACACATAATATAATTACTACCACAATCAAGACACAGAACAGTCTAATCCCCTACAAAACCTCACTGTGCCTCTTGGTAGTTAACTTCTCCTTCTACTGCATGTCCCAGGAAACCAATGATCTGTTTTCTATTCTTATAATTTTCTCTTTTCTAGAAGATATATTCATGGAATCATACAACAGGTAGCCATTTGAGCTTCAGTGGAATGTCTATTTTTTATTAATTACATAACATTGCCCTAAAATATACTGTACCATTTATTATCTTAATTTATTTTCTTTATAGCACTGTTCTCTGAAAGCATTGTTTTACTGGTTCCTGTGTCTATTATCTGTTTTCTTTGCTCTGAGCTGCAGCAGCTAGCATATACGTCACTTTTGTGCAAAATTAGAAAAAAGAAAACTTTTTTCAGGCTTACTCACAACTTATGCACTTCAATAAAATTTAGTCTGCAAAGGCATTTCCAAAGTGAAAGATTGAATAAAATCCACAGCCCTTATGTTCAATGAAACAATTTAAGTATAGAACTATACTTTTTATTTTTATTACAATTTTTAAAACATGAAAGGACTATAGTGTGAAGTTATTAAAGACATAGTAAATATGATTCACCCTCTGATTTCCTTCCAAACATCTTCTAGAAATCACTTTTTCTTTTTTAATTATATATTGACAAATTATAGTTGTGTATGTTTATGGGACACAAAGTGATGTTATTATTTTTCAAGACAATATGGCATGATTAGATCAAGGTTAATTAACCTATTTATCACCTTCAGTATTTGACTTTTTTTTTTTTCCTATGGAGTTTCATTCATGGCATCTAGGCTGGAGTGCAATGGCATGGGATCTCGGCTCACTGCAACCTCTACCTCCCAGTTTCAAGCGATTCTCGTGCCTCAACCTCCCGAGTAGCTGAGATTACAGGCACCTGCCACCATGTCCGACTAATTATTATGTTTTAGGAGAGACAGAGTTTCACCAGGTTGCCCAGGCTGGTCTTGAACTCCTGACCTCAGGTGATCTGACCGCCTCTGCCTCCCAAAGTGCTGGGCTTACAGGAGTGAGCCACCACGCCCAGCCAGTATATGACATTTTTTATGGTGACATTTGAGATGTACTCTCTTAGTAATATTTCCCTTTGTCAGGCTTTTCTATCTGCCTATAACATCATGATGCTATTAAATCTTATTATGTATTAGATGTTTGTCATTTCCTCAGAATCCGTATGTTGAGAATGGAGGAAAATAGGCAGACAAGAGGAAGGACCAACTTGCAGCTCCCACTTAGATGGACAGAGCAGCATGTGGAGACCCACATTGTGAACTGCTGCCCCCAGAATTACTGCAGGAACATACCAGGAAAGTCAAAAGAATCCACAGTCCCTTTGAAAGAGGCGGACGGCTGCTACAGGCTCCGCAGGACAGCCAAGGAACTCAGAGGAAGATATACTAATAGCCAACAAACATATGAAAAAATACTCAACATCACTAATGATCAGGGAAATGTAAATCAAAACCGCAATGTGATACCATCTTACTCCTGCAAGAATGGTCATAACAAAAAAAATTAACAGAAAATCATAGATGTTGGCATAGATGTGGTGAAAAGGGAACACTTTTACCTTGCTGTTGGGAATGAAAACTAGAATAACTACTATGAAAAACAGTGTGGAGATTCCTTAAAGAACTAAAGGTGGATCCACAATTTGATCCAGTAATCATGCCCTGAGTACCTACCCAGAGGAAAAATAATCATTACACAAAAAAGATAATTGTACATATGTTTATAGCAGCACAATTCACAAATAAAAAAATATGGAACCAGACCAAATGCCCATCAATCAAAGAGTAAAGAAAATGTGATATATGTGTGTGCATGTGTGTATGTATATGTGTGTATATATGTATA
>NW_012115154.1:15093799-15185765 GCF_000951035.1 Colobus angolensis palliatus | reverse complement strand
CCCGTGATCCGCCCGTCTCAGCCTCCCAAAGTGCTGGGATTACAGGCTTGAGCCACCGCGCCCGGCCTTGGAGACCATTATTCTAAGTGAAGTAACGCAGGAACGGAAAACCAAACATCGTATGTTCTCACTTATAAGTGGGAGCTAAGCTGTGAGGATGCAAAGGCATAAGAATGTTACAAGGGACTTTGGGGACTCAGGGGAAAGGGTAGGAGGATGGTGAGGAATAAAAGACTACACATTGGATACAGTGTACACTGCTCAGGTGGTGGGTACACAAAAATCTCAGAAATCACCACTAAAGAACTTATTCATGTCACCAAACACCACCTGTTCCCCAAAAACCTATTGAAAAGAAAAAAAGAATCCGTAAGTTGATACCCCACTTGCTTATGTGATGCCATTAGGAGAGGGGCTTTGGAAGGTAAGAGGGATTCGATGAAATCATGGGGGAAGAGCCTTCACACATTGGATTAAGACCTTAGAATCCCGAGAAAGCTTGCTTCTTTGAACTCGGTGCCATGTGAGGATAGAAGAAGAAGTTTGCAGTCTCCTTGCCAAAAGAGGGTCACCACCAAAAACTCAACCACGCTGGCACCCTGGTCTTAGACCTCTCAGCCTCAATAACTGTGAGAAATAAATTACTCTCATTTATAAACCATCCCGTCTAATATAATTTGTTATAGCAGCCTGAAATAACAAACTCACTTTCTCTTCTCTGTCTAAAAATTTTCATCAAACTTTTTGACCTTCCAGGACCTACAGGAAAATCAGAAACCTCTCAGTTTGGCATTCCAATGCCTTCGCTGAATGGAGAAGGCACCAATGTTGCAGCCTCATCCTCTTTCCATACTCGCTGCTCCCTTACAGACGCCATGCACGTCAGTCAGCTAACCTGGCCAACAACTAGTACCTAGGGAAACCTACATTTTCCCTATGCACTTCTGAAAAGTCCTCCTGCTCATTTTTGCCTTCTAAAAGCATAATTAACTTCCAAGGTTCAGGCCCTCTTTCTCTATGAAACATTGCTGATTTATCTAACCCAGTATCTATAGACACTATTTAAACTTCTCTTATGAAAGGTCAAAAACTCCATTATGACCAATAATAAAGGAGCCAATAATTTTCCTGAAGACATCAACTACATATAACATGAAATTATAAAATCAACAAATGAAGGGAGCAAATGGAATGTTCACTTGTTATGTAACATATGAGTATATCAAATGCTACTGCCACTGTCAAAATAAAGAATGTTAAAATGATCAAGAGAATAAACAGGCAACAATATTCTAAAAGAAAAGTCATTAGCACAGTAATTGGCTTAGGGCAGATACTCAACAACGTTACTTTCATTCCCACAGTCAAATAAATATTACTGAAGTCTTTGTTTTCCACAGTCTAGAAAAATAATTTTGGAAATCTAAGAAAATTATGCCACAAATGGGAAAGTGAATATACATTTTATCACTAAATTATGAGATTAGAATCAGGACTCTTTCTTGAGGTTTAAAGGGGATATTACAAATAAAACATGGTCTTAGCACTAAAGGTATTTCAATATAATTTGATGTTACCTCTAGGATAGTACCCAAAGATTAATTTAAAACAGTGTTACCCTGAGGCCCTGCTAAACTTTTATTACTTGAGAGCTAACATAGCATTTCCACAAAATTATATTTTTTCTTATTACGGATAAAAATGTAATTTTCCAATTATTAGATATGTAAACACTGATAGATGACTTTATTAGTATGCATGTTTGATAAAAATAATGGAACCTGCTCAACTTAATAGGTGTGAAGGCAACAGAATTACATTTTCAAAAGCACTGTGGTTACATCTATTTTTAATGCTTTGGAAGCACCTGTCAGCAAGAACATCTGCATCCTAATAGTCTATTTTAAGAAAATTTAAATCATCCTTATGCTGACACATACAGCCATATTCCAAATATGTGCGTCTCATAAAAGCTAATACATATTCAATGACTCATTAAAATCAAACATTTTAAAACATCATGATTCAGGACCCAATACATACTTTTAAAATAACATTTCATAATGAAAGGATTGTATACTGTACCACATGCAAATATTTATTTCATTTAATAATGATGATCACTATAAAAATGCCTCTTAATCAAAGGAAAGAAATCATTATACCATGTGTTTCAGCATAATTATTTATTCCTCTGTATGAAATTCTATGTGTGTTTGAGATACTTGAAAATTACCATGTATTATATATAATGGTTATAATGTTCTTGAAGATTGTAAACCAAATTTTATTGTATTAAGTTAAAAACTGTTACAGTTATCATTCTCCTAATACAGTAACACCCACTGACTCATCATTCATTGCCCACTGAGTTCCCACACTTTAGCAAGAGGGCAAATGACAGTTTGACTGTCACATTAGACTTCTTTGAGTCTCTGAATGAAAAAGGCTGTGGAAAGCTAGTCTCTGTGGAAGATCAAAATATTTTCTAAATGCTATACACTTTCTTTATAAATTGAGAGCTAGACTCAGGCAACTCTGATCAAAGAATTTTACTCCAAACTTTTGATGGAACCAACTCGTAAGAGGATGAAAGGGAAGGTCGTTCCAAATAGGAAGAGAAAGTAGAAAGACTTCTGTATCAAGGAAATTAGAGGCGATGAAATGAGAATGTGGATAAAACCAGAGCCCCTAAGAGGACAGATCCCCAGTTCCCTGAGTCGCAGGCAGAAAGGTGTGGTAGATGAAGGCAAAATTATAAAACTCTTGATGAAATCCTCACATCCCTCAAAGGATAAGGAGGCATCCAAGATGTAGGCCAGAGGCAATTTCCCCCTCCCCATTCCAGGGAACTTTTGATAAGTTCGGGAGACGTTTTTGATTGTCACAATGTGAGTAGGGGCAGGGGTAGGCATTGTTACTAGTATCTGGCACCTATTAGGCCTATGGGAAGGATCCAGCTAAGCAACAATGCAGAGGACAATCTCCCACTACGAGGAATTATCTGTCCCCAAATGTCAATAGCGCTGAGGCTGAGAAACACTAGGCTGGTGGTCTACTTCATTGCCACATCCAATATGGGGCAGTAAGGGGTAAGGGCAAAGGGAGTTTTCAAGATAGGTGAGCTTGAGATGTTACTCTCGGTTCCCTTCTATCTGCTCATACATAAAATTATTCCAAATTTAGAAGTCCATTCAAATTTGTGAGCAACGCAATACAATTTACAGTCAGTGACCAGAGCTGAGCCCCATGCTCAAAAGATGAATTCTTTCATTCAACAAAGTTTGAATGTCTTCTCAGTCAATACCTGGCACTGTTCTAGGCACTAAGGGTACAGTATGATGTAAACCTGCCACATTTTGTGGAGAGATTACAGAGACAGAATATAGGTATGGGGCCACAATTTCATAGAGGGTCTTCAGGGACATTCTATCTGAAAAGGTAACGTGTGTAGAGGTCACAGGAGAAGCAACAGCAAATATAAGGTTCCTGAGCAGAGTAACAACCAGGAGGCCAGTGTGAACGGAGACAAGTTAGAGGCAGGGTGGCTGAAAAGCTTGTTTACTGGTGAAATCATTAAGATATTGTGGGCTATTTTGAGAACGTGAGCTATTTAATAAGTAACATGGAAAGCAATGAAGGGTTGTGAGCTTTGAATTATGTTATCTAATTTATACTTTTAAAAGAAATTTAACTTTATTTTAAAGTGACATATAACAATTTTGTATATTTACAGTATACAATGTGGTGCCTTGATTTACATATACATTAAGAAAAATTCAAATTAACATATTCTATCGCCTCACCAATTTATCTTTTTTAATGGGGTGAGAATGTCAAAACCTTATTCTTTTAACAATTTGGAGATATACATTATGACTAATGGCAGTCACTATGCGGGGCAAGAGATCAGCCAAAGCTATTCCCCAAGTCTAGCTGAATCTTTGTAACCTTTGATCAGTATCTTCTCTTTGCCCATCTTTCCTCTCTCTCCGCAGGCCTCTGGTGACCACCTTTCTCCTCTCTACGTCTGTAAGATCCGCTGATTCCTCTGCCTAACATTCTAAAGGAGATTGAGACAGGAGGATAGAGAGAGCTTGGATCTGGACCAGGGTGGTAATAAAAGATAACAATCTTCTTGATGAATTCATTAATTTTGTATGAATAAAAGAACAAAGTGGTCACTTTTAAGATGGGAAGACTGGGAAGGATCAGGTTTTAGTTTCACTTTGTTTTATTTTGTTGAGGAGGGTCAGAAATTTGTTTTTTAACATAGTAAGTTTGAGGAGCTTATTACATGCAAATGAAATTATTGAGTGTGCAATTTGCTGAGTTGGGAGTTCAGAAGACAGATCTGGGTTAGAGTTATAAATTAGAGTTTTCAGCATAGCGAGGGTGTTTACAGCTGTGAAAATGGGTATATCAACTACGAAACTGATGAAATTTCTGTGGTGAAAAAGACAGGATTTTATCCAACCCCTCAACCCCTCAAGGTCCAATATTTGATTGCACTGTGCATGGCCAGAATGTAATCCACAGAAGTGAGTCTGGCATTACCTGAACTGGATAATACCCTGTTTAATGGTACAGGCCCATAGATCACCGCCTTGAATGTTGCCCCAATATGAAATCGATAAAAATGTGTTCAAACTCTTGCTCCCAATATCAGTAGATATGTCATTTGAGGACCAGTAAAATCAGCTGGTAGTCCAGAGGCAGTCTGCATGTTCTACGTAGTTCTGACCAGTCACTGAGTCAGTGTAGTTAAAAAGGAGACAATGACATCACGTGATTTGTTAGGCATGGTGTTTCATGACCTTACTACACATAGGTAAACCATGTTATCGAGGGCCCATCTTGGGAAATAGAGATTTCACCCTCACTGCCCTGAGGCTGCAATGGCAGCCACATGCTCTCAGCTACTTTAGTGGTGGGGATAGGAAAGTGAGGAGCAGTTCATGAGATGGAACATTCACAAGAAAGGACTCCAGTTAACCAGAAGAGACCAGGTTTACGTTAACTGGCTCATTTAAACTGTCTCTGCCCTTAGTGGAAATGGAAGTTTGCAAGGAAAGTTAGCTTAAATGAAGAGAAAGTGATGAAAGCCATGGGTGGTTGTCCCACATGTGAATTGCAATGTGAAATTTTTCATCTGCATACTGTTCTGGCATACTCTTTATACAAGTTCAACATATAAGATTGCAATGTGATGGAAACTTGCCATAACCATTTTCTTCTTATAGCAGAATTCAGTATGAATCAGTTTTGTCCCCAGTGTCACATAAGTTCCAGTTATTTAAGTACTAAAAGAAATGTACATTATTGTAATATGGCTTATTGAAACATGGATGAAGAAACAAATTATATTTCAAAAGCACTGCATTCTTTAGATTCCGAAGATGAATTAGAAGTGGGAAATCAGAGAGATATTTTTATCGAAGTGGTTCAGGAGCGCATATGATGAAAGCCGCAATCTCCCCCACTCCCACTGCCAGTCACTGCTCCTGAGGAAGATAGAGTAAAAAATGGGGCATATATGCAAGAAAAACTGTAAAGGGCTCAAAGAGCAACAAATATACTCCTCCACAGTTCACATTAGTAAAAGTAGAAGAATAAACAATATAATTGTTTGCAAAAATAATTTTTTTCAGAGCCCTAATATTTCCCCAGTCATCTAATACAGCTGACTTTGTCTTTCAGCTTTCACTATCCAATCCAAGTAAGTACCGATATTTCCTGTGAATTTTAAGATACTCATTGCATATTTAAGCTTTTCCTACTGCGAACTCCATAAAGAATTTAGAACAGAGATGAAATTTTAGAAAGTGATTCTGTTTATTTCAACCTCTTTGACTTTTGTTTTGCTGTTTAAGTCAGATTTCATTTCCTAGGACATATACTGCATGTTCCATTATTTAGAACATTGATAAAGTGTAATGCTCTTTAATTCTTTCCCTGTGTATTCATCCATGTATTCATAATATCTGAGAAATTACACAGAAAGCTATTTTAATTGCTTTTGCTAGCTTTTTGATACCAATTATGCATATATACAGATATTTTATTCTTAGCAAACATCTGGAAAGAATTTTTGTTTTCTATGGAAATGTAAAACTTCATTGGGCATGATAGCTTTTACTTAGCAGAAACTGCTAAGGCTTGGGTGAATTAAGCACACTAGAGAATTATTTCCTCTATAATATTCCTCTATTTGTATTTTGATAAGTAGCTGCTGCTTGCATTCAGTGGATTTTTCTGTTTTTTTAGCCTAAGTTTAATATCTTAAAAAATAGCTTTTATTTTACCAGTGTTGACATCTTAGGTCCAGAGATAAAGCAACATTATTATTATCATTATTATTATTACTATTATTATTAATCAGAGTACGTTTACTGATTTCTGTATTTTATGAAACATAGCCTCAGAATATAAAATAAAGCACTATATTATGAGGACAGAGGATTCATTTGTTCCTTGAATATTAAACTAATATTTATTACGTGTCCACTAGGGACACGAATTATGCTGAGCAGTGAATGAATAAGATGGTCTGGATTCCCAAAAGACTCGGTGCAGGTAGAAGAGAGAGCCAAGTGAGCATAGGAGTGTAATGAAATTCAGTAAGTATTCTGCGCTCGGATAGCAATATGAATAGGTAACTCTGCAGACTCCTAATGAGGTTCAGGGAAAGCTGATAGAGGTACAGGCTCATTGGAGTCTGGGGAGAAACACAGGAGTTAAGCAGAATGAATGGGGAGGTATGGGACTAGGAATGGGAGAGGAGTGGATGATGAAGTGAGAATAGAAATAGTGGCAGGAGATGGGACTAGAAAGATAGGCCAGGGCCTGACTGGATAAGGCACTATCAGCCATTCAAATACATTTAGATTTTATCTTAGAGAGCAGAGCGAGGTTTAGAATGGTTGAGGATGGGGTGGAGGTGTGGAGTGGAGAGATGGTTAAGTAAACTGCTTTCCCTCTTGAAAAACTTTCAAATGAATTGACTTGCAGATGGTCAGACTAGAAGCAGGAAGGCTATTTAGAAAATTATTCAACTAATTTGAGTTGGATCGTAATAAGGCTTAAACTAAAACAGAAAAATGAATAATGTATTACATCTACTCTAGAGATGTGATGACAGAACTGAGAGAATTTGGTGATTGATTGTATTACAGGACAACACTAAAAAATATCCCAATGGCCAGGAAGCTTCTGACAGTTTGCTTAGGAAATCTCCTCTTTTAGTTTCGAGATACTATTTAGGTCTTTAACTACTTATCTACTTGTCTATAACAAGTAGTCAACAACAAGGAGTACTAAAATTATAGCTTGAATTATGTATTGGTGAAAAATGGTAAATACTAAATAAAATGTAATTGATTTCCAACTTGTTGAGGGTAAACTTAAAATAGATTCAAACTATTGCTTACTTCTAACTTTCCACCTTCAACGATCACTTACAGGGACATCTATCTTTAAGGGATTAGAGACTGGTTAATATCCAAAAGCTCCCATAAACAGGGCCACTTGCTCTTATCATAATGCACTGTCACATAGAGCAGTTTGCTAAGCACTTGTTTTGGAGGGTGGTTCTGACAAAGATTCCTTGCGATTATCTGCTCCTAAGCTAACTCTGGGTCCTCCAGATGTTGGCGAATGCATATTACTGAGACAATTCTGAGGCAGAGAAAAACTTGAGGACCTGTCCTATCCCTTGGATTTCCTGGTTCTTCTTCTGTTAGCCTATCTATCTAGAGTTAGTTTGAGCAGAACTCAACTACTGGCTATTCTGCATTCTCTGCCATGACACCAACCTGTTTTATTACAAGTTGTTACGTAGAAATAAACTGAATTGTTAAAGTGAAATTTAAAACAAAGGGCAGAAAATATAGGTTCAATGCAGGGAAAGTGAGAGAGAGAAGGGTCAGGAATTAATCCTGGCTTCTGGCTTATGCAACTAGATGTTCTATTTCTAGAATAAGAAGAGGTTTGGGGGCTCTGACCTGGAACGTGATGAGGACAGGAATGAATGAGATTTGAGTACGCTGGTTTCAGGACACTGAAGAAAAGTCCAATAAACTTGTCTTGTTGGCAGCTGGGTAAGAAATTCTGGAACTGAGCAAAGGGGACTGTAATGGAGATGGAATTTGGGAAGTCAGCAACATGAGATTAAAGCCATGGGCCTAGATAAAATTCCTGAGAATGTGTGGAATAAAAAGAGAAAGCAGACAGTGGATCTATGAGAATACCAACATTATCTGGAAGAGGGCAATTCACAAACAGGCTGAGAACAAGTGGACAAAGACAAAAACTGGAAGAAATTAAAAAGGCTATTTTAAGAATCTGGGAATAAAATAAAGTGTGCAATGCCACACAAAGGTTGAATAATTTATGCACTTAAATGTTTGCACTGGATTTAAACAAGGAGATGACAGGTAAATTTGACAAAAATCACTTTCAGTGGAGTTTGCGACGGGAGGAAGAAGGTAGAGATAGCAATTTTTTTTTTTTTTAATGAGAAAAAAAGTGGAAGATCAAACATTATGTTAAAAAGTGGAGACTGCCGGTCCCTTGTAAGGTCTACAGTTGCAAAAGTCAAAGTCTCTCTTTCACTGCATGTATTCAATCAGTTAAACAAATCACAAACTGAGTATAGGAGGAGACCACACAAAGACACGAAGACTGTGAGGAGTGTGTCACTGAGGCCATCTTCGGAGAATAGGTACCACAAAGACAAAGGTTAACATGGTCTTATAGCTATATTTATTTTTTCAATGGAGCTTGCAATTATGATAGTTTATACAATCAATTAGATTACTCATATACATACACCCCATAGGTGTCATTTCCTTAGGCAGTAAGAAGAGGTTTTTTTAAATTATTTTTACTTTTTTAAATACCAGTTGCACAACTACTTTAAAGTGGTTGAACTCTCATTTAACTAGGGAAAGCAAATATTCAGAAAATTCTGTATTTGAGAATCCTAATCAATACATATATAGCTTAGATCCTTCCTGAGTGATGTCTTTGCTCCGTAGTTTTGTGCTTACTAAGAAATCAATTGAAAACAATAAAACTATTTTTAAAATTGTACCTTCCTGGCCAATTCTGTCACAGTGGGTGATCTCTGTTTTTCATTTGTAAATTTCTAAAACTCCAGAAACTATTGTATATTTATATATTAAAATCCAGAATAAGATAATTTCAGAATTCACAATAAATTATATACTGTTTGTAGTTAATCTTGCATCTCAATTTTTCCATTATCTTTCAAAAAGAGTACTATGATGTCCATCTATATTATTCTATGATTATTTTAGGAATCATTAGTTAAGAGAAACTGTAACATATTTCTAGAATGCTAGTGAAATGCATATATCACAAACCATTTGTAAATGACATTCACTGAATTGCTTTTATATATTAAAATATATATATATATTCCTTAATCAAAATTCGCGGGGGATAAATAAGGCATGCTCCAACAATTTTTCTTCTCTAATTCCTAAGGAAACACAAAATTATTTTTTAAAAATCTCATTAAACTTAGACAAATATATCTCTGATAGTCTTGCAAAAATGAGGCTAACTTAAAAATTTAACTATGGTCAATTGATTCTGCAGAGTGGGTGGTAGGCTATTGACTTTTTAAAATACTGCTCTAGAGGAAAATGTCATCACCGATGTGTACTAAGAAAGGGCAGAGACAAATTTCTAAGGGAAAAGTTCAGCTCTCAAAAGGTTTCCACAGCAGAAGTGTTTCCTAAAGGCCAAGAAAAAAAAAAATCTCTGTACTGGGCAAGAAATCAATGTATAAAATCCAGTTTCTATAGGCAAGCTGAATTGCCTGTTGGATTCTACAACGTAGGTCTTGGGCTGGTGGCTTTCGGCCTCCACAAAACATAAAGAGCTTTGTTTGGCCTCGAGTCTTAAAATATTTTAAATTACTGGCCGGGCGCGGTGACTCAAGCCTGTCATCCCAGCACTTTGGGAGGCCGAGACGGGCGGATCACGAGGTCAGGAGATCGAGACCATCCTGGCTAACCCGGTGAAACCCCGTCTCTACTAAAAAATCCAAAAAAATTAGCCGGGCGAGGTGGCGGGCGCCTGTAGTCCCAGCCACTCGGGAGGCTGAGGCAGGAGAATGCCGTGAACCCGGGAGGCGGAGCTTGCAGTGAGCTGAGATCCGGCCACTGTACTCCAGCCTGGGCGACAGAGCGAGACTCTGTCTCAAAAAAAATATATATATATATACATATACATATTTTAAATATATATAATATATATAATATGTACATAATATATATAATATATATATTTTTAATTACTGACCAAATCTTAAACTCACGAGTCTTTACAATAAAATTCTGATATCAGGATTTTCCTAAAGCACCAGAATATGCTAGGCTCCAAGTTCAAACGTGGCCTACCTTACTGTTGCACCTCAACGGCCTTCTGATGTGTGTTGGCATTTGAATTTGAGAACCTCAACTTAAATGTCAGACAAGTTACATTAAAGTTGAAAATAGGTAAAATAGACATGGAGTAGTATCTCAGTGCAATGATGGGCTTGATTTTTCATTTTCTAGATTATTGTACGGTTCTGTGGGGCAGAGAGTAAGAGTGATGTTTTGACTTTTGTCTAGTTAGAGATGCCCTCATAAAATGAGGTTACTTGTGTTCAGTATGAAACTAATTTCTGTCCAGGGCAATATGCAGAGAAATACGGTTTCTCCATCAGACATCATTCAATTGTGTATGAAACTTCAAAATATTGCCCTTATGTTATGTATTAAATACTCTATTTATCTAAATCCTTTAATTGCTATTTTGCCCAGTTTGGCTATCTTAACATTTCCCTCATTAATTAATAAGTAAGTTAAATAAATCATCCATTAAAAATATTTTGTATTTGCCTAAACATTGCAATTTTACTAGTTATAATTTTATTAAAGTAAATTTACTTACGAAAGTCAAATTATGCTGTAACAGAAGAAAATAAATGAAACCAATTATCAGAAGTATTTAAGCAAAGCTTGTATTTTCTTATTGTACTTTGCTTAGGCTGAGTTTCTAGTCTATTAAGTCGGTGCAAAAGTAATTGCGGGTTTTGCCATTAAAAGTAATGGCAAATTAGCAATTGCTGTTGCACCAACATAATATCTGATATCGCCTGGTTTGTTGATCAGCCAACAAAATTGTATTGATTATATTTATGAAGACATATAGTATAGCTCTCAAGAGTTCAGAGTATAGCGACTGAGAAATATTTTAAAAATTAGTTATTACAATGCAAATTGTTAAATGTGGAGGTATTCACAAGATACTATGGGGAACAGAAAAAAAAAGTACACGTGGTGGGGGAATTAGGGAGACTGCCTAGGGGAGATAATAAGGATATGTAGGCATCACCCAAGTGGTGGGGGAATTAGGGAGACTGCCTACTGGAGATAATAAGGATAAGTAGGCACCACCCAAGTAACAGAGTTGAAGAGGAAGTCTTTCCTGCGAGACCAAGAATCAGGCATTGAACAAAAGGGTGTATGTAAGTGTGGAATGCGTTCGTGGTGATCATAAATGAGCCTTTTTTATTGTTGTATTTACAGGAAAACTAAGATGAGGTTATGCTGGATATTAAATCAATCATTCTGGATTCATGTGATTCTCCATCCGATCCCACCACTCTGAGGCTTATTTTGTTTCTCAGATTTAAATTTGCCTGCATTTATGACATTTTAGATAATAGTATATCCCAGTAAATCACCTTAAATTTAAAAGGAAAATAAAGTTTCTGGAGGAAGCAAAACAATTAACCAAAACTCTTACTTGAGTTCTTAAGTATGGTGCACTTAGATTGCCAGTAGTTGAGAAAATGCAATATTTTATAATAATCCTCTACAGAAAAATACTCTAGTAAATCTTACTACCTATGAATAGTTACAACCACTCATGTGAAAATGAGAATTTATGCTGTCGGGGACTGACGCTCAAAAGAGCTTTATTCAGGTACTTTGAGACAATGACATAATGAGTTAACTTTGGAAATATGACCAAATTCAGGGTCTCCCATTGCATCTCACATTTCAAAAGACAGATTCCTTTTTCTGAAAAATTACGTGTCCATGGTGCCATGTCATTGTCTAAGAGCCATCTATAAGCTAGTAATACTTTCATGTATTTCTGAGTGGTTATATCCCATAGATGTACCCCATAAATATGAACATTACATGCTAACAAAAATATCAAAAATGGCTCTAAATTAATTTATATAGTGTTTCAATGTTATGTTTTTACAACTACACATACACATAATTTGATTATGGATTTTATTGTACTCACACACATACAGTTGTTACATCCTTAGCCATTATCTGTAACTGTATATCCTGTGTGAATTTCATGATTAAAATTAGTTTTATTTGGAAGGTTTTGCAATACAAGGAAATGGGAGAAAAGAAAGAGAGAGAAAGGAAGGGAGGGAGGGAAGGACGGAAGAAGGAAGGAAGGAGGGAGGGAGGGAGAGAGGGAGGGAAGGAAGAAAAGAAGGAAGAAGGAAAGAAGAATAAGGAAGGAAGGAAAGAAGGAAGGAAGAAAGGAGGGAAGGGAGGAAGGAAGGAAGGAAGAAAGGAGGGAAGGGAGGGAGGAAGGAAGGGATGGAGGGAGGGAGGGAGAGGAGGAATGACGGGGATTAAAACACCTAGATAAGTTCTAATTTTGTTTTGTTTTGTTTTGTTTTTGAGACGGAGTCTCGCTCTGTCGCCCAGGCTGGAGTGCAGTGGTGCGATCTCAGCTCACGCAAGCTCCGCCTCCCGGGTTCACGCCATTCTCCTGCCTCAGCCTCCCGAGTAGCTGCGACTACAGGAGCCCGCCACCGCGCCCGGCTAATTTTTGGTATTTTTAGTGGAGACAGTGTTTCACCGTGTTAGCCGGGATGGTCTCGATCTCCTGACCTCGTGATCCGCCAGCCTCAGCCTCCCAAAGTGCTGGGATTACAGGTGTGAGCCACCACGTCCCGCTGGTAACTTCTAAATTTTATAGACACATTAATCTTAAGCTAAAAGTACAGATTTAGAATAATTTTTTCTTTCATTATAGGATAAGAAATACTGCAGTACAAGAAGGAAAAACTGTCCCTATAGATGGGATCCCACGCATAATATAAATACTAAATAATTATCTTATAGCAGTTTCAAATGATTGGGAGAATGTAGTAACCTAAGCAAAGAGTACTTGCTTATGAAGGCCAGCATTGACACTGACAATTTCCATAGTGTTTTCAAAAAGTTCTTCAGAATTCTTAACCACTCAATTATTAAATATTCTTCAGTCAAGGTCGGCCATCAGCAACCACAATTCATTCATATTTATTGGATATTGATTGTATGGTAGCTGATGGGATTGTAAAGTTAACCTACATGAAACACCAGTTTTCTTCAAAGAATTAGAAAAGTAAATTAAATATTAAAGAACATTTTACGCTATCTGTTCCTATAGAGGTATGTACAAGTTAATAAAAAAATTGCAGACCAAAAGGCAAAAGAGCTCAACAAAAGAGATACACAGGTCAAAAAAATTGTTCAGTTATCACTTTAAATTGAATTATTTTTCATGGAGAACTACAGTGGCAACAGTTTTTCAAGCTTAGGAACTCATGTACAAAAGACTGAAGCATAAGAAAACAACTAGTTAAAACAATAAGAGAAAACCAAAAAAAACAAAAAAACAAAAACACAAAAACAACAAACAGTAACAACAACAACGAAAACAAAACACAGTTTTAAAAATGCTGAAGCAAAGAGTGCCAGATGAAGAGGAACAAAAGATTAATTTGGAAATATAAGCCACAGATTTTAAAGTGTATTGTTTCTCATATGAAGGAATTTGGCCCTTATTCTGTATACTAACCTGGGTTAAGAAACAATTGCCTAAAACACTGAAATATTTCTAAAGCATTTCTATGTCATTGGAAACGTAGGAGACAGAGAATATATTGTTTTCTTTATGCCCTTTCCAGTAAACAGTATAAGTATCTGGAAAAAATTGTCTAAAAGTTGCTTGGTGTATGGTAGGAAATTGCCAGTGTGTTATAAATGAATGACAACAGGTAGCTCTATATCTTTGTGGTTAGCAACCAGTGGTACTTTAACAGTTTCTATAGACAGTATCCATTGTCTTCTCTAAATAACTAATCAATAAATATTTCAAGAACATAGTCTTAAAGGATAGCCAAAATTCTACTCTCCTAGGTGTTTACATAGCTCAGTTTGCACCCATCTTCCGCAAGAGGAAGGATGTCATCTTCGACATCTTCCTACTTCTTCTACTGAAACTTCTTCCTCTAAAGTCACCAATTTGTTAACTGATGTGTGCTTAGTGGATTATTCCTCAACCCATAGACACACATATAATTGCTGAAGGTGGCAACATTAGTGGGTAGGGAAAATAGCTGGATTCCTTGAAGACCATCCTAAAGAGACAGGCAGTATGACTGATTATGGTAGCTTTCTATCCAGTCTTCAAACATTCAGCTATCATTCACCAAACTTCTTACAGGACCAGAACCTGTACATGCTTCTGCTCCAGGAGAGAAAATGTGTTTCCCTCCTGAGGAAAAAAAAAATTTCTTTGTCTCTCTCTCCATATATATATACACATACATACACACACACACACATGCATATGTGTATATATATATGTATATATAATAAATGATTTATATAGAGAGATATAAGATAGATTTATCTTAAGATATCTATTTAACTATATATATTTATTCACTGCATTTTATAACTCTCTTCAGCATGATAAATTCTTTTCAGAAGGAATCTGTCAAAGCTATAAAATTTAAAACTCAAAATTAAATAAACTGAAATTATGTTTTGATTGTGATTATGAAAAAAATGAAATAGCTCATTATATACTGGTTTTAGGTGGAAAAATAAAAGGAGCAAAATGCCTTCTCTTTCTTCTGACACAGAAATAGATAACAATGCAAGAGATATAAAATAAATGCATTTGTTAACTGTATACATATCAGACCACAAAAGTTCGTATGTATAAAACATCTTTACAAACAATATATTTTTTTTTCCTACCGATTACTGTCACTATTATTTATCATGGCTTTTCTTATGAACAGCTCAAAAACATGAGCTGTTTCTGCATATAGAGATTTAAATATCAAGTTGGAATCCTCAAGAAACTTACAATCAGAAGTTTATGCCTACCTGGCATAATTTTGTAAACATTCACTTATTGACTAACATTGAATAATTTGAATATAACAAATAATCATTAAAGAAACGATATAGTATAATTTTTTTTTTTTTTTGAGATAGATTCTCACTCTGTCACCCAGACTGGAGTGCAGTGGTGCAGTCTCAGCTCACTGCAACCTCTCTCTCCCAGGTTCAAGTGATTCTCATGCATCAGCCTCCCAAGTAGCTGGAACTACAGGCATGTGCCACTGTGCCCAGCTAAGATATAATTCTTGGCTTGCTGTAGGGCAAGAAATTTGATGCATGTTGGCTAAATATTTGAAGACTTGATTGACAGTCACCATAACCAGTTATACTTCCTTGTCTCTTATCTCTAGACTTGAGATAAAAATGACATTATCATAACATATTAAGATGGCTACAAATTCTATGGCTCTCTTCCCATTGAGAGGAAAAGTCTGTCTCTGCCTCTTAAAACTGAGCCAGCTTTGTGGCTGCTTCAACCAATGGAATGATTGGAATGTGACAGGTTACCAGTTTCTTGGCCCCAGCCCTAAAAGATTGGCTGCATTCACTTCCTGTGTCATGGAAAATTCACCCTTGGAATCAGACACTGTGCTGTCAAAGTCTCAGTAACCTATGAAAATGCCCACATGAGGAGAAAGTGAGCCCCCAGACGAGCTCCCAGCTGATAACAGCATCCACTTGCCAGCCATGAGTGGGCCATCTTGGAAGAAGCTCCTTCAATCTAAGCTGAGCCATTTCAGCTGACGGCACAGGAAGCACAAATGAACTGCTGCCACCACTCTACCCAAATTGTAAATTCATGAGTAAAATAAATATTGCTGCTATTGTTTAAAGCTACTAAGTTTTTGGGTGGTTCATGACCCAGTAATAGATAACAGGTAATTTTATGTTGGCCAAAACATTAATAGGTGGGTAGAGGTGCCAATGAGTAGCAGAATGTGTATGAGGTTCATGTGAAATGATATCACAAACACTGTCAGAAATACAAAAGTTATAACAAGAATAAAAAAAAATACCATTTCGTGTGCCAACTTCATAGGTAAGTTGTAGCTTCCTAGAGTGCTGTGTTGACGAGGCCTGTGATGCCAGCTGGTGACAGTGGGAGCTGACACTGATTGATTAGCACCATGTATTTGTCATTAACCACCTTTAGACATTTGCCCATTTTTGCTGTTGTTATGTTCATGTTAGAAGATCCTTCATAATGTCATATTACTGTAAAACAGCATTCACCAGAAAATACGAACAAAAACTGTTCATATTCATTCAGGTACTTGGGATTGCCAAAAAAACACACGGAGTTCACATTTCATGTATGCCTGGAATTTCTGTGTAATTTATCTTTTGCATAACTTCTTTTTTTTCACCTAAAATATTACATATTTTCAGCTAACATACTGGGTAAAACATTGTACAAGTTTGTCATTTATTTTTATTTAATTTTCATAATTTCAACTTTTATTTTATATTCAGAGGGTATACGTGCAGATGTGTTACATGGGTATATTGTGTGACACTGAGGTTGGGGGTACAAATGATCCCATCACCCAGATAGTGATCGCAATACCCAATAGGTAGTTTTTCAGGCTTGTACCCATCCCTCCCTCCTCCACTTAGTAGTCCACAGTGTCTAGCTATTATTTCCATCTTTATGTTGAAGTGTACCCAATGTTTAGCTCTCACGTATAAATTACAGTGTATGGTATTTAGTTTTCTGTTCCTCCATTAATTCACTTAGGATAATGGCCTCTAGTTGCATCCGTGTTGCTGTAAGGAACATCATTTTGCTATTTTTTATGGCTGCAAAGTATTCTATGAGATATATATGTATATATCACATTTTCTTTATCCAATCCACCATTGATGGGCACCGGAGTTGATTCCGTATCTTTGCTATTGTGATAGTGCTGTGATAAACACACCAGTGATGTGTCTTCTTGGTAGAATTTCTTTGGATATATACCCAGTAATGGGATTGCTGGGTAATCTGTCTTTTAATTCCAGGGCTAATATCAATTAACGATGTATGATCGTAGTTCCACAGGCTGATGTTAGAACCAGGTAAACCACAGTTAAACTGGTCCATGTATGTGATTGAAATCACCCATGTTAGAAACAAAGCCATTGTCATTTTCAACATGTTTAAAAGTCTAAAGAATATTTGCATTTACTTGTATAATGACTAATGTAAATACCAAGATTTATTTATTTTGATTAGGTTTATTTAACTTATTTTTAATAACTTGTTTTCTAGTTCATGATCATCAACAATGATGATGAGAAGCTACACATGCTTGATTAGCAAAAGTGGAAAATAAATTGTAACTCAGCAGATGTGGTTTGTCTGATAGACAAACTTTTCAAAACATGGCATCTCTGGTTGAAATACACAATATAAGCAGTAGTTGATAGCAACATTTTAAAAAGTGGTGCCATGTCTACGTTGAAAAGCTGGCTGGAAATGAAGGCTGAAAGCTGACTTGGATTCTCCATCTGGTCTACTTTTAAAAATCTGTGGGTCCTTGGGCAAATCACTTCACAACTCTGCTTGTTTTCTCACTTGTGGTCAGGACAGTGATACCAGTTTCAACTGACTACTTTGAAGAGAGGAAATAAAATAACATTCTACATAAAATACTGTCGAGATCTGAAGATAGCCTATGAGTGTGTCGTGGTAGAAGACAAAATCAGGGCATATCTTTAATATATTTTCCCACTTTTTAAATATGAAGGACCTTGGGACACAGGTGGCATTTTCATCTTTGCTTCCAATGCAAGTTGGAACTTTGGAAGATAAGGGATGCTGTGGAGCTTGTATCTCTGGCTCAATTGCTGGCTGGCAGCACATAATGTGATTTGGCTTTCTGTACCATGAATATACCCAAGTGATAGGCGCTTGGCTGGGGCACCTGAGAGCTCCTAACGAGGAAGAGAAAGAAAATGCCTGCCTGGAGACTTTCCAATCTCATCAATAATACTCAAATCTAAATTAGAATCAGAGTGAGAAAAAAGTCCTAGATAAAATTATAAAACAGGATACCGAGAAAGATATGGGGATTGATGAAGAAAGTATAATCGAGACAGACATGCCTGGTAATTTATATGATAATATATTATGAAAGAGCTTCAGAAACTTTCTGTGTGCTCCATAGTCTATACACTAGGAATATGTGATGGAGAACAAGGTATTCTAATTTTAACAAGTAGGTGTAAAAGTAAAATTATAGATATGATCAAGATTCAGTGGTTTGGATTCAACTAGAAAACAATAATGGAAATGTACACTTTATTTAAAATAAGACCATGCAGAATAAAATAGTAAGTTACAGCTCATTTTTAATATGGAAGTTTAAGTCTTATCACAATACAGCTTAGTATGTGGGAAGACATTTCTGTGAATCTCACTATCTACAGATGAAGGACTTGGGCCTGAGAGTTAAGGAAACTTACCCAAGACCACAAATTTAATAAACAGGAGAGTTTAAATTTACACTTGGCCTCCATTCTGAAGTCTATTGCTGTGTTCTACCATATTTCTGGAGTTTCTCTGTATCAAAGAAGATTTACACATATTTTAGATTCAATGACCCTAGGAAGAAATATCTAAATATATATAAGAAACCTATACTTATACTGTAACATTTTTTGAAAAATAGAAAAAACTAATGAAAACTTTTTAAAAAACCACGTTATTGAGGTATAATTAATATATAAAAAACTGTACATATTTAACGTAAACAATTCAATGAGTTTAGGGATAAGTGTACTGGTGAAAACATCATCACCATCAAGGCAATAAACTTATCTATCACTTCCCAAAGTTTTCTCCCACTCTCGTTATTATTTTCTGTGTGTGCACCTGTGTATCTGTGTGTCTCTGTGGTTAAGATCTATCTACTTAGGAAACTGTAATATACAATGCAGTATCATTAGCTATAGGCACTGTGCTTGATACTAGCTCTCCAGGACTTATTTATCTTGCATAACTGAGACGCTGCCCCCTGTGACCATCATATCCCCATTTCCCCTTCCCCTCATTTCCTGGCAACCACTCTTCTACTCTCTATGAGTTTTCTTATTTTTAACCCACATGTAGGTAACATCATATGGTGTTTGTCTTTCTGTGTCTGGTTTATTTTACTGAACACAATGTCCTCCAGGTCATCTATGTTGTCTCAAGTGGCAGGATTTCCTTGTTTTTTAAGGCTGAATAATATTTCATTGTATGTATATACCATATAATCTGGACCAAATTATCTTATCAAGATGAAAAAAACAATGGGTAGGCAGAATAGAGGTGACAAAGGTCCTAGGAAATGTGGTCGTGATTATTTCAATTTAATGATAACTAAAAAGGAAAGCATTCGAATATGGTTAAATTTAAATTTTTGATGAGGAAAAATACATAAAGTGGAAGTTACCTCACATGTGAAATGATAGAAAGAGTAAAATAAAATTGTTAGCAATATATCAATAAAATGTAAATGAAAGTTAATTAACAAGTGATAGAAAGTAAGGTAAAATTAATTTGCTGTCCATATATGTAAAAAATATTCTGGAGAGAAAGAAATAGGAAAGCTATAAAATTGAGAAAATTTCCATGGGAGCTCTACTGTTCAGATATCATCAGGCTCTGCCCAAAATAAAACCAAAGGATATTTTTATTGAAGATTAAATAAAATGATACCATGTTGTCAATAACATTGTTTAAACAAAAATTATATAATTTTCAAAGATTTTGAACTCTGAGTAAGAGGAGGGAAAAAGCACAAAAACCTGGGCTAATGATCTAATGCCAATGGATGACAGATTAATTCATTGGCCAGATTTTCTAAGAAAACAAATTTCAGACTTCAATACTTAGTAGTCAGAGCTAAAAATCAAGGTTATCAAAGATAACATAAACATACACAGAACAACCCTAAGTTAGTTTATATCTCTAAGACTAAAAGTGGATACCCAAACATAAGAAAATAACTTAGACAAATTCTTTATGACTAATCGAGAGTTGTAGAAGAAATGCTAGCGTGGTCAAGTAAATGACATATGAATACAATCCATCTGTGAATAGAATCTCATCTGGAATAAAATGCTAAATTTGCATAAACACCTTAGAAAAAAAGCATATCAGGCAGCCACCCTGAGTTTATTAAGGCCAAACTCAACTTATTTCTTTTGTTTGTTTGTTTTGATAAGGCAATTAGAGAAAATACAGGGGAATACAGACTGCCTGGATTTCAACAAAATTTCTTATTGAAAACAATTTTAAAAAAATACAGAAAAGTAAATTGTAATATGAAAGAAAAACCGATTCAATGGCTTTACTCATGGTATACTTATTCATAATGAAGGTCAGGCTGCAGGATGTTAATGTAAAATAATTAAAATTAAATGAGATAAATAAAAACCATGTACTTCTGACCTCAGGTGATCCGCCCACCTCGGCCTCCCACAGTGCTGGGATTACAGAAGTTGGAGACCAGCCTGGTCAACATGGCGAAAGACAAAAAAACCAGAATCAGCTGGGTGTGGTGGTGGGCGCCTGTAATCCCAGCTACTTGGGAGGCTGAGGCAGGAGAATTGTCTGAACCGGCGAGGCAGAGTTTGCAGTGAGCCGAGATCTTGCCATTGTACTCCAGCCTGGGCCACAAGAGCAAAACTCCACTCTGTCTCAAATAAATAATAAAATAAAATAAAATAAAATAAAAATAAAAACCATGTAGAGATCTGAGATAGAAAAAAATGAAGATTTTATGAATATTTAATCTGATGGATAGAAGAGTAAGTACGGAGATTGGGGAATAGAGAGAAGCATGATGAGATACAGACACACCCTAAAAGAGTTAAGGGTTTGTACATGGCAGAAATATTAGGTCTATTTTCTATGACCCAATGAGCAGCAGGACAGATGTCACTCACGGGCAAATTACAGGAATTTAGCAAAAGTTTTCCAGCAAGAAGAGTTGCTTGAAAATGATGAGTTCATAACACTTGTGCTAGTCAAGCAAATACAGAAAAATCCATTGCATGTTCATGCATAAAGAGAATTCACTCATGACATAGGAGGCTATACTAGATAAACTTACTCAATGTGATGACTGTACAATTTTGGTACTGAGGAACATGTCGATATGAACATTTCCTGATGATTTTAAGCAGATTCCTACTTGGCACACTAAGCATACAGAATACTAATGTTACAAAATTTAAAATGCCTAAAAAGAAAAAGATGTGAGTATCAATTAACATTTTTAAAAAGAGATTGGTAGAATATCAGATTAAGAAACAGGAAAAAAATATATAATCCAGACAGTCCCAATAGCCTCCCATGTTATTCTTTCCATGTATCTGTGAGGCAAAGATTAGTAGTCTTATTGATATACCAGGGCACAAATGTGAATCATTGGAGATATCTACCAAAAAGAATTATAATGCTGCAATTTTTCCTTTGTCTGTTTTAGAATTAAACATTAAAAACAATAAAAAAAAAAAAGTAGGAGGGCAAATTTCGGCAACTTTGAAAGTGAGATTGGTGGTATCTGGGTATAAAGATATTTCTTTCTTTCTTTTTTTTTTTTTTAAGAAAATTGAACAAACAATATATAGCAGAAGGGAAAACCTTAGAGTCAGAAAAATCCTGACAAATTAAGAAAGTAAGTACCAAAATAAAACACATGAAAAAACCTTCCTCTGACTCCAGGCTTTAGATGTTCATTTAAAATTAGCTTTGATTACAGGGTTGAGGGGTGAATTAAGATATAAACCTTCAAATTTTTATAAAAGCAGCCAAAGAAACAACTGGGTTAACTTTACAAGAAATCGTTTTAGAGTAATTTGCACTAGAATTGATCTATTCTTGAAATTCTAAAACCCTAAAGGGAAAGAACACACACACACACACACACACACCCCGACTTACACATATTCACAGTTAAAGAGTATAATGAAACACAACAAGTTCTATCCTGTGCCAAAAACACACACATATTGTTGAAATGCTTAGTTTACAATTCATGTTGAAAAGAATCTTTGACTTCAAGTGATAAATCAGTTGTTAAAATACTGGCAGAGCACACTCTAAGACAATATGGTAATTGAAACCGTGACAAATAGAATCACTTAAGTTTTCTTATTGGCTCCTTTCAATGCTTGTCCAACTATATTGCTTTCCTTGCAAAAAGAAGTTCTGAGGACAATAAAAATAATTGCTGAAACTTTCTCTGTAAGATTAAAATCTTAAATAATAAAAGATATCCATTTATATTAACTACAATTATCATGTATTGCTCTTGCTTTTTTAGGGACAAACTAGAGGAAGTGGCAGAATTTAATGCCAACGTGTGTGCATTTTTACATCAGCTATGTAAGAGCTTGTTTTGCCAAATTTCCTAACCCTGTTTAAATCCCAGGAAATGCCTCAAAGTTAATTACCCATGTGACATTCTCCTATAGTATTATTTACATTAGACTACTGGATCGCTGGTATTCTCATTTCTTGCCACTAACTTGTTAATAATTCATTTTTAAAAATTTTTCTAACGCAAAAAATAAAGGACTTATTTGGTGTAAGCTGCAGGTTTTTTATTGTATCGGAATCAACAATATAAACATCCAAAGATGTTATGAGTAACTTAACATTTCAAAAGCAAATTATAGTTTCATTTTATTTACATTGTTTCTATGTCCTCTGAAAATCTTATTTTTTCAGGAAACCACACAACTACTTGGCTAAACATAGGTAGTTAATATAACTCATCTAACATTTAAACATATTTTTCCATGAAACTTTTAGTTTGGGGGTCTGTGAATATGATAAACATGCATTTAAAAAAATTCATTAGACAACCATTGATTATAAACTCTTGAGCTTATCAAATGCAGTGACTGGGCTTGTAGAGACTTTCCTTTAAAGGTATATATGACATTGAGAGCTGTAAAAATTTTAAGGGAGCTAGAAAAGCAAATTATAATTTTGTTTACAAGCTTTTAGAATAATAATTATTGCACTTTTTATTTTGAGTAGCAGCCTACCATTTACAAAGTAATTTACTCTCTGCTTCCCCTCCCTTCCTGTTTTTGCTTGACTAATTCCTGCTCATCAGTATTTTGGCCCCAAGTAGACATGGACTTTCTCCTTGAAGTCTTCTGTTGCACTCTACTTATGCTTCAGTGGGTCCTGCACCCCCATCCTGCGGTGCAATGTCCTATTCATCACCTGAATGTAAATCCCATATGTAAGGGACCTCATCTATGTCAAGGAACATTGTACTCTCCATGCTTAGAACAGCATCTGACCCATAGCTGGTACTCAATACATACTGAGTAGGAAACATCTCACTCGGTTCTTAAGATGGCACTGGGATTTTTCGAGATGTCCAAGAAGAGAAGGCATTTGTATAGTAGTAACAGCCAAAATAGAGAACGTTTTTTTCACTATCCCATTGCTACCTGTCAAATTAATTCTTCCTCCAATTTTAGCTGCAATACACCTACAAATAAATAATATGCACAAAAAGAAGCACACTTGAACCTCACACACAAATTTGAACTGTGCAGGTCCACTTACACGCAATTTTTTTCAACCAAACGTGGGGATCAAAAATACAGTATTTTCTGGATCCAAAACCCACATGCATATCAGGAGCACCAACTTTTCATATACCTGGATTCCACAGAGCTAACTGCAAGTCTTGAATATTTGGGTTTTGGTATAGGCAGACGGTCCTGGGACCCATCCCCTGCATATACCCAGGAACAATTATATTACGGAGTCTGTTACTGCTAAAATAATAGTTAGAAATCAGATGAACTTTTCTATCAAAAATGCCCTACTTACATGATTAAAATTCATTGAATATCAATATTAACCAAGATAGGTCATAAACTATGGCTTCGTCCAAAAAAACTAATAAATGACACTTCAAACATAATATGATTATTTTATATATTAGCAGAAAGTGGAACAACTTACATTAACATTCTTTGATGCTAAAAAACACAGCTTGAAATTATTCTAAATAATCTAGAAGACAATTTGGGAGAAATTGGAGAAACTAATTTTTTATACTGAAATGTGTTTTGACCAATTGTCTAGAGCCATTATTTTTAAACATTCTGTCCTGATGTTCTTAACTCTTTAGTACATTTATTATAACCTAACAAGATGGCATTTCACAAATGATAATGTGTGTGTATTGGCTGCATGTGCTTATGCAGTTGAAAGGAATGGAGCAGAGACAGAAACACTTAAATTTGCTGAGTTCTCACAAAATTTTCTCTTCATTGTCCTAAATTTCTAAATTAAAGTGTATTTGGTACTTATGAGAATATTCCAATGAAAATAAAAACTATTTTCCTTTAAATATGCATGTGCACATACACATGTATAAATCTTCCCTTGAAAACCTCAATAACTGCAAATTTGAACACATAGAAAAAAATGTATTTTTTGAGAATTACTACTAACAACTAAAGAAAAGAGAAAGGCAATGCAATTATTTAAAAAATTATTAAACTTATATATAATTTTAAAAGTTATCTCTGAAATTATTGGAAATACCTTTATAGGGAGTATTGTGAAATAACATTGAAAAGAACAATATGCTGTATTTCAGTTTTAAAATAAATAAAAATTTTGAAAAAGACAATGTACAAATGCATATCCATGGCTAAAATAATTCAAGTCCATTAGTTATTTCGAACTATATAAACAACTATATAAAACAAATTTACAGTTATGGTACCTACGTAATACAGTAAATGGTTAAAAAGTACAGAAATTATTCTGCAAAAAGTGACATTTGTAGTTTGATCAGAATAGGTTTGAATCTGTAAATTGCTTTGGTCAGTATGGTCATGTTAACAATATTGATTCAATCCATGAACAGGGAATATTTTTCCATTTATTTGCATCATCTCTGATTTCTTCCAGCAGTGTTTTATGGTTCTCCTTGTGGAGATTCTTCAGCTCTTTGCTTAGTTGTATCCCTAGGTATTTTCTTCTTTTTGCAGCTATTGTAAAAGGTATTGCATTCCTGTTTTGGCTCTCAGCCTGAACATTATTTGTGTACAGAAATGCTACTTAGTTTTGTACAGAACTAGGAGTTGACCTACCATTCATCTCAACAATCCCATTACTGAGTGTATTAGTCTGTTCTCACACTGCTGTAAAGCACTGCCCAAGACTGGGCAATTTAGAAAGGAAAGAAGTTTAATTGACTTACAGTTCTGCATGGCTGAGGAGGCCTCAGGAAATTCACAATCACGGCAGTAGGGGAAGCAAACACATCGTTCTTCACATGGTGGCAGGAGAGAGAAGTGCAGAGTGAAGAGGGGGAAAAGTTTTTATAAGACCATCAGATGGGCCGGGCGCAGTGGTTCACGCCTGTAATCCCAGCACTTTGGGAGGCCAAGGCGGGGGGGATCACAAGGTCAGGAGATCGAGACCATCCTGGTTAACACGGTGAAACCTCGTCTGTACTAAAAATACAGAAAATTAGCCGGGTGTGGTGGCGGGCGCCTGTAGTCCCAGCTACCCGGGAGGCTGAGGCAGGAGAATGGCGCGAACTTGGGAGGCGGAGCTTGCAGTGAGCGGAGATTGCGCCACTGCACTCCAGCCTGGGCGACAAAGGGAGACTCCGTCTCAAAAACAACAACAACAACAACAACAAAAACCATCAGGTGTCATGAGAACTCACTCACTATGATGAGAACAGCATGGGGGAACCATGATCTAATCACCTCTCGTGAGGTCTTTCCCCTAACACACGGGGAGTATAATATGGATTGCAATTCAAGACGAAATTTTAGGTGGGGACACAGGCAAACCATATCACTGGGTATATACTCAAAAGAAAATTAATCATTCTACCAAAAAGACACATGCACTCATATGTTCATTACAGCACTATTCACAATAGCAAAGACAGGGAATCAACCCACGTGCCTATAAAAGGTGGGCTGAAGGAAGGAAATATGGTTTATATACACCATTAAAATACTATATAGCCATAAGAAAAAAACTGTATCCTTTGCAGCAACATAGATGTAGCTGGAAGCCATTATCCTAAGCAAATTAATGCAGGAAGAGAAAACCAAATACTGCGTATCTTCACTTATAAGTGGGAGCTAAACATAGGGTACAAATGGACACAAAGATGGCAACAACAGACACTAGGGACCAGTAGAAGAGAGAGACAAGGAGGAGGCAAGAGTTGAAAAACTAACTGTTGGGTACTATGCTCACTATCTAGACAACGAATTTATTTGTGCTTCAAACCTCAGCACCATGCAATATACCTTTGTAAAAAACCTGCATATGTATCCCCTGATTCTAAAATAAAAGGTGGAAAAATAATAAAACAAGATAATGCATTTTTATATTAAAAAAATAAGTTACAGGGATCAGTTCACCAAGCACAAGTGACAGAGATCATAACTTTTGGGGGTAAAGCTTGTATATATTTTTTGCTATTTTTCCGTTAGTTTTTGAAATATCCATATTTTCCATTTATTGTGTCAACAAATCATAAACTTTTTATGTTTTCAGAAAGCGTACAGTTTTAGCTAAACATAAACAATAGTGGCATGTGAAGTTTCATCCCAATCCAGGGTCTTGACCCAAAATAAATAAATAAATAGAACACACATGAATAATTAAAGACTAGGCTAAAAATCAGGCAGGGCCTTAAGACAATTTTAGAAGTAGAACTTATCTTATGATGTCTAGGTTTCTATAAGACACTGTATTTGATGAAAATATTTGGCATATCCAAATAAATCCCACAATTTTAAAGGTCTAAGAAAAATTAGAGATAATCCAATTCTATAACTTGCTTTTATAAATAAAACATGAAAAATTAGGTTTACATGTTTGAGATTATTCAGTTTATTCTTGAGAAAACCAATACCATTTTAACTGGGTTTTCCTGCAGGAAGTTCATATCCTGTAGGTTCAAATATCTAAGATCTAGTGTAACGTGTGTGGAATTAGAATTGTTCCATGTCGTAAGGTTCTACTGGATGGCAGTGCAAAGAATGCAGACTTGGCTCAAAATTCTGGAAGGATTTTTAAAAGAGTTCCCTGGAATCTACTCAATGCCAATAATTACTTGGCTGGTAACAAAAATAATTCCTTATAAACATCTCTCAGATATTAATTTTGCTCACATCATAGCTTCAACAGATTTAGGAATGTCATTTAAATGCTGATGGTTTATTATGCAAACACAAAGTCACAATTCTGCAAACACATCTCGGAGACATTTCTGAAGCTAGTAAGGCCTTGTGAATCTAATGAGGATAATATTTCATCCCCTGAGATTTTGTAGACAACAGATTAAAAGATAATAAAACAAATATTCAGCCCTCTGTAAGGAGTGAGTTTCCAAAAAAATGACAAAATGTTTTTCCCTTCTAATAATATATAAATGGGAAAACCAAGCACAGCAAAGAGTTTTGTACTTGCACACCTAATTGTCATCAAAGAATTAGAAAATAAATTCCTTAAATGGCTTAGTTCGGATGATAAAGAGGGAAAACATAATGCAGTAATAGAAAGCTCCCATCTGTGGCCCCTGGGTTCATATTTCATCTCCTGTCGTATAGACTTTTCTACTCAGGTAAGATCTTTATTTACTTAATTTTAAGTTTTATTTAATGCTATTTATGTTTAGCTTAAAAAAACATTGATTTCTCATATTTCTGAAAACTGGAATTCTAAGACATGGTTCCAGCATGGTGCCAGCATGGTCAGGTTCCTTGTGAGGATCCTTTTCCTGGTTTACAGGTGGCTACCTTCTTGGTGTTCCTCAAATGGCAGAAAGAGAGAGAGATCATAAAGGAACTTTCATGAATTTCTTTCTATAAGGGCTCTCATCCTATCACGAAGGCTCCAACTTCAGGACCTAATTACCACAGCCTCCTGTTTCCAAATACCTTAGCAATAGGTTTTAGGCTTTCAACATGTGAATTTGCAGAAGACATAAACTTGTCACTATTATCTTTGATATATTTGGCTGTGTCCCCACCCAAATCTCATCTTGAACTTTTAGCTCCCATAATTCCCACGTGTTGTGGGAGGGACCAGGTGGGAGATAACCGAATCATGGGAGAGTTCTCATGATAGTGATTAAGTCTCACGAGATCTGATGGTTTTAAAAGGGGAAACACCTTTCACTTGGCTCTCATTCTGTCTTGTCTGCCACCATGTAAGAGGTGCCTTTCGCCGTCAGTCATGATAGTGAGGCCTCCCCAGCCATGTGGAACTGTGAGTCCATTAAATTTCTTTTTCCTTATAAATTACCCAGTCTCTGGTATGTCTTTATCAGCAGTGTGAGAACAGACTAATACAATCTTTATTTCCTTTATTATTATAAAGAAAAATAACATTCACTCAGCACTGACCATGAGCTAAGATGTGGAAACAAGCTGTCCTATTTTGGGAGAAGGCTCTCAGCTCCACAACTGCTGCCAGGTTCTGAACCTAGGCATTTGTCAGACAAATTATGTGTGCCTTAGTTCCCATATTTTGGAAATGAGAGTACTGACTTCATGGAGTGTTAGGAAAATTAAATAAGCCAATTCCTGTAAAACACTCATAAGAGTGTCTGTAACAGAGTAAATGCTAATTTAATATTATACATTTTATTTAAATCTTGGTAGAAAATGAATGATAAATAATAGAAAAGAGAACAATATAAAGTTGTTCAACATTGTCTCTTGACAGCTTATCAAATGTAACATTAAAATAATTTTAAAACATGTTTACTAGCATGATACATAAAAGTTGGGAATATCTTATATAATTGGATGCATTTAATTCTAATTTTTCAAAATCCAGAATGGTTTTAAATGTAGAAAGAATGGAAATGGAGTTTATCTTCTATGCCAACATCTATTGATAATAGTAATTAGAATTAATAGTCAGAAGAGTAAATCAAATCTAGTATGCAGTGATGGGAAAATGATGCCTGCCATAGGGCAATAAAATGGCAGCACAGACACTGCGTCAGTCAATCTATGAAGGCATCTGCTTTCCATTGTATTTCATTCAACAAATACTTATGGAGCAGTTACTGCAAGCCTCGCGTGTTTCTTGATTTGAAAATGTGATTGAAAGCAAGCCAGGTAGTCCTTTCCATCACAAGTAATATTTTATTGAAGATAGGCATTAAACAAATGAACAAATGAAGTTCACAAAAGGTAAGTGCCCATTATAGCAAAGTAAAACAAAATAAGGGGTTAGAGAGATATTAGGAGTACTTGCAAGTGGTCAGAGCTGCTTTGAGTTGGACATTTCAATGCGGAGTGGAGAGGGTGGAAGAAAGTGTACAAAGATCAGCAGGTAAGGCAATCAGTTGCAAAGGTCAGGAGGCAAGGAAAAGCTCATCTTTTCTGAGAAGCAGTGAGAAAGCTGATGTACTTAGGGTGGAGTGAGGGCAGGGGAGGTCCACAGAAATGGGGTCAGAGAAACAGGTGCCTGTCAATTTATGAAGGGCCTCCTGGCAATTAAAAGAGGGCTTTATTCAGAGAGTGAAGTTAAACTAGTAAAGTATCGTTTTCAAAAGAGAATAATAGCATCTGCTTTATGTTTTTAAGAAGACACATTTCCTAACTCCTACCTTCGGTCATCTTTTCTAATGTAAACATAGGACTGGTATCATCTTATTTAAAAAAAAAACACGACAGTACTTGGAGGAAAGGGGCAATGTAGAGTCTTACTCAGCATTTTAGATGTAAAAGATCTTCCTAAATGACTAGCAAAATGAAGTTAGCATTATAGAAAAAAAAAAAAAAGATAATACATCATCACTTTCTTCCTTCTACTGTCCTCCCAGGGTTTGCCACTGGCCAAATGGAAGAAGAAGATCAAGGACAGGAAGTCAAATGTCACTGACAGAAGTCAGCAGCCTGCCAAATACTATGGTAAAAAATGTGGAGAGTGGATCTAGAAGAATAAATAGAAGATATCTACTACTCAAATTGAAGTGGTTGCATTAACAGTATTCAAGATACAGCTATCATAATTAGGGGATGTTGGTCCATGAATAAACACCAAAATGAAGTAAATTGTATTTCCAGGAGACATTTTAAAATGAAAGAATATAAGTTCTAAATCTTCTTTTAATGTATTTTATTAAGTATTTCATTATGTTAAAGAACTGAAAATGACATGTGTCTATCTTAAAACAATATGCTGAAGAGGAAACATTAATGAACTATATTTTGTGAAAGTAGATTACTTGATTTAGTGAAAATAATTCATACAGTTTTCACTTGTCATTATGCTCAGGTAATGAACTGTGAATCTCCTATAATAGAAAAACTATCTTGGAAGTCATGAAATATAAACAGTTGTCAAATAATCTTACTTCATCCAAAGTAAATATCCAAATGGCACTGAAAGCTATAGAGCTGTTATAAAAGTTTAAAAGTCCCTATATATAGACACACACACATATATGTATATATACATATACACATAAACACATACATATATACACACATAGTAAACACACATGTATATATGTATACATATACACACGTATATAGTATACACACATTTATATACATACATACACATATGTTATATATAATATATACATATATAATATACAATATATATACACACACACACATATATATATGACAGGCTCTTGTTCTGTTACCCTGGCTGGAGCGCAGTGGGGCAATCATAACTCACTGCAGCCCCAACTCCTGGGCTCAACCCATCTTCCAGGATCAGCCTCTCCAGCAAATAACACGGCAGGCACCTTGCAGCACACTGGGCTAATTTTTAATTTTGTTATAGAGATGAGGGTCTCACTCTGTTACCCAGGCTGATTTCGAACTCTTAGTCTCAAATGATCTTCTCCTCTCAGCCTCCCAAAGTGCTGAGATTACAGGCATAAGCCATCATGCCTGGCTCCATTCCTATGTTTTCAATGGTTGAAAAATTTATTTTTATCTTCTTTTCATTAACTTGTATGTTCTTGTTTCTGAATGCAATGCTTTTGTCATTTCTTACTTGATATTTATGTCCTTTCTTATACAAAACACATAATGAGAAAGACACTGATATCTATAGTCAAAATAACCATTAAGATCATTTCTTACATGCTTAATGTCATCAATGAAAAAACCTTAAAGTAGTAATTAAAAGTAAAAGGTTACAAATATACCAATAACCCAAATAGTGAAATATGAAAATAAAATGATTTATTTTTTGTGCTAAGTCTACTTAGTTCTCTATTTAATCCAGAACAACCAATATGCATGGGTATGATAGAGAAAAACAGTTGCATTTCCTCCGTATTCTTTTCTGAGACTTCCAGACTTTTTTAGGGTGAAAAACGCATGTAATGTGAATTGGGTCAACAATTGTGACCCCACAATCATTGCTGACCTGAGAATCAACAATACACATTGTTGTACTGTTGACCCAATGATCCAGGGTGATCTTGAGGGCTATTTTGCAACCTGAGAATACATGTTTTAAATCAGTATGTCTAGAAGGTTCTGGCACAAATTTAAGGGTTTAATAAACGGTTGTTGAATGGATTTATAATGAAAGATGAAGGATCAGAACAGCATTTTGTGGCAAACCAAAGTTCCAATATTCCTAGCAGTATTCTGAAGTTTTAACCAACACTAATATTTTCCTAGGAAGGAAATTTATTTTATTATAGAGTTTTCTCTCCCTTGCTGAAATCGTAATCACAATGATATGAACAATATGCTTTCTTTATGGAGGAGCTATTTTAAGAGAAAAATTCCAAAATAAATAACACAAGATGGTATATGAAATCTGACCTGATTCACAGAAGGAACAAGAACATGCCCTGGGGGACTTGGCAGCAAATAAGCCAGCAGCAAGAATATAACCTTCAGTGTCTGCTCTCATCTTCAACCTGGGAAGATTCAGGTGATGTAGGAATAGATTTGGTGATGATCCCATGAACTCCCTAAGAGTCAACATGCATCTAGATCTCTCAGTCCTGACTGATTTAATTATTTTCTTTGAATCTGTCAAAGTGAAACACCAAAACAATCTGCCAAACAAAGTTAAACAGGCCAGGAGTTTAATGTAATAGAGGAGAGAAGCCATAAGTCAAAGTGAGCTGTACTGCAAACCCCCGCCCAAAAAAAGATGTTTTTGTTCTTCTTCTCCTTTTTTATTTTTTGTTTTTTATTTTTTTTTGTGTGTGTATGCGTTAGACATAAGGTCTCTGTGTGTTGTCTAGGCTGGTCTTGAACTACTGGCCTCAAGCAACCCTTCTTCTGTAACCTCCCAAAGTACTGGAATCATAGGCATGAGCCACCACACCTGGCCAACCTGAAAAATTTTTATAAAGCTAGAGTTAGGTCCCAAAGGACCTGGGTTTTAGGCCACCAGTATTTGCTAACTGGCTTTTCCTCCCACCGCCAAAAAGCGAACTGCCTCTTAGGAGGTAGTTTTACATCTTGGAGCAAAGCATCCTTCAAATGTAGGCTCCTGCTATCCCACAGAAGCTGGGAGACGGGGACTCTGTCTTCCTTGATGTCTACATTTCAAAGAGTTGGCTTCCAGGTCTTTTCAGAAAGACAGTTTTGTGTTTTAAAACTGGCAAAGCACTTTCAAAAAAAGATTTACATCTCAAAGGGTCAGAGGAAGAATTTACAATTACTAGTTTTCTAAAGGGAATGCTCTAAGAAAAGGGAGGTCAGGGCCTAGATTTAAGAAGCAGCCTGTGTAAAGTTTAATCAAGCTGTGGGGAACATTGAGGCGATTTTAGTCAGATCCTAAGATATAATCTTGTTTATTCCAGGGGCCCTCCATATAGGAGAATTTTTTTATCTGAATCCCTTCAGTCATAAGTTTGTGTAGAGAACCAAAGTTCAGCTTCTCATGAAAATATGCATAACAAAATGCCACTTATAATCTCAGACACCATTAAATCATCCTTTTCTGCCTTTTCTGCCTTTTCACACTAGAGCCTGTCTCTGCCTTTCAGCCTGTGTCTGTCTTTCATGTCAATATATTATTAGTTATTTGCTGTTTATACAAATACAATGTAAATTGAATAGATAATGAAATTGCCAATTTTACGAAAGAAGGTCTTTCTAAAGTTAATGACATTGATGTAGAAGAGTTCAAGTCACATGCAAAGCAGTTAGATCAATTCTGATCCAGAGAAATTGGCAAGAATGATTGCACAATATGATTTAAAAATAAAATGGTTTGAATATAAAATAAACAAAAGTGCTAATTTGGAAACTGATAAGACTCTGAAATAATTCTTTGCAGAAATAACTTTCAGGTGATAATGCTGCAGAGGCAGAATGAGAAGTCGTGTTATCACACAATTTCATTGAAATAATCTTGTCAAAACTTGACAAACAATTTAAGCGAAGAATTGAAGTACAGTTGCAATTACAATTTTCTGTCACACAGTTACACAATTACAATTTTCTGTTATAAAAATAAACATGAGGCCAGGTGCGGTGGCTCACGCCTGTAATCCCAGCACTTTGGGAGGTCACAGCGGGCGGATCACCTGAGGGCAGGAGTTCAAGACAAGCCTGGCCAACATGGTGAAACCCCATCTCTACAAAAATACAAAAATTAGCCGGGCATGATGGCAGGTACCTGTAATCCCAGCTACTCAGGAAGCCGAGGTAGGAGAATCACTTGAACCCTGGAGGCGGAAATTGCAGTGAGCCAAGATCGCACCATTGCACTTCCAGCCTTGGTGACAGAGCAAGACTCCATCTCAAATAAATAAATAAATAAACAAACAAACATGAATTTATTTATCTAGACAAAGTTCTAATAGATCCTCACTTTCACTACTAATTATACCATATTGTTAAATAAACTTTTCCTAAACATCAGCTATGTTCAGGATCTTTTATGTACAAGTTCCTATTTCCTGGCATCAGATTTTAGTATCAGACTTGATATTTCCTTCTTCCTGAGTTCACTTCTCCCCCGAATTTAAAAGTGACCCTCTTTTTGATGCATCAAATTGATCCTTTACCAATAAATCCACGTCCTTCTGATTTATTTCTCACGAAATGTATGACATTTTAGCATTTCCGACTTAATGTGGTGCCCCCTACAAATCATGAACTCTTGTAGGTATAACATAAGCTATATATTCTTGGAATAAAATAAATAATATCTTTGTAAATAATATTTTTAAATCAATATCAAAAGAAGATTCTCCACCCCCACATAATAGTCACTCAAAATTTGACGAAAAACATGACGTACTAACAGAGTAAGACCCAGGCTCTCTGAACTTAGTAAACACTGTCCCCTCAAATTGTAATCAATATATCCTTAGGCCTCTGCCTTCATCCTTATGTAATTTTGATATAGAAAGAGGAAAAATCTTGTAGTTCCCCCACACAAGTCATATGTCCTATTCTCCATGCTTATTATTCTTCTCATACACCCCCTTCCTCATTCCCTTGACCCACTCGCATTCGTAATTCAAATACTCTAGGAGCCCACTTCCTACGCACAGAGTCACTGTGCAGCCTCTGAATCGAATGCACTTCCAGTTCTACACTTTTACCCTCTAAGCCTAGCAAAGTCCCTGGCACAAAGCAAGTAATTAATGTCGTTATATCAGAAAGCCATAACAACAGCAATGAAGCGGTGTACGTCCTTTGAAATTAAAATAAGAGCCAGACCAGTTTTGTGAAAATAAATGATTTGAGAAGAAATACAAACTGTTAGTACAAACAACACAGCTATTACTTTTCTAGCGGCAACTCATGTTAGCTCCTCCTTTCTGTGCTTCATAATCTGTGTCTTGCACAAAATTAGTTTTGTAGATGTGTGGGTGGAGATGGGAGGGGTAGAAAGGGTTATTTCCAGTAATGTTAGTTGAAACCAGTTATCTTGTACAGCATTAATAGGCAGGCATACAAGAACGCAGTCATCTAAATCCACCCAATGCATTGAAAAGACAACAACTCTCGAGTGGTAGAAGTTTAAATCAACGGTTTCTTAAATGTTAGTATCTTTGAACTATCCATGGATTAGAGGATCTGGCACAATTTCTCATGCAGTGAAATATTGGAAAGAAGCAATAAGTATTTATAAATGAAAATGCAGGTGCTGTGTTGGGATACTTATGAACACAGAATGCTCCCATTTGGAATAAACATAACTCAAACATTGGCTAAAATGAATTTTCTCAACTATAATGACCCTCAGATAAACAGATACACTGAACCATTTGCCTGACTATTTGCTAAAATTATAAAATGCAATATTCTGAAGATAATCATTTAAGCGTAGAAAGAACTTCCTTGCACAATTTGTGCATACAGTATTTCTAAGATAGATGTTAAGCCTTCTAGCTATTATCTCCTAATGTGTATACAATGTGTTTGACAGTTATTTTGATATGTTTGGGATGCATTCATGCCTTCAAGCTAAGCATGCACTATCCAATTTGGAGGCCTTAAATAAGCTCTCCGTATTTTTGAGAGCTAATTAAAACTTCATTATTAGTACAACAGCCGTACCACATTACTGGCTTGATAAGAAACTCAATAACTGACAGTGTCTTTGTAGGTCTTTCAGCTGACACTTATAATTAAGTTGCATGGAACCCAACTGCCCTCTAGAAATTCTCCTTACGAGACAACAAAATAGTAAGCATGAAGTGCAGCGTTGATTTATGTTAAAGTACAGGCAAAGCCTGGGTTTTGTCACAGATTTTGTTTCTAACTTTCTTTTTCAACCAGAAAAAAATAATTCTATTTGAAACACATAGTTTTAGTAAGTTTATTTTTGGGGGGTGGTCTGTATATACTTTTTTCTTGTGATATCTGCTTTCGTACAGATGGATGACACACCTTCCCATGAAGAATTCAACTTACCGAAACAAACCAAAAAATCCAATAATTTAACTGGCTCAAAAGGGAAAGAGATAAGTACCAATATAATTAACTCTTTTTCTTTCTATTGATAAAACCATAATAGTTACTTTTTAATATAAGCTAGCATTCTCCCATCAACCAACATTGCTTGCGGGCAATTTTCATGCAGGCATCCTGTTGTGTATTATGAGAATGTCAATGAACTTTAATATTATGTAGAACAAAACATAATTAGGAAGGAAATCTTTGGAGAATAGCAATATGTGACGTATCGAGTTGCAAGGCAGAAGAGTTATAGCTCTGTGTTATTTGTTTGAATTTGTTATGCTCATAAAACATATTAGGAGACAAATATTCTGAGATTTGCATAGTTTCTCTATGTAAAGACATTACGGTTAATGATTAAGGGTAGTTTTTTTGAAATAATAAATCATATGAATTTTAACCAAAAATATGTCCATGTCACTATCTCATTGAAAATATATTTTATTGCAAATATTATAAGAGGGATGTCAAAGGTTACAAAAATTGTTAAATATAGTAACTTTTGTTATTTGTAATTTACTCTTTCTAGCCTATCATTGATGACTGAGCTCAAGTAGCTGTTTTTCTTTTTTTTTTTAGATGGAGTCTTGCTCAGCCACCCAGGCCGGAGTGCGGTGGCACAATCTAGGCTGGCTGCAACCACCATCTCCCGGATTCAAGCACTTCTCCTATTGCAGCCTCCTGAGGAGCTGGGATTATAGGCACCTGCCATCATGCCCAGCTTATTTTTGTATTTTAGTAGAGACGGGGTTTCACCATGTTAGTCAGGCTGTTCTCAAACTCCTGACCTCAGGTGACCCATCCTCCTCAGCCTCCCAAAGTGCTAGGATTACAGGCATGAGCCACCATACCTGGCTCTTATTTCTTAAGAGACAGGAAAAAACAAATTTGGTAAGAATTAAATGCCCCTAGATGTGCCTGTTTAATATTTCTGATATTTTCAAGCATAAGTTGCCTAATTCATTACATACACATAAAATCACTCCTGAAATGCCTTGCTGGTAAATGTGGCCCACTGGGAAATGTTATAATCCGTTTCAATACATTTCACACACAAATCTCTAAAATAAATGAGTCCATCTATTTGTAAGTTTTTAACAAGGTAATGTATAAACAGACAATGTGTAGAAATTATGCTTAGTCTTTTTTCCTTCCACTGAATAAGCAATATAGCTATTTTTGGCATTCATTTATCATAAACATTTGAGCACCTACTATAAGCTTAAAAGCTCATGTTTCATTTAAATTGTTTAGAAAGTTATAATTCTCAGGAGCATTAATTTAGTAAAAGAAGAATATTTAATTGCTTATTTTTTAAAACAAATTTTTATTATGCTTGTTATTAATCATGACTCTATTGATACAAACTCAAAAATACTGGTTCTTTTTCAAACTCCTGGAGAAAACAGAAATTTTAAATTATGACTGATTGTAGAACATTTAACATAGTATGCATCCTTAAGTTAGTTTGAATGAGAAATGAGCAGCCTCTGCTTTCCACACAGCAATTTACAAAACATATATTTGATTATAAGATAGACTCGTATTTGTTTAAAACTTTGAATATATAAATGCATTCACATTGCAAGTCAGTATCCTGTCTAAATTCATTTCCATAATGCTTGCTACTAGCCAGACTAATGAAAAGAGAGAAGATCCAAATAAATATAAGAGACGACAAAGGGAATGTTACTACTGACCTCACAGAAATAAAAACAACCATCAGAAACTACTAGAATCACCTCTATGAACACAAAATAGAAAACCTAGAAGAGATGGATACATTCCCAGACACATACAGCCTCCAAAAACTGAGCCAAGAATAAATTGATTCCCCAAACAGACCAATAATGAGCTCCAAAATTGAATCAGTAATAAATAGCCTACCAACCAAAAAAAAAAAAAAAAAAGCCCAGGACCTGGTGGATTCACAATCAAATTCTCCCAGATGTACAAAGAAGAGCTGCTACCACTCCTACAGAAAGTATTCCAAAGTATTGAGGAGGGAGAACTCCTTCCCAACTCATTCTACGAGACTGAACCAGGAAATTGATTCCCTGAACAGAACAATAACAAGATCAACAATTGAATCAGTAATAAATAGCCTACCAAAAAAAAAAAAAAAAGCCCAGGACCTGGTGGATTCACAATCAAATTCTCTCAGATGTACAAAGAAGAGCTGCTACCACTCCTACAGAAAGTATTCCAAAGTATTGAGGAGGGAGAACTCCTTCCCAACTCATTCTACGAGGCCAGCATCTTGATACCAAAACATGGCAGAGACACACACAAAAAAGAAAACTTCAGGCCAATATCCTCGATGAACTATGATGCAAAGATCCTCAGCAAAATACTTGCAAACTTGTGATAAACTTAACATGAAGTGTCAACTTGATCATTGAAGGATGCAAAGTATTGTTTCTGGGTGTATCTGGGTGTTTCTGAGTGTTACCAGAAGAGAGTAATACGTGAGTCAGTGGACTGGGAGAGGAAGACCCACCCACAATATGGGTGGGAACCATCCAACTGGCTGACAGTGCAACTAGAAAAAGCAGGCAGAAGACAGTGGAAGAAGCTGACTTGCTGAGTCTTCTGGCCTTCACCTTTCTCCCATGATGGATGCTTCCTGCCCTTCAACATCAGACTCCAAGTTCTTTGGTTTTTGGACTCTTGGACTTACACCAGTGGTTTGCAAGGAGCTGTTCGAACACAAACTGAAGCCTGCACTGTTGGCTTCCCTACTTTTGAGGTTTTGGGACTTGGACTGAGTCACTACCGGCTTTCTTGCTCCTCTACTTGCAGATGGCCTATCATAGGACTTCACCTTGTGATCATGTGAGTCAATTATCCTTAATAAACTCCCTTTCAAATATACGTACATCCTATTTAGTTCTATCCCTCTAGCGAATCCTGAGTAACACATAACTGAATCCAGCAGCACATCAAAAAGCTAATCTACCACGATCAAGTAGGTTTCATGCCCGGGATGCAAGGTTATTTCAACATAGACAAGTCAATACATGTGATTCATCACATAAACAGAAGTAAAGACAAAAAACAAAACACATGATTATCTCAATTACTGCAGAAAAGGCTTTCAATAAAATTTTACACCACTTCACGTTAAAAACTCTAATAAACCAGGTATTGAAGGAACATACCTCAAAATAATAACAGCTATTTACGACAAAACCACAGCCAACATTATACTGAATGGGCAAAACCTGGAAGCATTCCCCTTGAAAACCGACACAAGACAAGGATGCCCTCTCTCAATACTTGTATTCCACATGGTATTGGAAGTCCTAGCCAGAGTAATCAGGCAAGAGAAAGAAATAAAGCACATCCAACTAGGAAGACAAGAAGTCAAACTATCTCTGTTTGCAGGTCACATGATTCTATATCTAGAAAAGTGCATACTCTCAGCCCAAAAGCACTTCCAGCAGATAAACAACTTCAGCAAAGTTGTAAGATACATAATGAATGCACAAAAAATATTAGCATTTCTATATACCAACAACAGTCAAGCAGCGAGGCAAATAAGAAGGGCAATCCCACTCACAACTGCCAAAAAAAAGAATAAAATACTGAGGAATACAGCAAACCAGGGTGGTGAAAGATCTCTACAATGAGAATTACAAAACAGTGCTCAAGGAAATCAGAGAAGACAGAAACAAATAGAAAAATCTCCCATGCTTATGGATAGGAAGAATCAGTATCATTAATATGGCTATACAGCCCAAGGCAATTTACAGATTCAATGCTATGCTATCAAACTACCAAGATCATTATTCACAGAACCAGAAAAAAGTATTTTAAAATTCATATGGAACCAAAATGAGCCCAAATAGCCAAGGCAATCCTAAACAAAAAGAATAAGGCCGGAGGCCTCACGTTGCCCAACTTTAAACTATACTATAAGGCTGCAGTAATCAAAACAGCATTGTACCGGTACACAAACAGGCACATAGACCAATGGAACAGAATAGAGATATCAGAAAGAAGCCCACACATCTACGACCATCTGATCTTTGACAAAGCTGACAAAAACAAACAATGGGGAAGACTCCTTCAAGAAATGGTGCTGGGATAACTGGCTAGCCATATAGAGAAGATTGAAGCTGGACCCCTTCCTTACACCATACACAAAAATCAACTCAAGATGGATTAAAGACCTAAATATAAAATCCAAAACTATAAAAACCTAAACAACAACCTAGGCAGTGCCATCTTGGAGATAGAAATGGGCAAATATTTCACAACAAAGAAACTAAAAGCATTTGCAAGAGAAGAAAAAATTGACAAGTGGGATCTAATTAAACTTAAGAGCGTTTCCTCAGCAAAAGAAACTATCAACAGAGTAAGCAGACAATCTACAGAATGGGAGAACATATTTGCAAACTATGCATCTGACAAAGGTCTAATACCCAGTATCTATAAGAAACTTTAAATTTACGAGAGAAAAACAAATGACCCCATTAAAAAGTGGGCAAAGGACATGAACAGACCTACTCCTCAAATGAAGTCATTCATGCAGCCAACAAGTACATGAAAAAAAAAAAAAAAACTCAGTATCACTGCTTATCAGAGAATTGCAAATCAAAACCACAATGAGACACCATCTCACACCAATCAGAATGGCTATTATGAAAAATTTAAAAAATAACAGATGCTGATGAGGTTGTGAAGAAAAGGAAACACTTAGACACTGTTGGTGGGTGTAAACTAGTTCAACCAGCATGATAATTCCTCAAAGATCTAAAACACAGAACTACCATTCGACCCAGGAATCCCATTACCAGAAATATACCCAGAGGTATACAAATCATTCCACCATAAAAACACATGCACGTGATGTTGATTGCAGCATTATTCATGATAGCAAAGACATGAAATCAACCTAAACTACCATCAATGACAAATTGGATAAAGAAAATGTGCTAAATATACACCATGAACTACTATGCAACCATTGAAAAAGAACAAAATCATGTCTTTTGCAGGAACATGGATGGAAGTCATCATCCTTAGCAAACTAACAGTAGAACAGAAAACCAAATACCACATGTTCCTACTTAGAAGTGGGAACCAAATGATAAGAACTTATGAACACAAGGAAGGAAACAACAGACACTGGGGTCTTCTCGAGGGCGGAAGGTTGGAGGAGGGAGAAGAATAGAAAAGATAACTACTGGGCACTGGGCTTACGAAATAAAATATTTACAGCAAACCCCTGTGACACATGTTTACCTATGTAACAAACCTTCACATGCATCCCCCAAACCTAAAGTAAAAGATTAAAAAAGAGATTTCCATATATCCTTCTAGGTTGTCATATGCATCTACATATAAACATAATTTCTGTTTATAAAATGATATGTAAAACACATGATATTACAATGTTTTAGAAAAAAAGACTATCAAAGTTATGTTTCTACCATGGTATATTATACATCTATCTTGTTTATTTTTATCAGGTATGTTGTTTTCCATCATGTGAGTATACTGTAATTCATTTCAGAAATATTTTATTGATAGACAAATGTTTCCAACTCTGCTCTATTACAAATAATGTTCCCGAACATTCAAGACACATTTAAGAAAGTACATGGCTTTCTTCAAATTAAATTGTCAAAAGCTAAATTTGACATAGTGAAACATGGTGAAAAAAAGGATTTCAGCTCCCACTTGCCCTGCCAGCCAAATGTGTTATGCAGGTACAAACATATGTGAAGTCATGGACATACCTTTCCACCATGAATTAGAAATAAAGTATAACTTCTTATTTTTAACCATGAGAAAACAGTGGGAATGTTAATATTATTGCTAATTGTTTTCTTATTTGGCACATCATACTTAGTGTCAGTGGTTAAATTAGTAATATGTAGGAGTTAAAGACCATATTTTCTCAAATATCAAATCTTCTAAACTTTATCATGCACTGAAATGTAAAAAATAATGTAAATAAAAAATTATTTTGGAAAACAATGCGAGAAATATTTTACTATAAAGGCTTATGTAGAATTATCTTATTAAAGGTGTAGAATTTTCATTTCCTATTTATAATATTTCTTTTATCCTGGACTTTCCATGCATGTCTCTATGTACTTGAGATACATCAACCTGAAGCCTGGATCCCAATGTTTCCAAAAGTAAAACAGGCAGATGAGAAACTGTCAGGGGGGAAACATTGGAGTGATACAGCAAACAGCACTAAATTCAGTAGATAAAACATTTTGTTATTATGTTTGGATAGCATCTCAGAATAATAACAGAAATTGGTGGAACTTCTGAGAATAATATATGTGATAAGAAATATAATAATAATAATGTACTCATTTAGATCTTCTGAGAAGCAGATGCAAAGACAATAGTATTATTAGTGCAAGGATTACTTTTCAAGGAAAATGGGTCATTGTGTTTCTGGATACAAGGCTTTTACTGTATTTACGTATTGTGAATGAATTTTCCCAGCATGTGGTTTGATTTTCATTTTCTTAGTGTGTCATTTGAAGAATAGAAGATTTTGATTTCTCTGTATTATGCTTTTATCATTTTTATAGTTAATACCTTTTTGTCCTAATAAACTGCTGATTATCCCAAGACTGAATATTTTCTCCTTTATATTCTTCTGGAGGTTTGAAACTAGTGGTGCCTACATTTAGGTATGTGATGCATTTTTGTGTCGAACATGAAGTAGCAGTCAGAGTTCATTTTCTCCATATGGATATCATTTTCTATTACCATTACGAATATCATGGTAATGGTACACAAACAGGCACATAGACCAATGGAACAGAATATAGATATCAGAAATAAGCCCACACATTTACGACCATTTGTTGAAAGACTATTCTGTTCTTCATTTAATTATATTGGTGGCTTTATTAACATTTAATTCCCCATATGTATGAGTCTATTTGTGGACTCTCATTTTTGGACTCTTCATCTATATATTTATGTTTACAGCTAAACAAGACTATCTTTATTATTATAAGCATATAGTAAGTTTTGAAATCTTATATTTCTTCCAATTTTTTTCAAGCCCAGTTTGGATTATTTTAGGCCTTTTGCAGTACAAATAAATGTTGAATCACCTTGTAAATTTAAAAACCTACTTAATTTGAAGATAGTGAACTAATTAATATATTTTACAATTAATAAGCATTGTGTAGCTCTCCATTTTGTTAGCTATTAATTTCTTACAGAACACTTTTAATTACAGTACAGAATGTCAACATAATTTTTATTAATAATTAACTGTTAGTATTTTAAGTCTTTGGTTCTATTTTAAATGATATTCCTTTTATAAATTACATTTTCCAAATATTTGATGCTAGCATATAGAATTTTTTGTATTAATCTTATAACCTGTTGACTTGCTAAATTTACACTTTTTTTTTAGATAGGTTCTCACTCTGTCACTCAGACTGGAGTGCGGTGGTAAGACCATACCTCACTGCAACCTTGAACTCCTGGGATCAAATGATCTTCCTACCTCAGCCTCTTGAGCTAGGACCACAGGAGCCTGCCACCCTGCAGGTTTTGTTTTGTTTAGTTTGATATGGTTTGGTAGAGGAAAGGTCTTACTAGGTTGCCCAGGCTAGTGTCAAATGATCTTCCCACTTCACCCTCCCAAAGCACTGAGATTACAGGCTTGAGTCACCGCGCCCAGTCCGACTACTTCTAATACTTTTGTTTTTAAGATTGATTAGGATTTCCTAAATATATTATTACATCATCTATGAACACAGACAGGCCTACTTCTTCTATTCCAATCTTTATGCTTCTGTTTATTCTTTTCTTACTGCATTGGCTAGAATCTCCAATGTAATATTAAATAAAATGTAAAAACATATCTTTTTCTCATTCAAAAATCAAGAAGAAAATATTCTATTGTTTAACATTAAGTACTGCATCCATCAGCTATGGGTTTTTATAGCTGCCCATTATGAGTTTGAGGTAGTTGCCTTCCAGTTCATTTTTGTTAAGAACACTTTGTCATTTTATGAATGTCAGATTTAGTCAAATCATTTTTTTATATCTGTTGAGATAATCATGATGATTTGCATTACTGATTTTTAAAAATATTGAACCAGTCTTACTTTCCTGGGATAAATACCACTTATTCATAAGGTATTGTCTTTATATAAAAATTATTGGATTTACTTTTCTAATTAATTTTTGTGTCTATATTCATTATAAATATAGATCTGTAATTGTATTCTTTTGTAATTTTTATGTCTTGGTAAATATACTAAGGCCCTACATTATCAAAGAGAAGCTTAAAGACACTGAATTATATTATACATTTAGAAAGGTACATATTTTAAAATGTCAAATAAGGACCACCAAAAAATGTTACTTAGAGCATTTTAATTCTAAAAATAAAACTGAAGAAGAAAACAACTATACCTTTAACAACAACGTCTATCAACAGCAAAGAGAGCAGAAAAGGAGGAAGAAAAACATATTGTAAAGCCTTGATAAATATAGCTGAGCATTTAGACATTTTGCTTAAGGTAGATTTATTCCTTGTATTAGTGTTTTCAATATATAATAGCAACTAACATTTTTGTCCATAATTCTATTTCAAGGACATGCTAGCAGGTATTTTATCTTCAATCTTCAGAAATCTTAAATAGCCTAGCTTCTATTTGGGAAATAGTATGAGCTCAGAAAAGCTTCTTTGATTCTTTCAAGGTTAAATACTTGGTTGGTAAATGTCTAGTAATGGAAGGGGAAGCAAATAGCATATTCACTAATTAGGATTATAATTATTATATATTTTCATTCAAGTCTTCTAATTTTTCTCTTAATTACCCATCAGTGACTTTTATTGAAGCACATTCTGTATTTAATTAGTTATTTTGAATCGAAGCTATTCTCATTTTACAAGTTAAATGTGGAAATACCTTGTGGACATTTGACTAATGTTATAATTAAAGCATAGAGTCATATGAAAGGCATCCCTCTTGTCTTGGATAATTATCAGCTATTGATAACTCTTCATCTCAATTGAATACAGTTCTTGGTAGTATGATCATGTGGAAGCAGATAAGACTTATAAACCAACAATTAGCCGATACTATCATAAAGCTCCTTTTTTAAACTTTATTTTCTTATGCTATTTATTTCTTTGAGAAAACATTAAACTTTTCAGTACAGTCACAAATGCCTACTATTGGGAGATATGCTTAAAGACTTAAATATGAAGAATTTTTGGTCACTTCTTTAAATCTAGGTTCACTCTTCATTCTATACTTTGACATAATTACTGATCTAAAGGAGTGTTTCAGTTATCAAATCATTATTTTACAAAACCCACATTAGATAGGTCCCAAATTAATAAGATCACTCATTATTTTTGTATCTGAGGTCACTGTAAGAACATATAAATCCAACACAACAGCTATTAAGTGAAAATCTATACGCATGAAGGTTGACTCAAGCACAAATGCGACTATAACACTGGTTTATTACTGAATCTGTTCAAAACACTTTTAATAGCTGGGGGAACCAGAATGACCACATTACATGTCTGCTATAACATTGTACCACAAAGAACCATGCCAACGGGGCTGTGTTTACGTGTCTGGCTGCATACAAGTTCAAAAATATGAGTGCATACGTATCTTTCACAGAATTTTGAATTCCTCGCCAAGTTAAGTTTAAGAAAACTCAGATAAAAAATGAAAACAGCATCTGATTAAAAGCATCTGCTCTAACCTTTGAGAGTTCTCTGTGATATCTTTGATAGACAGCCAAGTAACATTATGCCTTTCCCACAGGGTACACATTCAAATACTATGAATAAAGATTAGTTCTCATTCAGAAGGAAGCTGAATATTTTGCATTGAGTGTCATTAGTTTCTTGTGTGTGTGTGTGTGTGTGTGTGTGTGTGTGTGTGTGTGTGTGAGCGTGCCCAGATGTCATAGGACATTTGAGTCTTTTCCTTTTTCTTTTTTTTTTAACAAGAAAGTGTAAGAAGTGATTTATTACTATTTATTCAGGAAATAGCACGTTACCATCAAAAAGTTTCCAAAACTATACTTTTTTTCATTTTTGTCATCATTAAGAAAGGTCCAAATGCCACAGCTTTTTTTTTTGTTACAAAATCGAACACATTTGGAATGCAACATGAGATTTAAGTAAAGAATTAATTCAATATATCAAATGCTAAATACTGTAACTCTCAAAATACAGAATTAATTAAAATAGAATAAATGATTCTAATCAGAATGAATAAAGAACTGGCAGGTAGAAAAAGTCCTGCCTTCTAAAGTCTTAACACTGCCATTGACTGTGCCCGCATCTATCATTTTCCCTTCATTTTCCCCAATCCACTAACTGGTAAAATGGGCATGTTAGCCTTTATGCACAAGAGGATGCACCACAGGATTAATAATTAAAAGGTTGGCCAGTGCTTTTTAATTACAGTGGTTACACAATTGCCAATGAATAATAATCCCTCCATTCCAAATCCAATGCCCAGAGGTTAATTGAGTTGCCAAGGTCTCAAGCATTATCAGTATACATCTCTGTTCAGATTGCTAAATACAATATCTTTTAAATATTTATGAGGCACTATGGCTCCAAAATCCACCAAATTACATAGAATTATTTTTTCTTTAGCCATTTCATGTAGGCAGATGAAGCGATGTAACACAACCCTGACAAGGCTGATGAAGAAAATCAGGCCTGTAGGATATTGAGAAGGAGTTTATGTTTGTAGAACTATCTCACTGAATGCTGATTTTTTATAATCAGAGTTTTTAAATTAGGAGGGGAATTTTATAGTTATCCGATGCTTAGAGATCGATTCACAGTCTCCAAGTGTCAGCAATGTAGGCTTAAGTAGAAGAATATGAACGGCAATTATGATGCATTAGTACAATAATTATTCTTCACTAAAAGTTTTCTATCAATTTTATTAAATAAGACAACTGTACGAAATTGTTGAACACCTAAAAATCAGTTCGTTGTAACGGTAAATTTTTAAAAATTTTAAAATATGTTTAAGAAAACGAAAGGGTAAGGAAAAACACTCGCGCCTATAGTCCCAGCACTTTGGGAGGCTGAGGCAGGCAGATCTCCTGAGGTCAAGAGCTCAAGACCAGCCTGGACAACATGGTGAAACCCCATCTCTACTAAAAACACAAAAATTAGCTGGGTGTGATAGGATGAGCCTGTAATCTCAGCCACTCGGGAGCCTGAGGCAGGAGAATCGCTTGAACCCGGGAGGCAGAGGTTGTAGTGATACGAAATCACGCCACTGCACTCCAGCCTGGGCAATAGGATGAGGCTCTGTCTCAAAAAACAAAAAACAAAACAAACAAGCAAACAAAAAAGAAAATAAAACAGAAATCCATATAATATGAAAAAAGGCAAACAACAGGAAAAAAACTGTAGCCTATAATTTTGCCATTTGTGTTCTATCAATGATAAATATAAGAGCTGGCATTCAGTAAGAAGAGGTACAAAAGCAGACAAATAGACATCGTGGTGATTAACCTTCTTATATCCAGATGAGTTTTTTATTTTTCTAGGGCTCATTCTATCCTTGAGACCCTGATATACATATTTCAACAGCTTGGACCCATAAAACCAGAATGACAATAATGCATTATTTTTTGTCTGTTCCAAGACATTTTTCTCAGTCATTTGATAAATACTTTAAATGAATGTAGATGCTTTATTTAGGTTAAGACAATACATTTTAAACTAAGATAGTTGATTAACATACATTAATTTTTAAACTAAATTTTTCAAAATAGAGTATCCTCTTTTCAATCTTCATAGGGATAAGTAGACCAATATGATCCGTTTTACTTTCAGATAAGTATGTCCCTGTCTAGTTTGTGTACTTATTGAACTACAACGGCTGTTCTAGAACTTTCATAAAACCAAAAGGGCCGGGCGCGGTGGCTCAAGCCTGTAATCCCAGCACTTTGGGAGGCCGAGACGGGCGGATCACGAGGTCAGGAGATCGAGACCATCCTGGCTAACACGGTGAAACCCCGTCTCTACTAAAAATACAAAAAACTAGCCGGGCGACGTGGCGGGCGCCTGTAGTCCCAGCTACTCGGGAGGCTGAGGCGGGAGAATGGCGTGAACCCGGGAGGCGGAGCTTGCAGTGAGCTGAGATCCGGCCACCGCACTCCAGCCTGGGTGACAGAGCGAGACTCCGTCTCAAAAAAACAAACAAACAAACAAAAAAAACCAAAAGGTATTTGGCACACTGCCTGCCACAGAGCAGGATCTCTGTAAATGGAAATGCCTTTGTCTTTCTCTCGGCTCCAGTCCACCCACCCTGCCACCCTCAGAGACTTTGCATTCATTGCTCCTTTTACCGAGAGACATGTTCCACTTTTGCCTGGCCTATAAAAGATAAAAAAGAAGGCAACCTCCCTGGTCTGCAAGCTTCTTGTCTACCACTGCCTTAGTTCTCTCCCTCTTTCTTACCACCCTTAACACTTTTTAAAAACATACTGTATAATCATAGCTTTATATTCCAGCTAGCTCTAATCCGCATGAGGGTGGTGGAATGTATATATATATATCTCCATTGTTCATTGAACAATAAGAATAAACTTGATAAATATTTGTTAAATAAAGGAAGTCTTACCACATTTTTGTATTTATGTGATCCTGTTTTTACCATTCTATTTAAAATCTTGTTTCACATTTTGAGCTGAACCTACCTCTAAAGGTAGTCTCAAGTCTCACGTTCTGGAAGTAATTGATCCTCTTCCTCCCCTACTCTAGCTTTCCTCATACTGCTGACCACATGGGTTTTCTTTAAATTTTTCTCTTTCATATTTTTGTAGCCCAGCAACTGAATTTAGACATTTCCTTTTACTCTATCTATCTTTGGTTCTCTTTTCTTTCCTTCTGTTTACTCACTGAGACACCACATGCAATCTTTTTCTCTTCTTCAATCACTTATGATTTGTGGTTCCTGTATTTTTGTTTTCAATTGAGTTGGGTTGGAGTTGGAATTAAGCTTAGAGTCAGGGTATGTCTCAGAGTTAGGATTATAATTTCCTTTTTTTTTTTTTTTGAGATGGAATTTCACTCCTCTTGCCCAGGCTGGAGCGCAATGGTGCACGACCTTGGCTCACTGCAACCTCCGTCTCCTGGGTTTGAGCGATTCTCCAGCCTCAGCCTCCCAAGTAGCTGGGATTACAGGCAGGCACCACCATGGCCCGGCTAATTTTGTGTTTTTAGTAGAGACGGGATTTCTCCAGGTTGATCAGGCTGATCTCTGACTTCCGACCTCAGGTGATTTAACCGCCTTGGCCTCCCAAAGTGCTGGGACTACAAGTGTGAGCCACTGTGCCCGGCCAGGATTATAATTTGACTTTAATAACTGGAATTTTTAAAATTATTGAGCTCCTTCAATAACTATAGGGGCTAATGCATAATACTGTTACTGGTGTTCTGTCACCAGATCCATTTAAGTGCCATTAATCATTTTAGTGATGCTCTTTAAAATAAACGTGGACTCTGCTCTTAAGATTTGACTTGTCCTCTGTTGAGGAAATTGAAACACATTTTCTAATCTCTGCTGAAGTAACCTTGAAATTCCAATGTTATTTTCTATATTGTCTCAAAATTTTACCTTTATGCTCAATCTCAATTGCATTAATAAGATTTCATTTATAGGATCTCAGTCAACACATAGTGTCAGCACTGGGGCCTTTCTTATGAAGGTTTGGGAATTGCCTGATGTGCCATGTAAAACCCTTACATTATTATTTCCCCAATGCTGGATTCTCCCTGGTATTCTGAATGTATCAAGGATGAAAGAAAGGCATTTATGCTGACATGTACAACACTACTTCAAATAAATAATGCAGGACAAATTATATCTAAAGGAGAATATTAAACAATAAGCTTACATTATAATAAAAATGTAAAAAAATGAAATTATGTGATTTATACCTATGACTACCTTTCAGCAACTGATATTACATATGGGGTAGCTAAATTTTAAAGTTCATTAATTGATTAACTTTTTGAGACAGGATCTCACTCTGTTGTCCCAGGCTGGAGTGCAATGGTGTGATCATGGCTCACTGCAGCCTCGACCTCCTGGGCTCAGGTGATCCTCCCACCTCAGCCTCATGAGGAGCTGGAACTACAGGCATATGCCATCATGTATGGCTAATTTTTGTGTTATTTGTAGAAACAGGGTTTTGCCATGTTGCCTAGACTGGTCCCAAACTCCTGGGCTCAAGTGATCCTCTTGCCTTGGCCTCCCAAAGTACTGGAATTACAGGCATGAGCCACGAAGCCTGATGCAAACTTTTTAAAACAATTCACCTCAGGATGAATGAAAGAATGTCAGAGTTGGCAGGGAAACTAGACAACATTCAGTGCAAGCCCATTTACTAGCTATAAATCTCTTTCTCATTTAGGCAGGTTCTTTTTGATATCTGCACAGAACAAATGACTGTAGAGAATCTGTATATCATATGTGCCTGACAGCTCTCTCCAAGGAACACTAAGTACTCCTCTGACAAGAGAAACCCTTCATGTCGTCCTCAGACTTCAGTTGCCACCGCAGATCTTAGTGGATTTTTCCAGAACAAGATCTAATCATGATGTATTTTCTTCAGTCAAGGCCCTTAGGATCTTTTCCTACATATGTTTTGAAATATCCAATTGTCCTAAGCTAATTTCACGTCTTCTTTCTTTTCACTGTCAAACTTACTCTGATAAGTGTGACTTGTTGGTGTTTTTGAGTTCTCCATGCCCGAAAGCATATTCACAGTTATTGACTTTCAGGAAATTCTTATCACCCTGTTCACCTTACAAATCCTGTCAAACAAATATGTTTCCAAAGTTTAGTGCTCTAAATGTACATCTTTGGTAGTATCTTTGAACATATGATATCAAAGTAAACACAAAACAGCAAATGATTACTCATCACTTACATGAGGAACAGTCCTAGACAACACTGTCTTGTTTTGTTTTTGTTTTTTGAGACAGAGTCTTGCTCTGTCGCCCAGGCTGGAGTGCAGTGGCCTGATCTCAGCTCACTGCAAGCTCCGCCTCCCGGTTTCACGCCATTCTCCTGCCTCAGCCTCCCGAGTAGCTGGGACTACAGGTGCCCGCCACCTCGCCCGGCTAATTTTTATAGTTTTAGTAGAGACGGGGTTTCACCCTGTTAGCCAGGATGGTCTCGATCTCCTGACCTCGTGATCCGCCCGTCTCGGCCTCCCAAAGTGCTGGGATTACAGACTTGAGCCACCGCACCCGGCCGACAACACTGTCTATTGATAGACTGGTGTGTCTTTTTTCTTATATTCCACCTGCTCCTGTCAATTCAGGCACCCATATGGGATGGATGCTCTCTCGTCCCTCATTGCCCGTCTCATTGTTTCTCAGTCACTTCTCTTGGTATAACTTCTTTTTCCCCTGCCTTATCATGTAAAATCTCTATTTTCTGGAAAATACCATTTATTAGCTAGTTAATGGAAAGATCCAATTAAACATACTAATACAGACTTCAGTTAGTGGTTTAAGATTAGTATGTTTATTTATATACTCACATAAGGCAATCTGGCTTTGAAAGAATACCCTGTTAAAACAAATAAACAAATAAATACAAGCTGTGACAATGCGTTTCTAATGCTGGATTTTCAGAGAAATATTAAATCTGTTTAACTTTTCTTTTGAAATACTTTCAAACTTATGGAAAAGCTGCAATAATAGTATAAGAAACACTTATTTCTTTATTCTTATTCTCCTGTTTTACTCTGTGCTATGTGGTTTATCATTCTCTCTCTCTGTCTCTCTCTCTCTCTCAGTTTCTCTCTCTCCCTCTCCTTCTCTCTCCTTTTTCCACCACTCCAACACACACACATTTTTTTCTGAACCATGTGAGAGTAAGTTGCATATCATGTTCACTTACTTCCAAATAGTGTACATTTCATACAAACAAGGGCATATGTAGGTAAGTATATAGTTATCCATTTCAGGAAATTTAACATTGCTACATCGAATCAGCCTTCCATATCCCAATATTATCCATTGACCCAATTATGTCTTTAGGGCATCTTTTCTTATCCAAGACAGGATCCAGGTTAGGATCACATATTACAGGTAGGTATCACGTCCCTTTAATTTTCTTTTACCTAGAATAACTCCTTAGCCTTTTAGTGTCTCTTATCACACTGATATGTCTGCAATGTATTCTCCTTTCTTTTTTTTAGTGGAACACTCCTCATAGAATATTCTTCAATTGTGGTTTGACTTTTGTTTTCTCATAATAGTTTACATCCACCTACACTCTTCATGGGCTATTACATGTACGATGATGGGTCCTTCTCAGTCCACTGCCTCTGGAGGCGGAGTGTCTGCTTCTCATCTGTAATTTTTATTTTGATTACCCAGTCAAGATGTTCAATTTCTTTTTTATAAATATTATTCATTTCCCTTGCAACCAATAAGTAATTTGTAAGAGACACTTTAAGACCATATAAATTTAATTCTCCCCATCAAAACTCTCCGCATCCTCTACTTTTATTGCCATTAATGTCTTATGCCAGAACTAGTATTTACTATGATGGTTGCAAATGATGACTTCACTTCCCAACTCCAGCACCCTTTCACGTTTCCTAGTCAGAAGTTTGTATTCTACTATAAGCAAGAGACCTCTCTTCTCCCCCACTTTATCTCTCTATTGCCTGCCTATCTATCTATCTATCTATCTATCTATCTATCTATCTATCTATCTATCTATCTATCTATCTATCATCTATCTATCTATCTATCATCTATCTATCTATCTATCTATCTATCTATCTATCTATCTATCTATCTATCATCTATCTGTCTATCTGTCTGTCTGCCTACCTATCTACCTACCTATCATCTCTACAGACTTAAGCATTTCTATTTTTTCTAAAGGTGTGCAATTCATTACTGTCCTTAACTATTTTGGTGTTCAAATTGTCCAAGTTTGACCAATATGAATTACTTCAAGTTGACTCTTACGTAATTTTGTTATTAACCATCATTCTTCCTTTCTTACTGGCATAACAAAATGTGCTGAATTTAACAAGTTTCTTTCTCGACCACAACATGGTAACATTTTTCTAACTAGATCTGATTACTTTTAGGTGATAATTGTATTAATAACTAAAGTCTGTCTTAGGTGTGCTTAGTGTTACTGCAATATTTTTGTTTCTAGATCCATCCAGCTGTTAGAGTTACTTAGTATGTAGTATGTAAGTATATATGTATATATATATACTCATGAACACACACATATATTTTTAAGTAGGCTCCTTTCTTGTCTTCTCTCATTCCACTTATGTTTCTTATTTCCTTCATGGTGAGAACATTGGCCCCCAACACAATTGACATATCACTCATTTGCTCAATTTACAGTACATTTAAATATGTTCAGAATTGCTTCAACTGTATATACATGTTTCCTCATTTCTTTTTTCTTAAACAAAAGTTAACATACAATAAATGCTCTTTGTATCTTTCTTTTTTCATGAAACAACATATCCAGCAAATCTACCCCATGTCAACTCATATTTTCTCAGTTTTCTTCATAGCTGTTGTGTATTTTTTTGAATATATAGCCTAGTTTATTCAACCAATCTTCTGTATTTGGCCATAAAGATAGTTTCCAATATTTTGTAATTACAAATGCAACTGCAAAAAATAACTTTGTTCATATGAGTTTTTATGTTATTGGAGCTGTATCGTTAGGGTAAATTCCTAGTATTGAGATGGCTGGGTTGAAGAACAAACGCACTTTTAGTTCTGCTGGATATTGCCAATCCCCCTCAATAGCTATTGTTCTATTGGGCATGCTCATCAGGAGTGTATGAGAATGCTGTTTCCCCAAATTCTTGCCAAAGGAGTGTATAATCAACCTTTTAGGTCTTTGCCAACCAGATGGGTGAGATATAGTATCCCCATAGAGGATTAATTTGTATTTCTCTTTTCATTGTACATTTGTATGCATGTAAACACAATTTTATATATTTTGTTTGAGCTTCCTTTTCATGTTTTTGCCTGTTTCTATATTTTCTCAATTTTAATTGGTAGATATTATAGACATGGACATTTTCTGTTAGCATCAATTATACACAGATGGCAATTATAATACAGAAATAAGATTAATAAATTTAGGCTTTCATCCTACAAATAGAACAGCAACAACAATAATACTAACACAAAAATCAAAAGCAAGTAGGAATAGCCACAGCTTGGCTTACCTCTCAGTCCCTGTGCATGCCAACTACACACCATGATGTCTGTTTCACATGCATTCATTCCTTTTCAAACCAGAGGCAATGATGGCCAGACATATTTCTTTAGAAATACCCTCTTCATCAGCAAATAACACTATATGCTATACTAAGTATCTATGTATTAAGTGTGAGTAGATCCCTGTGTACTCATATCATGCTGAATTTACATAAAGAGTAACATCATGTCCCTATATATTGCAAGTAGGCTCTTAAGACCCTTTGCTAAGCTCCCTGGTTACCCTTTCATCTGGGCCACTGGTTTTCTCCCGCAATTATCTTCGGTACTAGGGAGCTATTCCAATAATAGCTCCTGATTTCTTTCATTCCTGTTCCATCAGTGGTGTACCTTGATTCAAAGTCTAACTTGTTTTTACAACTTGTCATTGAATTTTAATTTACATAGGAAAACAGCACACATAAACATACAGCTTGATGCATTTGCACAAGTGTAAGAAGCACTTCAGTCAAGAAACAAAGAATTATCAACACGTCTAAAACTTCTTTGTATCCTCTTCTAGCCATGACCCTTCAACAGAGGAAACGACCATCTAGATTACTAACTGCACGGACCCAAGTCCGGCATAGATTGGATATTGCCACACATCCATGCCTTTGGCACCAGTCCCTTGCCATAACGCTCAGCAGCATCAAGCTGCCTCCAGGTCTGAAGGGAGGATAAGCTTTGCTGCCTCAGCCAGTATTCCCAGCCTCCTTCTCATCTCCCCGCTGCTGCAAACTCTGTTGTTTTCTCTCCTATAGAAATCCTAAGTTTTTCATGTGCTCCCACACATGCCATTTTGGACAGTTCGACCTCTAATAGATGTAGGTATGTGCAGCATTTCTCAATATTATTAAATACAAATTAAGATAATAAACATTATTGTTTACAAATTGTAAACCTAATTATAGCTGCATATTCAAATGTTCACTACATTCCACAATTCGGTTGATCTGTTAACAAGTACTTACTAAGTACATTCAACAGTCAAGGTACTTTCCTAGCTGATGAGAGCCAATGTAACAAGACAAAATAAGCCCCTCAACCAACTCACTTATAATCAAAAATGATGATATCTTCTTAAATGTGGTATAATAGAGAAAGCAAAGACTATTGGGGACATAAAGCCAAGGAAAAAGCCTTGTCTCTTACCTTTCAGGATGTTGCTACAGTAATTGACACAAAAAGTGCTTACCAGGTAAGGACTCAGTGAATGGTGGTTATTATTGGCTATGATATTTGACTTTAGTAAAAATGCCGAACATCTCTGCACTTCAATTGAATAAGCTAAGAAATAGGTTAAATTCCATTAAATATCCATAGGTTTGATATTATTTGGGGGGAGATTAATAGTTATTGTATAGTAAGGGTTGAGAGAGTGTGTGTGTGTACATGTGCCCGTGTTTTATTTCACAATCAGTAATCCCAAATCTTAACATACAATATACCTGAATAATGATATTTTGTTTTTGATTTTAAAATTTGAAACCAGCATCATTGGCATTCCTGCTTATATTAAGTAAAGCTAAAGTGCAATACTTCTATTAATATTTCAAGAAAAAACTGAGATATTAAAGATATTTAATCATCCCTTTTTATTTAACATATCCTGTAAAAACCCATTGGATATTCCTACTATGTCATAATCACAAAATCTTTTCAAAGGGACTGGATATTTCTTTTGTATTGGTTTGGTTTCTGTTATCAAATACTTGTTTGTTCCAGGCTGAAGGTAAAGAGCCTGAATAACTTTATGATAAATTCACAGTCTTTTTCTCTTGCTCTAGGCTGTCATACACAGCTCTATTTTCCAATTTGTGTACTGTAACAAAGCTGAAAAATACACAAAGGAGACAGTCACTGTGCGTATCGAATGAACAATTGTGCTTGCTAAGTGCAAAAGATAAACAATGACTTTGCCACGGGCAACTCAGTTCTCATATCTGAAGTAGAGTGAATGTGTTTCTTAACCTTCTCTAAAGAATACTGGGAGAACTAATGAAACCTGCCATTTTCAAGCAGATACTAGTATAATCCAAATGAAATTAGCAATTCAACCCCAAGATGTAATTGGGGAAAGCTGTTTTAGCTTTGGGAGAGCTCTTTTCTCTGCTGATAGCAAAAATATCCATCATTGTTTAGAAGGCAGATTTGCTGGAATCCAGTTTTTAATAAATCATTGCTGTATCGCAAAGAATTACATGACGTTGATAGTGTTAAATGGTGAGTAATGCAGAATAAACTATTGTATGGAGTTTGAAACTAGGACATGTTTTTTGTTTTCTCCTTTTTTTTTTTTTTTTTTTTTTGAGACGGAGTCTTGCTCTGTCGCCCAGGCTGGAGTGCAGTGGCACAATCTCGACTCACTGCAAGCTCTGCCTCCCAGGTTCACGCCATTCTCCTGCCTCAGCCTCCCGAGTATGTGGGACTACAGGCGCCCGCCACCACACCAGGCTAGTTTTTTGTACTTTTAGTAGAGACGGGGTTTCACCATGTTAGCCAGGATGGTCTCGATCTCCTGACCTCGTGATCCGCCTGCCTCGGCCTCCCAAAGTGCTGGGCTTACAGGCTTGAGCCACCGCGCCCAGCCAACATGTTTTTTAAGGTCAAAGATTTCTTTGGGGACAGGGTGGGAGACTGGTTCTTTAAGTGTCTTTGGTTCATTTGCTATCTAGGACAGAATAATTCTGAAAATGTTTCCTTGGAGATTTGAATGTAAATAAATGATTGCAGAGAGTCATATATAAGTAGTCATCAACCAATCTTTCATGTTTGATTCTAGCATCTTTTCTGAGTTAATGAAGGCTGACGCACAACTGCTCTTAGAAGACACTGTCTTTCTTACAAGATCATCCTTATTCTTGCTCACCAGACACAACCCTATCAACACCCCGGCGGTAGCAAATAACTTTTAATGTCATAATTTCATAAAGTACTTGCCGACTAGTTGTTATGAGTTTAATTTTGTCCCCGCAAAATTCCCATGTTCATGTTCCAATCCCCAGTCTCTCAGAATGTTATCATATTTGGGAACAGCAGCTTTGCATATATAGTTAATATGAGGTCATACAAGAGTAAAGTGAAATCTAAACAAATACATTATTTCTAAAATGAATGCCATATAAAATGAAAAACAAGGCTGGCCACAGTGACTCATGCCTATAATCCTAACAATTTGGGAGGCTGAGGTGGGAGGACTGCTTGAGCTCAGAAGTTCAAGACCCACCTGGACAACAAAGAACCATCACTACAAAAACAAAAAAAAATTAAAATTATCTGGGCACGGTGACATGCACCTGTAGTCCCAGCTACTCAGAAGGCTGAGGCAAAGGATCCATGGGCTCAGGAGTGGGAGCTTGCAGTAAGCTATGATCACATCACTGCACTCTAGCCTGGGTGGCTGAGCAATACCATAAAACACACACACACACACACACACACACACACACACACACAGAAGAAAGATGATGATAAAGCAACACAGGGAGAAGACGGCCACCTGTAAGCCAAGGTGAGAGTGCTAGAGCAGGCTGTTCCCTCACCGCCCTCACAGGAGGAGCCAGCCCTGCCAAGGCCTTGATATTGGACTTCTGGCCTCCAGAACCGTGAGAGAGTAAGTTTCTGTTGTTTAAGCCACACAGTTTATGGTACTTTATGATGGCAGCCCTAGCAAACTAATACAATAGGGTAAGTAGTGCTTTTTTTTAAAAATTGAAAACAGCAACACCAACAATAGCATTAAAGATCAAGATCTTCTACCTTTTCAGCTCTGTGATCTTAGATAAGATCCCGAACCTCAATCTTTGTATTGAAAATTAGAAAAGGCCGGGCGTGGTGGCTCAAGCCTGTAATCCCAGCACTTTGGGAGGCCGAGACGGGCGGATCATGAGGTCAGGAGATCGAGACCATCCTGGCTAACACGGTGAAACCCCGTCTCTACTAAAAATACAAAAAACTAGCTGGGCGAGGTGGCGGCGCCTGTAGTCCCAGCTACTGGGGAGGCTGAGGCAGGAGAATGGTGTGAACCCGGTAGGCGGAGCTTGCAGTGAGCTGAGATCCGGCCACTGCACCTCATCCTGGGCGACAGAGCAAGACTTCGTCTCAAAAAAAAAAAAGAAAATTAGAAAAAAGGCCAGGCGCAGTGGCTCATGCCTGTAATTCCAGCACTCTGGGTGGCTGAGGCTAGTGGATCACCAGAGATCAGGAATTCGAGTCCAGCCTAGCCAACATGTCAAAACCCGACCTCTATTAAAAATACAAAAATTAGCCGAGTGTGGTGGCAGGTGCCTGTAATCCCAGCTACTCAGGAGGCTGAGGCAGGAGAATCGCTTGAACTTGGGAGGCAGAGGTTGCAGTGAGCAGAGTTTGGCACACTGCACTACAGCCTGGGTGACAGAGCGAGACTCTGTTTTAAAAAAATAAAATAAAATAAAATAAAATAAAATAAAATACCAACATCTTATATAGAAGCACTGTATTACAGTTTAAATGCTGAGATCACTAAGTTTCACATGGCCTGTGAAAGGAATGGCTGACCAGGGTCATAGTGGCAGGGAACACAGGCTGGTTAGGCAGCTCTGGTTTCCTATCCTAGCTCCACTATTTGATTAGTTCAGTCTAGTTTTCTTATTATTTTATTTTTATTTTTATTTTTATTTTATTTTGGGGGTGTGTTCCTTAAAACAGGAAATGTGATATTTATTCAACCATTACAATTTTTTTTTGCTTTCATATAGGGATATATTGTGAAAAGATTACCACAATAAGTTAGTTAACACATCCATTACCCAGTCTCACTACGTGCCCCAGGGAAAGTTGTACTTTCTCTAATCCTCAATCTCTGCAGCTGAAAATACGGCTTAATCATAAAAATAATAATCTACGTCCTCACATATTAGTTGTTTTCAAGATTAAATGATATAAAGCACATTAAACACTTAAGGAACCCCCAATAAATATTGGTTGGCTGTTATTATTTATTAATTTGTGCTGCTGAAGTTTTCTGAATTTCTGCTAAATGACAGGAGTTTTCACAGGCATCTTCCAAGCTGCATATTAATATCATTATAAAGCATTTTAATGGCAATTACAATAGACTCATTCACTGTCTCATCAAAATATATTGGTGAAGTTCATTGGAGAAATGCAGATACTTATCTCAAACATTAGTTTCATTTGTAAACGGACAGAATTTTTTCTAGAAGCCAGAGTCTATGCTTTACTCTTGCTCTAGACTCCTGAAAAGGCATAGATGGTGAATGAACATTTCAGACAGCCTGTCAGCACTGTATCTTTTTGCCAGAATCAGAATGTTCATTTCACTGCAGCCTATAATTAAACTAGTTAACTCAAGCAAACCAAATTTATTCACCAAGACATTTTAACATTCTAGTAGTTTCCTCCTAAAGTCAACATTGGCTAAATTAGCTACCTGGAAAACAGTATGCATAAGTGAAACACATAGAACGGGATCTTCACAGTGTCCAGGGACATAAGCATCCTGAAAGCTGTGCAAGATGACCTGGGCTTTTGTTTAAAGCTATTGTAGTGATTTTTGCTGTCCTGGCAATTAAAATATATTATTCTCAAGGCTAGACCTATTATTAATGACTTACTTGCATTCTTTATATCACTTTTAATATCGTATTCTACAAACATTAATGATAACATTCATAATAATACTGATAAATAGGAGATAGTGAAACAAGAGGAAGATAAGAAGAGACTATATTCATGGGGCATTGTTCTCAACAATTTAGTTTTGATTAATTTATTTCTCACAAAAATCCCGTAAGGTAAATACAATTATAGCACTTTTACACCTAAGGCAACTAAAGCCCTTAGAAGGTTGATTAACATAGTTAAATATGCACCACGAGAAAGTGTTGGAGCAGAGTTTAGATATTTGAGGTTTGGTCCAAAGCCCATGCTTTCTTGTTGTATAAATATCGTGTATATGTTCAACAGTATTTTCAATTAGTCAAAATGCGCAGGGGTTCATTATAGTAATGGAACTTCTTGCTGAACCAAAATAAGTATTTGACTCCATATTGAGTAGTGAGGTAACTATACCCGGATTCAAGGTTCCCATTTAAATGACATCATGGTTCTCCGCCTCAGCTGATTCATCTACAGAATGAGATACTTCAATTCAGTTGTAAACTCAGAAACATCTGTTTTGTGCTCTGCAGTGAGCTCTATATGACGAATGGTACGGAGATAAAACGTGTGTCCTAGGAGACTGCATAAACTCCAAGGTTCTTCCAAAATTAGATATTTACATTATTTAAATCAAGCATTACAGATTCATAGGATATAATTTCAGAGTTTTTTATTTTAAAAATTCAGCTTTTCACTGGGTGCGGTGGCTCACCCCTATAATCCCAGCACTTTGGGAGGCCTAGGTGGGTGTATCACTTGAGGCCAGGACTTCAAGACCAGCCTGGCCAACATGGTGAAACCCCATCTTTACTAAAAATACAGACATTAACCAGGGATGGTGGCGCATGCCTGTTATCCCAGCTACTTGAGAGGCTAAAGCAGGAGAATTGTTTGAACTTGGGAGGCAGAGGTTGCAATGAGCTGAAATCGCTCTACTGCACTCCAGCCTGGGCAACAGAGTGAGAGTCTGTCTCTAAGTAAATAAATAAAGGTCAGGTTTTTATTTTGTTGCATGTCAGAAAGTCAGGAAAAACTGACTTATTAAATTATTTATAGAATCCCACTCTCCATTCCTACCTATCTCAGCAGAAGATTCACCTGCTTGATGACTTCCTGCCCCTCTTCTCTGAGTGACCAACTCCTTATCTACTTAGCCAATAGTAGGCAGCTCCTCAAGAAGCCTTTTTGGACCCAACCACTCTGAATAAGACAGCTTGCTTTGTGTTCCCAGAACAACCTAGGCAATCACCTCTCTATTTGAACATAGAGTCTACAATATACTTATAAATGCCTATGTTTAGCCTTATCACTAGTTTATTTACCCCTAGAAGACAGTAATTGTGCTTGTGTTTTGGTTTATCCCTAGCCTCAGTAAATAGTAGGTGCTCAGTGAGTGCCTATTTATCAAAGCTCACTCTGTTTTTCATGATAAATCTGTCTGCAATTTGCACTATAAATTCTAGTTTTTCTAATTCTACCTTCTGGTTTGGAAACACAAATGCTGATGCTCATTCCTCTTTCTCGTGAGAGTTCTTCAAATATCAAAAACAACACTGCCTATCTTGGAGGTATATATGAATCACTGGTGAATGTTGCTAAACTGTAGATTCTGATCAGTAGATCTGGGTTAGGCCTCTGAGCTTCTGCATCTCTGACAACTCCTGGGTGTTCCTGGTGCAGCTGGTTTCTCCTTTCATGGCTAATCAGCATAAACTGCTTCAGTCAATACTCATAAGCCTATTTTGGAGTCTGCTTACCATACCCTTTTCAGTTGGCCTAAGAAGACATAGAGAAGTACTATAGACAAAAATGGGCTATTTCTTTCCAAAGTTAATGACTTTATCAAGTGAATGTATTAAACTCAATCTAATGAAAACATCCATATTTTCACCGAAGTTTCTTTTAAAAATATTATCTCTGAAAAAACTTTCCAGGCACAATTCATATGGCAATGCACAGGACTCGATGTGATAATGAGTAGGCCCATGATTTGAATGGCATAAATTAGCATTCTCAATTATACTAACAAATGAGTCATTCGTCATTTCAGGCTGGGAAGCACAGATGTATGTAATACAGTACACATGCCAATACACTAATAGAAAAACGTTATTATAAAGTGGAAGTAACAGGCTATTTTAAATTTTCAAGAAAAGAGCCAATATACTATGTTAATGCACCTAGAAATCACAAATGTATAAAATAATTGAGTGATTAATATGTTCCAGACATTGCTCTAAAACCTTTGTGTGACTTTTTCACTTAATACCTACAACCTCTATTGAGGTAAACACTACTCACGTAAGTGACTAGATCCATTTTACAGATCGGGAACTTTAGGCGCAGAAAGCTTAAAGAATCTGCATGAAGATACACAGAGCTATGTTACCAAAATTGTATGGTTGGCCTAGGTGGTCTGACTCCAGAATGTAACATTGAATTACTCATTTCACTGCCTCTCAGGAGTCTTCAGGCACATAAGAAGCAGTATTTACTGTGCACTAAATTCCCCAAAATAAGCATTCTAGTATTCCTCTAAGTTACCACTTGAGCAGAGTAGAAACAAACATCTTAAAAGAAAGAACTGGTATCTTATTCAAATCATTTGTAGGTACCCATTTATCAACACATTATATAAATGTGTATCTACTTGGAGTTATTTAGCCTCATGTAACCTAAATCCAACCTTGACATGATAAAAAGAAAAATAGCATTGAGTTCAATGTAAAATAAAACACCTGAAAATATTAGTATAATAGATAAGAAACCTTGTTTCAGGGATGCTTTAAAAATTAGAATAATTACATATATCCTATTTTATCTCACAGATGAAAAATACATTACACTGTGAAGAACTATACTGTTATTTTACAGCCTGTAAGAAATCTTCTGAGATTATAACATTTTCCTTTATCTAATCATATATGCCAATAATATATTCAATATTATCAACAGCATCTCTTTATGCTCCAAATTTTAGAAAAATATTACATGCATAACCATATTTGTTAGAACAGTTCTATTTATGTAGAATATTGAGTCTCATAAATTGTCCCAAGAAATCTCATGACCTTTTAAAATGAGAATCTCACCATACAAATGTGTATTTAGAAAGGTGATCAAAATTCACTAGCAGAGGCATTACAGTATATGCAAAAGGATCTGGAATATCCACTCAACTTATTAAAATTCATGAGACTTTAAAAATATTATCCAGCCTAAGAGGAGTATAAACAGAAAAATCTATTTCACAGAAATAAGAAGCTTATTCTGAAATCACCTTGGAAATTGTTTTTTTCTATACAAGTCCTGAAGATTTTTACCCCATTTATATCAAAGATAATTTTAGAAAGTTTTTGATGCAGATTATTCTGTGTTTTATTTCTCAATAAGCTAACTACAAAATTATTTTGAACACGTCTACCTGATCCTTTACCCAAATAACCAATGGCAGCAAGAATGCAGATGTTTACGTAAAGAAGCAAGGGTAATACTTGTCTATTGGGGAAAAGAATCACATTCGTGTCCTAAGGGAAGGAGAAGTTATTATCTGATGGAAGGTGTAGGCACAGGCGACAGGATGGTTGTCATCCTGACTTTCGTATGCAGACAAAATTCTAGATATTATGAAAGAATCTGAGTACACTATTGAACTGTAACACAATGGCATTTATGTTTTATATTCATACTGGGAACAGATTTTTAAGTGATTTGGAAAATTAGTGCAACCACTATAACAAATGGTTGAGAAGACAGGACAGAACATTCCATTCGTTTTTAAACAGTGTCCCCTTAAATGGCTCATTGGACACAAGGCCATCATTATGGTAACAGATAATTTGTTACAAGCACTGCAGTGGCACCTGGCACACAGCTAGGTCTACCGGTCATGCCTCACTGACCCAGCCTGCACCGCACTGTCTAAACATGTAGTTACCGTTCGTTAATGGGACATTATGACCGAGATTTGCACACATTCTACCTCCAACTTTAAGTAACATTTCCTTAATCTAAAATATTGTCAGATATTTTCAATCATGAATAAGAGTAAAAAGAGGTAAAGTGAATCTGAAAAGCATAGAGGGAGACTAAAAAATTCTGAAAATTGTCATTGCTGACCATTCTCACTGAAAAGACATACTAAACTAGATTTGGAGCATGCTTCTACAATTGGGAATTGATGACACACGTTTCTAATCTTTATAGCTCGAAAAATTTCTTTACTTACATAATCTCACTTAAATATCTCAATAGGAATTATATCTATTTCTCAGATTAGGATTTCAGGAACAGAGAAATAAAGTCAAATCTCCAAGTTTATAAAACAAACAAATGAAACAAGATATATGAATTCAAACCTTTCGACTCCATATCTTGACTTTCGCTTACCAAATGACTAATTATAGGCTAATCCAAAAGGATGTTTTGAGAACTGTTATTTTATAAATATTGGCTGATGGAATATGTAATTAAAAAGAAAGTAGAGACTACGTGGTCCAGCTTATATCTTGATATACACAAAATCCAAATGTTTCATAAATGAAACTGCTAACTATTGTATTTGTCTTCTAGATATTTGAAATGTTTTAAATTTCTTGAAACAATGAAGCTTTATGTATATGCATATGTATATGGGAAAAGCATATATGTGACAAAGAGATCTGGGTTTTGAAAATAAGTAATCTATTTAATATTTCTTAGAGAATATGAACTTATTTATCCCTATATTCTTGATAAGTATCTAACCATATAATTTAAATATGATAAAACAGTTGTGTAGAATTCTCCATCTAATAGATGCAATGGTAACAAATTTCAGTCTAATCCCTACTTAAAATTAACAAAATGGATCAAAACTGTTTTTAAAAATAACAATATACAAGTGTGTTTTCATGATTAGGAAGTATTTTTTAAAGAAAAATAAAAACTGTGTTCATATGACTGGTAAATTTGTAGTACGTTACTATCCTACAAAATAATAGTGGTGTGTAAAGAAGACATTCACTGCTATTACTCCAGTTTCCTATTTTGGCTCTGAATATCTGCATTCAAAATCCAGTAATTGAATTTCCCAAGCAAGACAGGCATCTTAGCAAAAGCCTGCTGGAATTCTTATTTAATATAATGTTTAATGGATTTCTGATACAAAATGCTTATACAGAATACTTCCTGTCTCTAACAGATTATACTTAGGAAACTTGAAAACATTTCAAGATAATCATGCAAATTAGAGTTGGTGGAGTATGTAGATGTAATGATTTTTTTGGGCAATTTTATTTACCTTTTACATTGGAAAAGAGGCTCTAAATAGAAGGAAATTATATTGTAGATAAAGTATAAAGAATTCTTTTATGCTCAGTATCATCAAAGAGGAATGGAAGGTTTGACTAGTTAAGCCCATTTAGAAACTCAGATCTTTGAATATTAAGTATTCAGATAAACCATTCTTTAGGAATCTTTTCAGGAGCCATTCTCATTCCATAATGAAAGATTAATGACTCTAAAACCTTGTGAAACTGTCATAATTCATGTATACATGACTTGTTCTTTGCTTATTTTAAGATATTATCCAATAGTGATAAAATAACTCAGAATGTCCATATGAATATTTAATAAGAATATTATAAAAATTACTCATGTTTCCCATTTCCCCAACAATCAGAAAAAACATAACCATGGACATTTGTTTAAAATTATGTTCATGTGATTGAATATACATTATCTTCTATACTTCTCAGGTAAACAATCATTATAAAATGGATAGTAAAGACAATTTCAAAAGTACATAAAATTTTACATCTTATAAGGCGTTTTCCATCAAAAAGTCATCCAGTCTTCTCTATATCAGAATTCTCTTCAAGTCCAGTACACATAATGTTAAGTAGTAGTGGATTAAAAAACTCTAGTATTTAATACCATTTTTAATAAATGTAATCCCCAAGAGTACTTTTTGATGAAATTTGTAAATGCTAAATTTTAATCACTTAATGAATAATAAGACATAGCCCTAAAATATTCAAGAATTTTTAGAAGTTAATGAACTTTATCTCTTTTAGAATACATTAAAGGATTGGACCCTTTTTTGTATTAGGAAGGATTAAAACATTTCTGTCATAGGTTATTAAATAATGTAATCATTATGTTGCAGGCTTATTGGTACCGAAATATATTTTGCAATATTTAGATTGTGTCTCTGATATGGTTTGGGTCTGTGTCCCCACCAAAACCTCATGTCAAATTGTCATTCCCAGGGTTGGAAGAGAGGCCTGATAGTAGGTGATTGGATCATGGGGGTGGACTTCCTCCTTGCTGTTCTACTGATAGTGAGTGAATTGTCAGGAGATCTGGTTGTTTAAAAGTGCAGGATATCCCGGTCTCTCTCTTCCTCCTGCTCCAGGCATGTAAGACATGCCTGCTTCCCCTACACCTTCTGCCATGATTGTAAGTTTCCTGAGGCCTCTAAAGTCATGCTTCCTATACAGCCTGTGGAATCGTGAGTCAATTAAAACTCTTTTCTTTATAAATTACCCAGTCTCAGGTATTTCTTTAGAGCAGGGCAAAAATAGACTAATATAGTCTCCAACTTGTTTTGATTTTTACAATTTTATAATTAGCTCACTACTAACTTCTTCTAGAAATAATCACTCATCTCTCATCACATAGCATACTGATTTTTAATATGAAACATATTATTTGAAAGGAAGAAACAAAGTGAACACCAGAAAGGGAGAAGACAATAGAAATGCACCTTTATCACCTTAAGATGGAAAGTCCTATAAGTAGACCCAGCATACCTTTACAATTTGTGATATTTTCACTACATGACATCCTTGTCTCCCTGACTCGACCATTATTATTTTATGTAATATCAAGAGTCCAAGGCCAGGTGTGGTGGCTCATGCCTGGAATCTCAGCACTTTGGGAGGCCAAGGCCAGTAGGTTGATGTCAGGTTGAATTTCTGAGATCAGGAATTCAAGAGCAGCCTGACCAACGTGGTGAAACCCTGTCTCTACTAAAAATACAAAAAAATTAGCCAGGCATGGTGGTGGATGCCTGTAATCCCAGCTACTCAGGAGGCTGAGGCAGGAGAATTGCTTGAATCCAGGAGGCTGAGGTTTCAGTGAGCCAAGATCATACCACTGCACTCCAGCCTGGGCAACAAGAGCAAAACTCCATCTCAATAAATAAATAAATAAATAAATAAATAGAGTCCAAGACAACCTGAGCAATTTTATCCTCTTTAGCCTTTTTTCCTTATGTCTCTGCACTTAGCCATTCTTAGCTGTTCAGTATTTGATAGATACATTAAAGTTCAAGTATTTTAGCACCTATCTTTATTACTATCTTGGCACATTATGAGAGGAGAGGATTTGAACACTTAATTTTGAGAGGAAGACTTTACAAATACAAAAGTGTGAACAGTATTTCTGTTCTGATATAGAGAACAGTATTTCAGAGACTGATATGTAACCCCTCAAGTAATTTTACCAACATGCTTATTTGATCTTAGTCTAGAAATCACAGAAAGTAAACCCCTCAAGCAATTTTACCAACATGCTCATTTGATCTTAGTTTAGAAACCACAGAAAGTTAGAAAATAATGAGTGCTTTGGGTGTTAGAAGAGTTTGTGATCTAAGCCTTAACTGTTCACTCTCAGTTGTTTGGTCTGCTGTTTGGTTGGTTGGTCACTTGATTTCTCCCTCCCCTTCCTGCTACCCAACTCCCTTACTCCTCCTTCTTCCCCTTCCTCTCTGCCAAATTTTAAGGGCAACCCTTTCAAACTTTCTGTTCTCCTTTTCCTTTTCAGCATATACTTCCTCTACCCCCTTCCTAACTGTAGACTGAAAACCAATCTAAAATACGATATTCAGTGTTCACTGTACATTAGATTCACCATCGGAGCTTTAAAATCCCAAAGCCCAGGCTGCACCTTAGACCAATTAAATTCAAGTCTCTGGGGTTGGAGCACAAGGGTCTGTATGTTTTAAAGTTCTCTAGCTAATCCTACTGTGTATTCAGGCCTGATAATCACTTTCTATAAATTATGCCTGAGCATTTGAATGATCTCAATTGTGAGATGAAGACATTTTAGAAAGAGGCATTTTTCCCACTACTTGGTTTCTGTAACTTATACATCCTAATACACAAATAATTATTTCCATATAATTATGACTTGAAAGGAGTTATTTCTAAAGTTCTACTTAAGCAGACACATTTTTTATTATCAGGACATTATATCCTTATTTCATATACTACCATAGAAATGAACATCCACTTTAGCTAGAAATTATAAACTCTTGTTACTTAGAAAAAAATAATTGGGGACTTTTAAAATACAAAGTCTACAAGAGTGATTCATGATAAAGTTAAAAATACCCAGCACTCTGCCTAATACTGTGAAGGACATGATTTCAAAAGTGAACCCTTTCCTCTTCCTTTTTTTCTCCCTTCCCCTTTCATCCTCTCCTTTTCCTCCTCCTCCTCATCTTTTTCTTCTTCTTCTTCTTCTGGTTTAATATTGATGACATTACTTGATTTTGGTCATGCCTGCTTTTTAAAATAATTGAACCAAAATAGAACACTTAAATTTTACTGTTAATAATTTATTCAAATTATTATGTGGTGAATATTTGATTGAATACATACAACTTTTTAAGTTAATAGAGACGTTTTAAGAACAAGTGGGTTAAGCTTTATTCTCTTCTTTCATAATAAAGGAATAAAGTGAATATGGATCTGTAATAAGTGTTTAAGACACTATTATAAAATAGACAATTTCTTTTCTTAACATCTATAACGGCTCTTACTTCTCTAAATTATATTCTTCATAATTTCAATAATTTCCTTCAATTGAAGATTGCTGTCTTCAGAAAAGTTATCAGTATCATTAATCACGATTTCAGCTTATATGATTCTGGTCCCATTGATCTGGGTGTGCTTTTCATCTACATGCTTTAAAACTTCCTCAGGTGATTCAAATTCAGAGTGCCGATCGAGAATCATTGCGTTAACCATTGGATAGAAATTACAGCCAGAAGAAACTTTCTTCCATCAACAATGACGAATAAATAAGGTTTCTCAATGATTTTAACAGATAAATATTGATAACTATATATGCTTAGTGAATCCTGTACCATTTTCTAACATTTCCATACCAATTCTGTGTCTTTGCTTTCCTGCCAGTGACTTACCCAGATATTCCCATCTTGATGATAGGGTTTCCAATTTCTCCCTGTGTCGCTGTAGAGCATCCGGTACTGGGTCACCCAATCTGAGCTGCTATATCTTCCTTGGGTTGCAATGGCACTGATCTGCTTCCGATTGCCAAAGTCAACCTGAAGCCATTGATAATGGTCGCTGTCTGATGGAGACCATCCTCCAGCACCTGAAGATGGGCAAAGGCAAGATTGGAAAATGAATATTTAAATTTGAATTTGTACAACTGACAATGGAATATTCTACATATCTTAATTGGCCTTGGCAGTGCTCTCTTTCACAGATATATTATGAAGTATCCTTTATAGACGCCATTGGGACTTCAACTAATATTCTTCCAGCTGGTAACATTGATTCTTTAACCTCTTTATGGTGTAATTATGTGCTCATTTTCTCCTGAGCAAATGTCTTCATAATTCCTCAATTAGATCTTATTAGTACATGTCAAAGTCTAATTGGCTGAGGGTTGATCAATTTACCATAAACTCTTCAGCTAAAATCATGAGAAAAATGTAACTATCCAATTTTTTTCTGTCATGTAAACTTTAGCATTTAATAAATTATAAATTTAAAACAAGCAATTATACACATTTTTAAAATATATTTTTCTTGTGAATTTTAGTAAAAAAAATTTGCAATTCTTAAGATGAGCCTAATCTTACATTAATTTCCTGTACCACTGAGTGGTACAGGGAGGTAAATAGCTAATCAGGCAGTATGTTTATTTAACACTTAGAAGATATACAGCCAGTATCTCTAGAAAAAATAAGATACTAAGCAAAGTTAAATCTCATTTGGCAAAATATAATAATTGCTTAGCAAATAGTAAAAATGTAAAAACATTCATTAGAAAAATGGCACGAATATAGATCAATATTCTTAATTTATAGTAATATTTAAAATAACTAGGGTTGCACACAAAATAAGTTACAGAAAATACGGCCTAATGTTAGTGCTAAGAGGCACTATAATTTTTAAGGTGAGTTCAGCTACTAAAGAGAATAAATGATAGAAAAATGCTCAATAGGTTATCCAATGTGCAGTATATCAAATTGTGTGTACTATTTTTCAAATAAGGAATTTAAAGGTTGGTGAAATAATTTATTCTATGAGGACGTTCACAATAAAAATCATTTTATAAATCACCACAGATATTCATTTAACAATGTTTATATGGCCTATTTTTGCTTAAAACTATGATAGAACAGCTTTTTTAAAAAATTACAAAACTAAAAAATTATAAAATAACTGTTTGTCCAGGTGCGGTGGCTCACTCCTGTTATCCCAGCACTTTGGGAGACCGAGGCAGGTGGATCACCTGAGGTCAGGAGTTCGTGTCCAGCCTGGCCAATATGCTGAAACCCCATCTCCTCTAAAAATACAAAAATTAGCCAGGCGTGGTGGCAGGTGCCTGTAATCCCAGCTACTCGGGAGGCTGAGGCAGAAGAATCACTTGAACCTGGGAGGCAGAGGTTGCAGTGAGCTGAGATGGCGCCATTGCACTCCAGTTTGGGTGACAGAGCGAGACTCCATCTCAAAAAATAAAAAAAAAATTTTAACAATCCCTGTTTTAGGGACTGTGCAGAACATGATCCATAAAATAAGATAAACAAATAAGGTGAGCCCTGCCAACTTCCTGGCTTTCTGCTAGCTTCACTTTCTGGATCATGGTACATGGAAGATGATCCCAAACAGAGTTCAGGAGTGCAGCAGTGTCAATGAAATGGAAACATATTACAATTCAAAGCTACTAAAGAAGCTCGAATTCACAGGAGGGAGTCCCAGAGAGGGCACAGCTGTATGAAGAGCTTTGGAAATCTACGTGGGAGTCATCAATGAGTCTCTGGAATATAGACTCAGAAGCAATACTGTGCTGTGTATTTTCAGATCAAGATTGCACAAGACCAGGTAAAGGGAGTTCTGAAATCAGCAATAACCAGAGGTTGCACAGAGCTGGGAAAAATTTAATTTCAGACTAGACAAAATTGAGAGACCTTGTTGAATCCCTCCAGGCATTCAGTAGACATCCTATAAAAGTCGTGCATTATAAGTAGGGATATTTTAGTACTAAAATGAGAGCTAGTCTGGACACAACTGAGCAAAGGTTACTGAAAAAGATAAATCTGACCAAAAATTAATTCTTTGATTGACCAAAACTCAACACTCCATTAAGGAAAGCCATAAACATTTAGAAACTGAACAGCATTGCATCCATGATGTCAAGTATATAAATTCAAAAATATACTAGACATTTGGACAAGCAGGAAAATATGTATTAGAACCAGAGGGAAAAAAATCAATAGAAATGTACCCCCAAAATAACAGAGATGATGAAATTAGCAGACCAGGACTTTAAACTAGTAATTATTAATTCTATTATCTAAAATAAAATCTATAAACATTTTTAAAGGAATGCAAAATGTTGAAGGAGAAAAGCAAAAAGAACAAAATGGAAACTTTAGGACTAAAAGTTACATCTGAAATAGATAATTTAATGGATGAGCTTAAAAGCAGATGAGACATACAAGAAAAACGTCATTGTACTAGAATGTAGGGCCATATAAGACATCTAAATTAAGCTCAGAGCAGAAAAACAAGGCTTAAAATTAAACAGTATTCCAGTAAGTTCTGAGACACTGATAACTGCCCTAAGAAGCATGCAAGTGGAGTACTAAAAGCAGAGAAGACAGAGATTGGGTCAGAATAAAATATGTTTGAAGAAATAATGGTTGAAATACATAAACCCAGATATGTGAGAAGCTGATTGAATTCCAGGCAGGAGAGATACAAGGCAAAATACAATAAGGCACGATATAATTATTTGCTGAAAGACAATGCTAAAGAGAAAATCTTAAAAGTATTCACAGGGTTACAACTTCTCAGCAGAAATAATGCAAACCAAATGACAATGAAATGACCTATCAGACTTGATGGGAAAAAAAAGCTGGCAACCTGAAATTCTATGTCCAGCAAAAACATCTTTTAAATATAAAAATAACGTAATATTCAAGACAAACCTGGGAGAATTCATTACTCATATGTGTATACTATAAAAATATAATTTTTTCACCTTAAGGGAAGTTGTACCATTTTGAAACTCATATTTACATGAAAAAATGAATGCTTAAAATGCTAAACATGTTAAGTACATATAAAATATTTGTTTAGGTTTTTAAATTTCATTAACAGATAATTTAGTGTTTAAAAACAGTAATGATGAATGACAGGGTTTATAATAAATGTGGAATTAAAATATGCAACTCAAATAGTACAAAGGATAGGAGTCTGGACAGGAAATATGTTATGCTGTGGTCTTACTTTACACATGAAATGGAATTATTTGAAAATAGCAAACCCTAGATCAAAGGTCAGCAACCATTTTCTGTAAAAGGTTAAATACTAAATATTTTTGGCTTTATAGACCATACTACCTCTGTTAAAACTGCCAAATTCTATTACAGTATGAAGAGCAGTACATAAACAAAAGAGTGTGGCCATGTTATAATGAAGTGTTATTAACAAAATCTTGTAGCTGGACAGAGGGTTGAAGCTTGTCGATCCCTACCCAAGATTAATATCTAAAAAAAAAAAAAAAGTACATACAAATTTGAAATCTGTACCTTTCACTATATCAAAATCATATCTCAAAAAATATTTGGACAAATTTAAGTATCTAGTGTTTGTGTTTGCATAGGTTATATGTGTGGTGTCTATAGAATATATGTGCAAACGATATAACTACTTCTCAGTCTCTATTCTCATATCTTCAATTCACACTTTTACAAGAATGTTTTTTCTGTGATACAGTACTTAGCTGTAATTCCTCTTCAGGAATTTCCTGGGTTAAAAAGAGGCACCTGTAGATGATATACCTTCATGGAGTTGTGCAAATGCAACGACTGGTCAACCTGGGGCTATAAAGAGCCAGTACCCTGCCCCAACCTGTGGAGACTCTGAGGTGTCTTCACAGTCTCAGAGCTCCCTGCAGGGATTGGTCAAAGACTTCACTGAAACCGCATTTCACCTAAAGTCCTCCCTGTAACTAATTTCTGTTTCATTCCTTTCTCTTCCACAGGTTTTCATCCCCCAAACACTCCTAATTAACTTCCTAGATGCTATTTTTCATCTCAGGATTTGTATCCTGGAGATTCTAGTCCGCAGTCCCTCTTGGGACCACTTCCTGATAATCTGTTCACTAACAATGAGTTAGTTATACCTGATTTGTAATCTGTTTTTTCCTATTGTAGTGTTAGTATATAATATTCCTTATTGTCATATATCATTCATCTTCCTATTTTACCTAGAATTCCATAAGATTTTGGAACAGCTGTAGGCTAATTTTGGGGACAAAAATATACTCAGTTATTGAGGGATAACAAATATATTTTCTTACCTGTTAGATATACAGTTCCAAACCTTGAAGAAATTTCATAGCCAATTTCATAGAGAGTTCTATCTATGTATTACCAAAAACAACAGGGTGATTCAGTGAACTAAAGTCAACAAGCAATTAATACAATGAGGTAGCAGGTGAGAAAATATCTGATTGATTGGGGAAACTTAGAATAATTTCCTCTGTTTTGCTAATGAATGCTCCAGAATAAATTTTCTTAAGTGACCTATTTTTTGCTACATTCCGGTCTTTCAGTAAGCAAGCAATTAACATACAGCTGCTTAATCCCATTTATCTCATTACTTTTAGCAAAATAGAATTTACTGTCAATTCTAAGGAAAGCAAAAATCGAAAATCAGGAGAAATATAAGTCAAAATGTATTTCTTAGCAGAAATATAAGTGGAGAGAATATTATAGTGGTTAACCTCAAGGGGAGGGCAAAAGTCAGTCTTTCATGAGGAACACGGTGGAAAGATCGATGAAAAGTTCCCTTTTTCTCTTTGATCTATCAAGCAATGTAATTTGGCGAAGTTTATTACTTTGTTTACTTGGCTTGTGAAATGTGTAACCTCTATTGATCCAGGGATTAATAATGATACCTCTTTCATCCCAACAACCTCTGGAATGTGGTGTATAAGAGGGCAAAAAAGTTCCCAATGTGTTGTAGTAGCTCAGAGAAAGTGGTTGGATGTCAAAGAGGAGTTGGAAGAGGTGGAGAATGAATAGTCATAAACTCTTAGTTCCTAAGAAGAACTCTTACCTAGAGATAATATTACCTAAAACATCTAGCAAATAACTCGTGTAGTGAGTGTTGAAGTAACTTGAAAGATGCGTACTTGTTAGAGAATTCTTGCTAGTCTCGAAACAATAAGAATGCCGTTTCTTCCTTTCCCTACTCTCTCCCCTTCTCTGTTCTCTCTTCCCTTTCCCACCCCTCCCATCCTCCGTGTCTTTCCTTCTTCACTCTTCTTTCTCACACATACACAGATATTCCTCCCCCTGTGTATTTGCATGTGTGTAGTATGTGGTGTGTGCACATGTATGCTGTAAAGATTTACAGTGTTGGTATTCTACATGTCCATTCTTTGTGAGTTCCTAGAGTGATGCATTAGAGAATCTGAATAAATTGATGAAACTAATACTCTATACTAATACGAGTTATCTTTGCTTTGTAATTTGTAATTCAGTAAGTCAGAGAAAAGAGGCATTTTGCAGGGGGTTTAGAGAGGCCATGGAGCTTCTGTTGTGGTGATAAATGGCTCCTGAAGAAACACAGCACTCAAGTTGGTGGCTTTAACACCACCAGAGCCTATAAGCCTGGATTCTAATTTAGCAAAAATACATGGTGAAGAAAAATCAATTAGGGTTAGAACTACCTTTAATAACTGGCTGAGAAATATGTATCAGATGAAAAGAATAAATTGAAAAGGAGACTCCAGGCAAAATTGCATTATGAGTTCAGGCTTTGAGACCCCCTTCTGCTTCAAATACACTGTATTTTTAGATAAGATAGATAAGAAGAAAATTGAAAAGACATAGCGAGGATCAAAAAATAAGATAAGCATCTCCATGTACAAGAAATGCAACAAACATGCAAAGCAATGAGTAGGGTTGAAGCCAACGCCAGCTAGAGTCTGGATCTGGGGACATACAAAGGTATTTGGGCATTTGGCTACTATGGAATAATGGAGATATAAGTTCCTTGTGTATATCAGCGACAGAAAGCTTGCTTCAAGGTTGCAAACCAAGACTGGCCCTCGGCTAACCCAGTTGTGAAAAGAGACTGAAGAAAGCTGATTACTCACTTAAACATACGGATTATATGAGGCTGTATGCCCAAAGAGGTTAGCAAATAGGCATATCTGAGCTGAGTAAAGACGTTCTCTGGCTTGGTGACCAGACACATAATAATAATAACACTGCCAGGCAGAGGCATCGGGCGAGTAATGTAAGGTACAGTTTCAGACTGGGCATTCTGGGACTTGAGTAGAGAAAGTCCCATAATGATAAAGCACAAAAACAAGGGAGACGAGAAGAGATAGGAAGAGAGGAAGAGAGAGAGACCAGAAAGAGAGAGACTGGCTGTCAAGAAGAACACGCAAATGAAAATTTCAAATGACAGGAACAAAACCCAATGCCACGAAGTCAGTAAAGTCAAAAGTTCAACACCAATTAGCTCCAAAAGTAATAGCAATTGAGGGCTAGTGGAGATAAATAGACTCTATCCTCTCAAAAATATAAAATAGGTAATGCTATTCATTAAAAATAGCAGTAATTATAAGTTACAACAGGGAAAAATAAAACATTTATAGATGAATACTAAAAGGAACCATGAAGTAGTTTTAGAAATGCAAAATTTAGTTACTGATAGGAAAATAAACTCATCCGAGGAAAAGTTACCAATTCTATATAATCTAAGAAATAATTAGTGAGCTAGGCTGCAAACAGTAGCTCACACCTGTAATCCCAGCAGTTTGGGAGGCCGAGGCGGATGGATCACTTGAGGTCAGGAGCTCGAGATCAGCCTAACATGGTGAAACCACATCCCTACTAAAAAAAGAGTACAAAAATTTGCTGGGCGTGGTGGTGGGTGCCTTTAGTCCCAGCTACTTGGGAGGCTGAGGCAGGAGAATCGCTTGAACCCAGGAGGTGGAGGTTACAGTGAGCTGAGATCGCACCACTGCACTCCAGCCTGAAAATAATTAGTGAGCTAAAAGGTAATGTTTCCATGTTGACATATATATACACACACACACACATACATGGACATACTTATAAATTATATAATTTATATATAAAATATATAATAAATATATTGGTACTGATATTAATATATTAAATATCTAAACATATAATGTATAATGGATATACATTAACATGTACATATATAAAATTTACCACTATATAAAAATTGTACTATATATAACTATATATACATAAATGTATATCCATTATACATCAGTAAACCTGTTAAAATTTGCAGTAGTTAACAGACATTGGGGATAAGTTGGAAGCTTCTAGGGTAAGTCTAAGAGAAGTTCTAGACTAAGACCAATACATAGAATATAAACATTTGAAAAACTAATTTTTATTCAAAAGTAAAAAAGACATGACACCATGAATTTTAAGACCTCTGAACATTGAAAATACTATGTAACATGAGTTTAAACCTACAATGGAGAAGTATCTAATTGATACAAAAGCAGTAACAGGCATCTTAAGAAGTGCTAAAAGGAACTTGTTAATGAGCTCAGATTTTATTTGCAGTGGGAGATAAATATCTGCAAGGAGGTCATGTGATCTATGAGAAGAGGATAAACAGGCTTCAACCAAGTGTAGATATTTATTGATTAGAGTAGCCAGGGAAAAAGACTATATCCATTAATCAACCTCTGTTATAAACTAGAACAGGAAAATTGGCATGACCCAATCATTCCTAAAATATTGATAAATAAATACTTACATAAATAAGGTTGAAACAAACAAGCTTGAAAGCTATTTTTTAAGCAACACAGAAGAAAGAAGATATAATACTATCAGATACTATTTAATGACAGCAAAATAGTATTGTTTGTCACCCATTTCTACCAACAAAGAAAACAGTTTCAATAATTCTAGGAGTAGCAAAACTACTAACTGAGTATAGATAAATACCTCCTGAGAGAAGCTAAGACATAATAAGATGGACAAAGTGGTTTTACCCTTTTCTTTTTTCTTTTTTCTTTTGTTGAGATGGAATCTCACTCTGGCACCAGGCTGGAGTGCAGTGGCATGATCTTGGCTCACTGCAACCTCCGCCTCCCGGGTTCAAGTGATTCTCCTGCCTCAGCCTCCCAAGTAGCTGGGATTACAGGCGCACACCACCACGCCCGGCTAATTTTTGTATTTTCAGTACAGACAGGGTTTCACCATGTTGACCAGGCTGGTCTCGATCTCTTGACCTCATGATCTGCCCATCTCGGCCTCCCAAAGTGTTGGGATTACAGGCTGAGCCACCACGCCCGGCCCATGCCTTTAACTTTTTGAAGCATTCAAATTCAGATTATAACCCCAAGGACTGCATTATCCATAAATGTAATCTTAGCTTTCTTGAATATTTATTAAAGGAACTGCCAAAAAAGGAAAGATAGTCAAAAACTAAATATAAATTTTAAAAACAATGAAGTTGGTACATCTGGGAAATATAACAAGAAAGATCTTCTTTAAAGTCTAGCATGTGAGTTGTAAATATTTAGGAAAAAGGATGAAAGGGGTCTGTTGATAGAGGAGGCAATAGTGATAGGTTCTAAGGATTTCCTTTTTTTAAATTGAGCCCTTGTTTAATAGAACAGAGTAAATTCCATAGACGTATCTTCAATTTTAATTATTGCAAAGCATTTGACAAAATATCTGGAAAACGTAAAATAGTAAAATGTGGGCTGAGAGATAACAGTTTTCGGTAAATTAAAAAATGGCTAATAATCTTTGCCAAATACGTTGAATAATGGTGATGTCAGCTGAAGAGTGCTCTCTAATGATGTACCACAGGCTTTCGTCCTGTACACTGTCATTTTTAATATTTTTATTCTCTAAGGCATGAAAAACATGCTTATAAAATTTGTCAATTATATAAACCTGGAAAAGAAACCTAATAGGATAACAAACTGATTAATGATGAAAATGTTTTTGACTGGCTGGAAACCTGAACCTATAACAGCACAATCTGTTTTAACATCAACAATGAACTAAGATACTCATTGTGAAGAAATGCATTATCACCTTCATGATTAAAGGTATCTAATGCTTAGAAAGAATTACGTAACCTTACTTTATAAATAATACATAGGGTTAAAATTATGACATCTAAGTGGAATATTAAATATGAAATATAATATTAAATATGTTTTTCAGGCATTTTTATAAAGTCTTTATATATATACAAATTAACAAATTACAAGATTATAAGTAGGTAGTATCAGGAATTATCACCAAATGAACATAACAGTGTAACAGCCACCCAGATCTATAAAGAAATCATTGCCAACAATCCACAAGCTCTTCTTGTTTCCTTTTTCAAAAATGACTGTCTCTTTCCTCCCCAATAAATTGCCCTAGAAAGTGGTTCTGCCCCACACTATACTCAGAAATCAAGGTCAAAACGTGTAGATCAAATTGTAAACGTTTTCAAAAGATAACATACAGCATCTTTTTGTGGTTGGGAAGGATTTTTTAAACAGGACTCAAAATGTACTAGCTAAAAGGGAAAATATAAATTCAGTTACAGTAAAATTAGACATTGATTATCACAAGGCAGTAATAAGAGAGTTAAATGGCTAACTATAGATTGGGAGAAGATATTTCTAAACATGTAACAAAAATATTCATTTTTGTTAATGTATAACAAGCTCCACAAATCAATAAGAAACACTCAGTAAACCTAATAAAAATTGGGTAAAACATTTTAACAGGCAGTCCACAAAAGAAAAATTATAAGCTTATTCAGTATGTTTGTTCCTTCAATGGTTCTGCACACTACACTAACAAAAGTTACTGGAACCTTTTGGTTTCTTTTACATAAATGGCATTATGAAAATCATTAACATTCTGGCAATTAGACAAACAAAAGAAAAACTGTCTAGCTGAGGCTTCTGTTTACATCTTCATCACTTCACAGGTAAAGCACTGTCAGTCGTGAGAAATAGACTTACAGCAAGTTGTTTAGTTTCATATATTTAAAAAATATATAAATTATTTTCAGGGAATTTCACAATTATATTTTAAGATCTTTGATTTAAGGATGTTAATTTGTTTTTAAAATGTCAAATATTACCTTAAGATGATAAGAGACAAGAAACATGAAAAGCAGACCCAAAAGCTATACAGCCACTTAAAACTACATAAAGCCTAGATAACAGTGAAACGAATGTGAATGCAAATCTAAGTTTGATTAAGTTCTTGCTCCACGCAGAAGCCACAGTGATACACACAGAGACTAGCCTGAGTCAAAGTATAAAAACAAACATACTCTTATTTTACATTATTTCATGCACAATGTTTTACATTAGACATGTATACAAGTTTAATGTAATACAGCGAGAATTAGGTCTGATTAGAACATCTTAAACATTTACGTTACCTGTAATTTTAAAACTCAGTTACGGAACAGTGTAAATGATGTAAGGTCTTATTTTTTTAATGTCCTAAAAATACTGTGGCCAAGAGAAAATACACTTTTGTGTGTGTTATCTCAGGTGGTAGTATTTTTCTTTTTCTAAATTAAACTTTTTCTAAAAGGAACTTACAGGTAGTCAGATGTGAATGTAATATTTTTAAAGCATTAGAATAGCTATTACCAACAACAGAATGAATTCCCACAAAAGTAATGAGCTCTTCACTACTGGAGATATTCAAGTGAAAGCTAGTTATCAGAATTGTTTTAGAAGAAAAATTTACATCATTTGGGAGATTGGACTGTGTTCTTTAATTTTATTTAAAATGAAAGTTAAAATGCAAGCTATTATGTTACAATCATTAGTAAAACTATCAAGTGGATTTTATTTCTTACTGGTTTATTTTCAGTTTTGATTCATCTGTTTTATTAATACGGGGGGTATTATTTACACCATTGCTAAGTAACACTTGACTATATATAATTTTTATTTTTAACGAGTCTGGTCATTTCCTTATTTACTATGAATACCTCTCCTGGTTCATTCATTCAGCAAATATGTATAGAGCACTTCTACATGCCAGCTACTCAGGGTTTCTTTTAGAATATTTTATAAGCAATTTTTATGATTTTTTTATACTTGAGAATCCAATTTATTCATTTAAGGAATGTACCAAAAAATCTTTAAGTAAAGATTTTATCATATGGAAAACCAGATATGTTGTATATTTTATTCACAGAAATGAAGTCTTATGTGTGATAAAAATAAAGCAAATAAAAATAATGTAATCCAGTCAAAGTCATTGAGGTCATGTTCCTCTTTGCAACTATTTGGAAGCTGCTATGTAGTTCTCCCTTGTAAGGAAGCCTGAGGAGCTTCATGGTGTATGCAGTCCTTAGTATCTCTTTGTTCACTTCATTTCTAACTGAAATCAAGAGCAAGGACTTCAACAGTTGAAGGCAAATATCAACGTTGCAAAGAAATGAAAAGTTATGTCAATTTTCTGGGTGCAAATTTACTGCTTTACTTTGTATTCTTTCATCCCTGGCATGTATTCTTAGTAAAGTCTGCAGAATCTTGTGAAGAGCATAGTTAATTAGACATAATTTCTTGGCTTCCCTAGCTAAGTGCCCATTCACTGGCACTGCACAGAAAATGTCATCATTCTCCAGATGTTATTCTCTCCAATATGAAAAAAAAAAAAAGTAAAAACATTCTTGTCCATGCAGCTCACAGGGAATATTACTTGGTGAAGGTGCAGAATATAAGTGTATAGATTACAAAACGCTTCAAAGCTCAAACATACAACAGTGATATAGGTTACCAAATTGCCCCTCTATGAGAGGGAAGATTAAAGGATGGGTATCAATAAGGAAATCAATTAAATCATAGAATTTGTAGCAAATCTCTTAGGATTGCCCATTTTTTAAGTCAAGAAATGATTGAAATTCATTATTTAATAACCACTGTCTAGCATGGTTCTCTGGACATAATAGGCACTCAGTAAATATCTATAAAATGAATATAAGAATAAAGTAAAAAATGAATATATTAATTAATTACATCCAGGAAATAGGATCCCTGAAACAAGAGGGAAAATTCTTGGGTCCAGTTGCATACATATAAGAAAGGCAGAGATTACATAAGGCAAATTGAATTATAATTGAAAAAACTCCCTAATCAAGTTAGTGGTTCTCATTGTATCTCCAGTAGAGCAGAATTAGAAGACTTCTCCAGAGCAGTTATTGTATTTATTCTAGATTTTATTCCTGGCTTAATTTATTTTATGCAGGTATTCTCACTCAAGTGTGTGTGTGTGTGTGTGTGTGTGTGTGTGTATTCTTAAAAATTATTTGATTGTTTACATAAATAAAATCCTCATAAAATTAAGTCATTAACATTATCTTGGAGAAATCCTTGGATTGTATTAAAACTCCAGCACTCCGAGTGGACCACACTAGGAAAGGAGTGTGGAATTCTGCTTAGAATTCTGTCTTAACAAGTTTTACTGGGCTCCAGTTATTACTCATGCATTAGCACATCCCTTCCTGTGAACATTATCACAATCACATCTCCACACATCAGGAAGCAATCGGCTTATGTGGGTCAGCAGAGTGAGTGGACAGGGTATTCCGATGAGCTGGGAATGAGAAAGGACTTGCTTAGTTACCCAGGAGAGGTGGGGAATCTTGGCATAGGCCTGCTTCAAAGGGACCCGGGAAGCTGGCTGAGAGGATCCACAATTCAAAGTTGAAATGTTAAGAATTTAGATGTAACTGATTACAGTAGGATATTCCCTTAACTCACACAGTGGCTTTTAGCTAAGTGGCTAACATTAAGTGAATTTAAAAATAGAGTCTCAAAACCTAGCCTCTATCTAGCATTTTGTGCAAAAAAAGCTTTAGTTATTTATTAGTGTTTCATTCACTTAAGAAAGAAAAGCGTCAGAGGCACATTTACAAAATGAAAATCTTCTAACTAGTAACTAAATATAGTTTATTGTTTATTAACAAAATAATTAGGGATGCAAATAACATCTCCATACCATCTGCCTCAGGGACTCTTACTGAAACTTCATTATTTTCTGGGGCAGAGGCTCAGCTCTGAAAGATATCACTAGAAAAAAATGCAGAATCGCAAAAAAGAAATGTGCATATTATCTGTGCATTAACAACATCTATTATTAGGTGATAATGTCAATGGTATATACAAACAGATGCAAAGCAATATATACAAATTTGCTGTGTGTGCAGTGATATATTTAATTTATATATGCAAATTTTTGAGATACAATGTTGCATTCAATGATGCAAAATTGCCAATGATCTGTGCAACAATACAAGGAAAAGATGAGGTCATTTTCAAGTAAAATCTCATGATCATCGAGACAGATATTGCTTCTGACTTGCAGTAAGTGGAAAATTGCTTTGTATCTCCACTTTTCATATTTGTACACTTGGTCTCAGAGTTTGATAGAGTAATTTCATATACTTGAAAACATAGGTTATAAAGCCTTTATCTGCTTTAGTTCATTTTTTATGAAGAAATATATGGGAATTGTTCTCAAGATCAATATGGTTAAATACAGTAAAGAAATTCTTTAAGATCTAACTCAAATGCCTTTTATGAGTGCTCTGATCTCCCCCATGACTCATGCATAGTGAGTGATTCCCTTCTCATTGGCTGGCACTTTGTACACACATTATTTATTCCAATCCTAACCCTAGTTCCTGGATGGCAAGCATTATGCAGTTAGTTCTCAAGTTCATTCTTACAACCCCTCTGATTCCCATGAAAGTGGGACACACACAGCCAGCGACTTCAGTGACTAACTACAGTAACTGTAGTATCTGTCTTGATAAAGAGGGGAGATTTTTGGTGTATGTATACTTGGCAACATGAAACAATTTCACCAAAAACATTGTGGGTGTGTTTTGATATTAACTTACAATATATATAGCAGTCCCACTTCACAAGGCTCTGAATGAGTAGAGAAACAACATTAACAACACTAGGATAAGTGCACACACACAACACACACACACACACACACACACAAACAGATGAGCCTTGTAAATATAGTTGTTTTTAGTGCAATCTTCTGAAAGTGTTACATTCATATACACAGAGACATCAATTCTTCTTTTAAATAATTTCTTTAATAGGCTTTTATTCCCCATAGGGCAAGCTGAAACTGGTTGACATAGCAATGGGCTAAAATAACAACGCAGAGAAAATAGTTGCAGAACAAATAAAAAAAAAAAAAGGTTCAAAATTCTTTGTACACCTTAATAGGGACAATATCTTCTATTACCCTAAAAATTTTCCCACATCTTTATGAGCTCCACATCACTAATTTTAATTCCCCAAAATAGAATTGCATTTCCTGTCTGAGGTTTTAGTAACATATTGTAACAAAAAGCATACTGGACTAGAATCAAACCTAGTTATAAAGATATGCTTGTCACATGAAAAAAGTCATGATCACTGATCATTACAGAAATTAAAATCAACACCACAGTGAGACACTAACTACACCAGTTAGAATGGTGATCATTACAAAGTGAGGAAACAACAGATACTGAAGGGGATGTGGAGAAATAGGAACGTTTTCACACTGTTGGTGGGAGTGTAAATTAGTTCAACCATTGTGGAAGACAGTGTGGCGATTCCTCAAGGATCCAGAACCAGAAATACCATGTGACCCACAATCCCATTACTAGGTATATACCCAAAAGATTATCAATCATTTTACTATAACCACACATGCACACATATGTTTGTTGCAACGCCATTTATGACAGTAAAGACTTGGAACCAACCCAAATGCCTATCAATGATAGACGGAATAAAGAAAATGTGTCACATATACATTTTGGAATACTATGCAGCCATAAAAAAGAATGAGTTTGTGTCCTTTGCAGGGACATGGAGAGAGCCAGAAACCATCATTCTCAGCAAACTACCACAGGAACAGAAAACAAAACACCGCATACTCTCACTCATAAGTGGGAGCTGAACAATGAGAACAGACGGACACAGGAAGGGGAACATCACACACCAGGGCCTGTCAGGCGTTGAGAGGGCTGAGGGAGGCAGAGTATTAGGAGAAATACCTAATGCATGTGGGGCTTAAAACGTAGATGACATGTTAATGGGTGCAGCAAAGCACCACGGCACATGTATACCTATGTAAGAAACCTCCATGTGCTGCACATGTATCTCAGAACTTGAAGTACAATTTTAAAAAATATGTTTATGTGACATTATAGAATACGGGGTCCAAGTTATAAATCTCAACATTTTGATTCAGCCATAAAAAAAAGGGAAGAAAACATGTCATAGTTTTTGAAATGATTATTAGAAACCTAATTAGAAGATCTAATATGTCTCAACTATTTAAATATACTTAAGAATACGTATATTTATATTTAAATATACCTAAGAATACGTATATTTATATTTAAATATACCTAAGAATACGTGTATTTATATTTAAATATACCTAAGAATACGTGTATTTATATTTAAATATACCTAAGAATACGTATATTTATATTTAAATATACCTAAGAATACGCATATTTATATTTAAATATACCTAAGAATACGTATATTTATATTTAAATATACTTAAGAATACGTATATTTATATTTAAATATACTTAAGAATGTGTATATATTTAAATATGTTTTAAAATATATCAATATATATTTAATATATTTAATATTTATATTAATTATATATTTAGTATATGTAATATTTAATATATTAAATAAGTATACTTAAGTATACTTTTTTAAAGTAATATACTTTAAGTATACTTAAGTATACTTATTTAGATTATACTTAAGTAAGTATAATTAAGTATACTTAAGAATAAGTATGTTTATGTTCAAATATACTTAAGAATAAGTATGCTCATGTTTAAATATACTTAATAAGTATATTTATATTTAAATATGTATTAGCATTTTGATAAGTAATGTTTTCACTGTTTTGTTCACCATCTCATTCACAAAAGGTCTCATTAGAAAATACTTAATACTCAGACACTGTAGGAACAAAGCAACAAGCATTATTAAAAACAGGGGAAGGTGGGACAAATGTCTAAGTTTTTAAAAGTCTATATGTTTTGTCTATTTTTTCCATTTTCCTTGATATTTACTTATATATACTATAGGAATAAGAGATTAAATATTCTATTGCTAACTATATAATTTTTAATTAATTCCTCAAAGCATAATATTAACTTTGTGATAGCTACAGTACTTATAAACTTTATTTTTATAGGATATTGAATTTTCCTACATGAAGCTATAAACAAACACCTGCTTTGTATTAACTAATTTACCACTCAGAAAAAAACATAAAACTCACCAGTCTTAGGGTCCCTGACCAAATATTATGTATACTGTACATGTTGTTTTAATTCAGAAAGTATGAGATGCTCTACATATCTCAATGAGCACTGCTTGAAATATCTATTTAGCATCTTCCAATCAAATTACAATGTGAACTCTGTTTTACTCGGTGAAGAAAATACCACTATAACTCCTACATCAAGAATAAGTTGTATGGATATTCCAACAGTAACAGAGAAAAGTGAAAATAATGAGTGAGCTGGCCTGAGGTGGATGTACCAAGAAGTGGGTAGATGACAAAATTCTCAGAACATCCGGACAGACTGGATTTTAGGGTGGGAGCTCCTGGCGACACTGGCAGGTGAAAAGGAGGAATCAAGGCTGACTTCTAGACAGGCAGAGTTGAGAAACTTAAAGTGAGTTAGTAGCAATTCCTGAAATGGAAAAAACCGGTTAGAGAAAGAGATTTGGGGACGACAATTAGGAGTTGCATTTGAGTCTTAACTTGAGGTGTCAAGATCCCAAATCGGTTGTAAAGATGAGTTTGGGTCTCAGGAAGAAGAAATTAAGACATCAATTTAGGCGTCATCAGTAGCTGAATGGGATTGAAAGATGAGATTAGATGGGAGGATCTAGTGAAAGAAGTGCTTTCCAAGACTTGAGGGGATGTGCCAATATCTAATATCTATTTAGAGGAAAAAGAAAAGGAATGCCAAGTGAAAGAGAAGAAACTCGTGAGAGTGTATAGCACCGTGGTAGCCAAGCAGAAAAGTTTTCTAGTTGGAGGAAGTGGTCACTGTATCATTTTGTGAGACAATGTGGCAACACAATCTTTTTAAGTAAAAATAGAATAATGTCTTTGATTCACAAACTCCGTCTTCCCAATCATGGAATCTGCATTATCATAAAAATAACTACCATTGTCATCAGTTCCCTTAAAGGAGGTAATACGTCCACCAATATGTTCATTGCTTCAATCTACCACTATTCATAATCAACTGAAACTGGGAACATCTAAATTTTCATCAGTAAGGGAAAGTGAGGTAACTTGAGATAGAATAATCATATAGAGTATTTTATAGCTGATATAAATAATATGTATTATTTTCAAATTGTTTTTAAAAAGCAGAATATGAATCTGAATGTACATTGATTAAAAATAGGTAAAATTATGAATAATATAATTCAGGGTTGGTATAGAATAGAACTCCACATTTTTTCTATTCCATTTATTATTATTTTAAAATTTACCTACCTTAATGAATATAAGACAGTTTATCACTGTGTTTTTTACTTTTTTACATGTTAAATAGTGATGTTAAATATTTTATATACATATACGAATTATAAAATTACTAACTGAATAATCTCTTTTTAGCTTTTATTTATTTAGTGATATCTTGATGTTTTTCTTATCCAATTTGTGAGCCTTTTAAATATCAAGAATGCTAATCCTTAGTTATTATTCCCATAAAATACTTACAATAAAAGTTTTCATTTAGTAATCACATATCATAATACACTTAAATGTTACATTTATCAAAATTCCTACTTTACACATGCTAAAAAAAAATTTTATAGAGTTTAGGTGACTTGCCCAGGCCACAGAGAGCTAGTAACAGAAATCTGTTTGAGTTCTGATGAGTCCAATTCCGTATCCTGTGCTTTCTTTTTCCACGGAGGTATTTAAAACTAAAGACTCTTAAAAATTTCAAACACTTGACAATACCAATCTTAAGTTATTTTCAAATGTGGTTTTATTTCATGGAGAAACATGGAAAAATATGCTAAACAGAAAGGAGTATGCAAAGTACTTTGGCCTTCTCAGGAAACCAAAAGTAAGATGATTCTATAAATTACGTAATAGGCAAATAGAATCCCTTTAAAAATTAATGAAGTGCCACTAGTTTAATACTGAAACAAAGGCTAAAATCATCATGCACCATTTGTAACACTGTCTCTTGATATTATTTGAATTTGCAGTTAAAGATGAATCATTCTCACCACCCATTAGTAGAGAACTTGCCAATTCATAAAACTATTAAAACTCTCTGTTGGCACAAGAACCAATAGAATCTTTAAAGTTAATAGGAAAGAAACAAAATTAGAGAAAAAACACTATAAACAAATAAAGAAAAATATAAAGTACAGAAACCCTTGACCACACTACTAATATTTATTTAACTCTAAATATTCATGCCAAATAAAAAATGTTTTATATGGAAATGACACAGAATAAGAACTTACTTTTCAAGCAATATGTTGTATTTTTTTAAAATAAATTTCTAGTTGGCTTTTTTTTTCTGATTTCAGTTTTTAATCTTTAAATTTTAGTATTTGATATGGTTTTAATTTTTTCCCCATCAAATCTCCTGTTGACTGGTAATCCCTGATGTTGGAGGTGAAGCCTGGTGAGAGGTGATTGAATCATGGGGAAAGTTTTTCATGAATGTTTAACACCATCCTCTTGGTGCTGTTCTCATCATAATAAGGGAGCTCTCACGAGATCTGGTTGTTTAAAAGTGAGTGGCATCTCCCTGCCCTTCCTCTTGCTCCTGCTCCTGCCAAATAAGACATGTCAGCTCCCTCTTTTCCTTCTTCCATGATTGTAGGTGTTCTGAAGCCTCTTTGGAATCTGAACAGATGCCAGTATCATGCTTTCTGTATGGTCTACTGAACTATGGCCAATAAAACCTCTTTTCTTTATAAATTACCCAGTGTCAGATCTCTTTCTCTCTTTCTCTCTTTCTCTCTCTCTTTCTCTCTTTCTCTCTCTCTTTCTCTCTTTCTCTCTCTCTCTCTCTCTCTTTCTCTCTCTCTCTCTCTCTCTTTTTTTTTTTTGACAGAGTTTCGCTCTTGTTGCCCAGGCTGGAGTGCAATGGCACGATCTCGGCTCACTGCAACCTCCGCCTCCCAGGTTCAAGCGATTCTCCTGCCTCAGCCTTCTGAGTAGCTGGGATCACAGGTACCCACCACCAACCCGGCTAATGTTTTGTATTTTTTGTAGAAAAGGGGTTTCCCCATGTTAGCCAGACTGGTCTTGAACTCCTGGCCTCACGTGATCTGCCCGCCTCAGCCTCCCAAAGTGCTGGGATTACTGGCGTGAGCCACCGCACCTGGCCCAGGTATTTCTTTATAGCAATGTGAGACTGGTCTAATACAGTATTTGACACTGTTTGTGTAACACGTTTTTCCTTTCTATTCTACACTCTCTGCGGACCAGAGACCCTGCATTACCCTGGTCCTCCATCAACTCTAACCATTTCTTTTCTGTTAGTTTATCATCCTGCTTTTCCCCTTTCAATTTTGGTATTTTCCAAGTTTGTTTTTCTCCAGACCTGAATTAAATGATTTTAATGTAACAGTTTTTATTGGGAACTTATCATCTATAGATATTTTACTCAGGTAAACTCAGCTAGTCCTTGAAACAGCTGTAGGAGACAAGTGCTGTTGCACATGTTTTATAAATTAAAGAAACTAAAGCATAGAAAGGTTGGGTAAGTTGACACAGATCACCCGGACAGTAAGAAAAGCAGCTAGTAAGTTGACCCAAGGCATGACTTTTAACCACCGTGCTATACTGCCTGCCAGTCAGCAACTACCAAGCTTCTAACACGTGCATAGCAAGCAGTCTATCCTATTCTCTAAAAGCAAACCAAGCAACCAAACAAGAAACAAACTGACATGTTATTACTGATAACTCTATACTTTCCTTAGGTTAACATCTTTAGTGGTATACGCCCAAGTTCCAAAGTCTAGATACCCATTTACGTTAAACTCCTATTACATTTTACAGTGTGTGTCCATTAGTTTCTCTTAGACTGTGGGATGGCCAACTGTCCCTGGCATGGGCAGTCGGTTGGTGAGGTCCTTGATTGGGAATACTTTCAGGCTGAGCTCCTTCTACTCTTGTTCTCTTGTTCTTGAAATGAAAAGTCCTCTCCACCCAATCCTCTTCCAATGTGGACCCTCAGGGCATTTCTTTTCTGCCTCCTCTCTACCTTTCCCTTCATCCCAGGCACACTATCCTCATAATTATGCATCTGTGACTACCAGACTCACGTTGGAGTGCTGTAACTTCTCTGAATCTTTGAGCACATACCATGAGTACCAGACATACAAAAAGTACTTGGAACCAACCCAAATGTCCATCAATGATAGACTGGATTAAGAAAATGTGGCACATATACACCATGAAATACTATGCAGCCATCAAAAAAGGATGAGTTCATGTCCTTTGTAGAGGCATGGATGAAGCTGGAAACAATCATTCTCAGCAAACTATCACAAGGACTGAAAACCAAACATCGCATGTCCTCACTCATAGGTGGGAATTGAACAATGAGAACACTTGGACACAGGGCAGGGAACATCACACACTGGGGCCTGTCGTGCGGTGGGGGGAGGGGGGAGGAGGGAGGGATAGCATTAAGAGAAATAACTAATGCAAATGACGAGTTAATGGGTGCAGCAAACCAACATGGCACATGCATGCATATGTAACAAACCTGCACGTTGTGCACATGTACCCTAGAACTTAAAGTATAATTTTAAAAAAGTGCTTTATATGCTTTACTACATTTAATCTTCAAAATATGTTACATAAGAAGCACAGGGAATTTGCTAATATATATCATAAAGTAAAATTATTTAATAAATCTATGAAATATTAACTGAGTACTCGATTTGTGAATACAATAAACTTTCTCACTTCATATTCTCTGCAATTAAAAAATATATAATATATATGTGACTGTGTATGTGTATGTGTCTATGAATATATTTACATGTATTCATGTACATATATACACACACGATTTCTAAAGTCTCATGTTTACCAGATTTATAGAATAATGTAATCATAGAGATCATTTAGTCAAATTACCATATTTCACAAATAAAATACAATCATTACAAATTTCAGTAAATTTTCAATATCACACAGTTTTTAGAGTCCAAAATAAGATTAAACACCATATATATGGTAATATTTGTCTTCATTACAAATATATTATATTTATGATTAAACATATCTGTCATATAACTTACATCTACTGAATTCTTGAAATTGTTGCTATTCAACAAATAAACAATGTGGTATTGTTATTTGCTACTATCTTTTAACAGATTAGCAATCAGGTAAGATTTTTAAAACTGCTTTCAGCACTAATTCATGGTGAAAAGCATTTGCCATCTTCTAGATATGCTCTCAGAGGATATCACAGTTAGTTATCATAAATAAACTCTAAATTGAAGAACTGAAAGTGAATGTTCAATTACTGAAAAATGAGAGTTAATTTTTCAAACCATAAAGGAAATTATTTATTTCTATTATTCATAAATTTTCTTTTTTTCCTTAGTAACTATTATAAATCTCAGGAAATGTTACATTTGTATCTTACCGATAAGTGGGTGTGTCATAATTTTTCCTATAGCAAGGACTTACGGGAATCGATTTGTAACTTTTGTATTGAAGCTGATATTGCATACCTAACACACTGTATTTGTATTTATTTGGGGTGGACTTTGGGGTATCGAAGATAATGAGTATGTCTAAAGTTCATGCCTCTTAGCATCCAGCCAGCCAGCCATGTCATCAACTTGACTTCTATGCACCACCACATTACCTGGAAGCCACCAAGGCTTGGGATTTGCACCGTCTGAAGCAATGGATCAAGCTGTACCTTGGCCCTTTTTAGCCATAGCTGGTGCTGAAGTAGCTGAGACATAGGGCACCATTTCCCGAGGTTGCACAGAGGAGGGGGACCCTGTGCCCATTCCAGGAAACAATATTTCCCTTCTAGGCCTCTGGGTCTGTGATGGGAGGCACTGCCATGCAGGTCTCTGACATGTTCTGGAGATATTTTCCCCATTGTCTTAGTGTTTAACATTTGGCTCCATGTTACTTAGGCAAATTTCTGTAGCCAGCCTGAATTTCTCCTCAGAAAATGGGTTTTCTTTTCTATCACATTGCCAGTTGCAAGTTTTCCAAACTTTTATCCTCTGCTTCCTTGAGAGCTTTGCCATTTAGAAATTTCTTCTGCCAGACACCGTAACTCATCTCTCTTTAAGTTCAAAATTCCACAAATCTCTAGGACAGGGACAAAATACGTCCAGTCTCTTTGCTAAAGCATAACAAGTGTCACCTTTGTTCCACTTCCCAGCGAGTTCCTCATCTCCATCTGAGACCAACTCAGCCTGGACTTCATTGCCCATATCACTGTCA
>NW_012115154.1:14980688-15093749 GCF_000951035.1 Colobus angolensis palliatus | reverse complement strand
CCTGGACTTCATTGCCCATATCACTGTCAGCATTTTAGTCAAAGCCATTCAACAAGTCTCTAGGATGTTCCAAGCTTTCCCACATTTTCCTGTCTTCTTCTGAGCCCTCCAAACTGTTCCAAGCTCTGTCTGTTACCCAGTTCCAAAGTCGCATCCACATTTTCAGGTATCCTTACCGCAGCACCCCACTCTCCCATACCAATTTACTGTATCAGTCCATTTTCACACCGCTAATAAAGACATACCTGAGACTGGGTGATTTATAAAGGAAAGAGGTTTAATTGCCTCACAGTTCCACAAGGCTGAGGAGGCCTCAAGAAACTTACAATCATGGCAGAAGGTGAAACAAACACATCCTTCTTCACAGGACAAGAAGGGAGAAGAGACGAGCAAAGAGAAAAGAGCCCCTTGTAAAACCATCAGCTCTCATGAGAACTCAGTCACTACCATGAGAAGACCAGCATGGGAGTAACCACCCCCAAAATTGAATTACCTCCCACCGGCTTCCTCCCACAACACATGGGGATTATGGAAACTACAATTCAAGATAGGATTTGGGTGCAGACACAGCTAAACTGTAACAGAAGCTTTCCTTGATAAAGGGGAAAAAGATTGGATAAAAAGATAAAAACTAGAAATAAGGAAAACCCTACAGAAAAGATCAATGAAACTGAGGTTTTCTTTTTGAAAAGATAAACAAAATTTATGTATACCTTTAGCTAGCTAGACTAACCAAGAAAAAAGACTAACAGAATAAATAAAATTATAAATGAAAAAGAAAACATTACAACTGATAACACAGAAATACAAAGTATCATAAGAAATCACTATGAACCCTTCTATGCAAACAAATTCAATAAGTTCGAAGAGACAGATAAATTCATCGACATGAACAATACACCAAGATTGAATCGTAAAGAAATAGGAAATTTGAGTAGATCAATAAGAAGTAAGGAGATTAAATCAGTAATTAAAACTTCCCAATAAAAACAAAGAAAACCTAAAACACATGGCATCACTGGTGAATTTTATCAAGCATTTAAGAACAAACAACACCAATTCTTCTCAAAATGTCCCCCCAAAAATTGAGATGGGAACACTTCCATTGTAATTTTTCAAGGCCAGTAACGTTCATATCAAAGCCAGATAAGAATGCTACAAGATAAGAAAATTACTGGCCAATATTTTTAATAAACGCAGATGCAAAAATCCTCAAGCAAACACTGAAAAACTGAATTAAACAGTTCATTTAAAGGATCTACACTGTGATCAACTGGAATTCATCCTCGGGATGCAAGGATGGTTCCACATATGCAAAACAGAAAGTGTGATATACTACAGTAATAGAATGAAGGCTAAAAATCATGTGATCATCTCAACAGATGCAGCAAAGCATTTAACATAATTAAAAGTTCTTTTATCATAAAAATTCTCAACAAAATAGATGTAGAATGAATGTACTTCAACATAACAAAGGCTATACATGGCAAACCTGCAACTAACATTACACTTAATGGTGAAAAGTTTAATTCATTTTCTCTAAGATTAAGAACAAGACAAAGGTGCACACTCTTGCCACTTTTATTCAACCTAGTATGAAAGTCCAAGTTAGAACAGTTAGGTTTAAAAAAAAAAAAAAAACAGATAAAAAGTATCCAGATTGGAAAATAAGTTAAATCATCTCTGTTACATCATCTCTGCAGAGGACACAATATTATATACAGAAAACCCTAAAGACTATGCCTTTTATAACTAGAAAACTAAATCAGTAAAGTTGCAGATACAAAATGTACATATAAAAGCTATATAAATTAAGAAAATGTTCCCATGATAACAGCATCTAAACAATAAAATGCTCAGAAATAAATTTAACCTAGGAGGTGAAAGGTCTATACACTAAAAGCTATAGGGTACAGATTAAATACTGAAGAAGCCCTAAATAAATAAAAATACCAAAGCAATCTTGGAAAAAAAGAAGAAAGCTGGAGGCACCACACTTTCTAATTTCAAACCATGTTATAAAACTATAGTTATCAAAACAGCATGGTACTGGCATAGAACGGACACATAGACCAATGAAACACAATACAGAGCACAGAAAAACACCCACCCATCCTTTTCCGGTCAACCACTCTTTGACAATGGCATTAATAACACACTATGAGGAAAGAGATGTCTCCACAATAAATGAGTTTGAAAACCTGGATATCCACATGCAAAAGAGTGAAACAGGCCCATGTCTTATACCATATACAAAAATTAACTCCAAATATATGAAAGACTTAAATGTAAGATCTGATATTGTAACACAACTAGGAAACAACTTAGGGGAAATCTTCTTGCCATTGGTCTTAGCAACGATTTTTTGGATAGTACACAAAAATCACAGGAAATAAAAGCAAAAATAAACAAGGGGGAACTGTATCAAACTAAAAAATTTCTGTACAGCAAAGGAAACAATCAAGCAAATGAAAAGGCAACATATAGAATGGAAGAAAAAATTGTTAAACCTGATAAGGAGTTAATGTCTAGAATATATAAGTAACTCAATTACAAAACAATTTCTAAAAAGTGAATTTAAAAATGGGCAAAGGACCTGAAGATGCATTTTCAAAGAAGACTTACCAATGGCCAGCAGAGGCCGAGTGCAGTGGCTCATACCTATAATCCTAGCACTCTGGGAGGCTGAGGCGGGCAAATCACTTGAGGTCAGGAGTTTGAGACCAGCCTTGCCAACATGATGAAACTCGTCTCTACTAAAAATATTAAAAAATCAACCAGTTGTGGTGGTAGGTGCCTGTAGTCCCAGCCTCCCTGGAGGCTGAGGAAGGAAAATCGCTTGAACCTGGGAGGTTGAGTTTGCAGTGAGCCGAGACCGCACCGCTGCACTCCAGGCTGGATGACAGAGTGAGGCTCTATCTCAAAAACAAAACTAAACAAACAAAAGAAAAACCAAATGGCCATCAGATACATGAAAAAGTGTTCAATATTGCTATTTATCAGAGAAATGCAAATCAAGACAATCACATTACACCTGTTAGAATGGCTATTATCAAAAAGACAAAAAACAACAATGTTTGTGAGGCTGTAGATAAAAGGCAATGCTTATACTCCTTTGTTGGTAGACATTTAAATTGATACAATTATTATGGAAAACAGTTTGGAGGGTCCTCAAAAAATTAAAAATAGAACTACTATATGATCCAGCAGTCACACATCTGGGTACATAACTAAAAAATTTGAAATCAGTATGTTGAAGGGATATCTGCATTTTTATGCTTTTTGCAACATTATTCCCAATAGCCAAGATATGGAAACAACCTAAGTGTCCATCAACAGGTGCATAGATAACAAAAATGTGACACTTATACATGCAGACACACACAAACACATTCACTCACACTGTAATATTAGCCATAAAAAGAAGGAAATTCTGTCATTCGTGACAACATCAATGAACTGGAGGGATGTTTTGCTAAGTAATATAAGCTTGATAAAGAAAAATACTGTACAATCAATCTCACTTACAAGTGGAATCTAAAACTGTCAAAGTCATAGATGCAGAAAGTAGAATGATAGTTTCAAGGGGCTGGGGAAGTGGAAGATGTTGCTCAAAGCATGTATACTTCCAATTAGATTAACAAGTCTGAATCTAATGTACAGCATGAGTGGCAATGAATGTATTAACTTGATTTTGATAATCGTTTCAAATGTACATACAAATACCAAATCATTACATCATACTCCTTGAGTATATTCAATCTTTTTTAATTACACATTTTAAAAAATCTTTAAATGTGATTCCTTCGGAAAAAGTAACAAAGTCAGAAGTGAGCAAAATCAGCACAATAGACGCAGAATCCTGGTATTGCAAGATTTTTGAAACCCATTTTAAGTTTAGACTGATAAAACCATCTTAGTTGAAATATATTCTGGACACATTTTACAGTTTACTTTACATTCTCTACAGTGCTCTCAATCAATGCACAGCATCTTGTTATATTGCATGAAATATAAATTACAAATATCTATTGAAGAATTATTCGAAACATATAATGCTATTGTCTTTGGGGTTTAATTTTGTATATTGTGAGGAGATGAAAATAAAGCCCTAAGGCAGAAACACAGTTGTGTGCTTCAGTGAATAAATTATGTTAGAGAATGTGTTTGAGAGATGGCAAGAAACATAAGACAGGCTGCTCATGTAACAAACTCAGTCTCCAGTGAAAAGGAGCAAACTTTGTAGGCTGCAGTGGCAACATCATATCAATAATTTCTCTATTTTTGAAGACATCTCTTATCATTTCTCCACATTTAAAAACACAATTAAAACTTACTTTTCTAGTGGCCCACTAAGACCACTAGCAAAGGTACTATGCCAGAGTGAAAAAATGGGATTCTTCAAGTCAGAGATTCTTAGTTACAAAGGAAGGAGTGGGCAGAGAGCCATTACTATGAAGTTAGAATAAAGTCTATGAGTGTTGGGAAGAACCTACCTCACCAGACGTATTTTTTTTTTTAGCAGCAACTGGAATTGGATAAAAAGGACTGAAAAGAAGAAAATATGGAGATAGAGAGACAAAGGAGAGAAGACCAAAGACGAGCAGAGGGAAGGAAAAGAGGTCATGAGAAGAGACCTGGAGCAGAGAAGGTTCAGCTGGTTCCAAAGCGTGGGTTAGGTAAGGAAAATTGACCTTGGTATAATTCGGTTACATTGTCACTGTGAGAGGTAATAATGACACTGCAAATGTAAATTGGCATAATATTTATGGATTTATTTATCAAATAATTTACATCCTCCTTTTTCTCAGTTTCATTTCCAGGTGCTCTCATCACCCCAAAAGTGGGCAAAGACTTTCATAAAGAATGTTTATTAGAGCATCATAAAAAGTGAAAAAATTGGAACCTATCTAAATATGTAACAAAGGTCATAATCTAGTAACAGGGAATTAGTTAAAAATATATTATTAAAATATGTAAGACTATGGAATAATGCTTATAGAATTCCATGTAAGACAATACCATTACAAATGAGAATATACAGTTAAACTGTAAGATCCTAATTTGATGCATAAAAATTTTAAAAATACACTAAAATACTATCAATACCAGATTATAAGATTATGAGCAATTTATTTCAGTTATTCAACTTGAATTTTTTGTAATAAATATGTACAATTTGTATAACTTTAATAGCTATAAAATATTAGTTGACAAAATCTTTTAATAAGTACTTAAAAACTTGAGGAACTCTATTTATTTATTCATTCATTTTTTCATTTAATGGGAAGTCCTATGTTGCTTTCATTTGCCAGACATTGTTCTGAACACTTTTAAAAATATCATCTAAATTAATCCTCATAAGAACTATATGAGGTAGGTCCTAGTATTATACCACTCTTACAGATAAAATAGAAACACACACAGAGAGACTAAGTCATTCAGGTTACACTATATCATGTGGTAGAATTGGGTCTTTAAATCAGAAAGTCTAACTCAGAATCTGTGTCTCTAGTACTGTTTTCTCCTACTCTGTTCTGATTGGACCAGATGAAGGGCATTTTAAGGGCATTAATTTAAAAGACTCACTTTTAATGGCAGAATACCAACTCTCTACAGATTAGATAAAAATCAAACTTGAGAACTGGATCCTGCTCCCAGAGAAGTGGTTCCTCATTCCTGCTCTACACGTATTTGATAAATAGGCAAACTAAGGTGAAAACAAAGAGTAAGTCCTGAGGTTCTACACATTTGTGCCCATCAAGGTAGGATTGTACCCGATTTTCTTTTGTGGTCTTTTTTATTTTTAGATGGAATCTTGCTCTTGTTGCCAAAGCTGGAGTGCAATGGTGCAATCCTGGCTCACTGCAACCCCTGCCTCCTGGGTTCAAGTGATTCTCCTGCCTCAGCCTCCCAAGTAGCTGGGATTACAGGCATATGCCACCATGCCCAGGCAATTTCTTTCTTTCTTTTTTTTTTTGTAATTAGTAGAGACAGTGTTTCACCATGTTGGTCAGGTTGGTCTCGAACCCCTGACCTCAGTGATCCACTCACCTCAGCCGCCCAAAGTGCTGGCATTACAGGCGTGAGCCACCATAACCTGCATCAATTTTCACTGCAAATGTGTAACTGAAACATTTACCTATCCTAGAGTCACAAAGGCTTACCTTATTGTAACAACCATTGTGGGATACATAATTAGTGTTTCACCTATGACCATTAAAGCTTTTGACAAGCATTTGTACTATCATGGAGCAGGAAGCAGTGATGAGAAATCACCTAATTTACAATGGCATGCTGTTAAATGAGACTGACCTATCTTGTGTCGACAGTGACTTAATTCCTGACTTAACAGAACCTCAAACTATGAAAACATGCAGCTTTAATTATTCTGGCCAGCTATGGTTTCTTTAAAAAAAAATGGCCTTCTGGTCTTTATTATTCACATACTTAAATATTGTTGCCTGGCTAGTCTGTATTAATAATAGGAAGACTAATACAACAGTTCAAATAAATATAAACGTTTTTCATTGTGCAAACTTTCTACGACCGCTCTCCTTTTTTCAGAAGGAGCAAACTGACAAGCTTTGGACAACTATTCCAACCAGTTACGGTGTGGCTGCCAGTCACAGAATCTTCCCTTATGACAAAGAGATTAATATTATAGACATAGAGTAGACAGCGGTTGACTTGACCCAAGTGGGGCAAATTAACATCCATCCCTCCCTCTTTCCATTCCTTCCTTCTTTCCCCTTTCATTCTGCTACTTTACATCTCTATAATAAACCATTACTTCGTGAGAATTGGATCCTGCTCCCAGGCTAGTGGTTCCTCATTCCTGTTCTCTATATATTTAATAAATAGGCAAATTAAGGTGAAAACAGAGAGCAAATCCTGAGGCTTTACAAATTTATACCCATCAATCACAACTGATGAGTCACAATTCAACTATCAATTTTATAGAGGCCTACCCTACGCCCAATGATTTGTGTATTTATAAGTTTACATCAGCTGTTTCTCCATACTTCATCATCCTGAGGGTTCAGAATTCAAGGAATGCGGGCCACGTAAGCACTGTCAGTATGCTATAATCCAGTTCGAGATTTCAGTGGCCATATGGTCTCTCTGATGCTGATATCTGGCTCATATCTTCCTCGTGCTCTTCTGAAGACCCTAAACACTATGATTCCTCTCTTTACTGAGATGGGCAGGAAAAATCTTCCACAAACCCAGTGGCCATGCCCTCCCAGCCTACTATGCCTAGAGTCTCCACTTTTGCCTCTTGTTTGCCTCCTGTGCTTTCAGAGCAACTAAAAGAAATTTTTGAGCCAGTAGGTGGTACAAGTAGCATCAAAGATCCAAGAGAGAATTCTGAAATGAAGGGGTATTAAGAGGAGAATTAAGAGGAGGACAATGAGGCCTTGTGATATTGAAAGAAAGCCTCCCTGAACTTACCGGAGTACCACATAAAGTGGATTAAGATGATTGAGGTGGGAAGGAGAATACATCATTGAGACTGGGGCTTCGTGTGACTTTGGCACTACACAGCTGCTTTAGACCAGTTGAGTGTAGCTATTTCATGTTAATTAAACCTCTTTCTAAAATTATGCAGTAAGTGTAATGAGAAGTGGTGTTTATGGGACTCTTCAGTAAGATTTATTTTTCCAAGAGCTGAAGGAGAATGAATACCAAGTGATATCTGTCATGTATATAAGTGTTTTTATATTTACTTATATCTAACCTCATACAACAAAGGATGTGATAGGACTAGCGTCTCATACTTTGAATATTTCTAGCATTTTTGTTTCTTTTGCTATTAGTTTTCCATTCAAAAAAAATTTCTTTATCTCTCCTTCCTAGGTGATGAAAAGTCCCTGGAGATCAAGTGTTGGATTTTACACATCCTCCCAAAACCAACCACAGAGTTTAGCAAGAAATATTCAATAAATATTTGTAGGTTTTAAATGATTTAGAATCCTGATGACAGAATAAATTTACATTTATAAATAAGCATGATCAATAAGCTTAAAGCAAAAATGTATTTCTAGCAAATAAATCATTAGCATCTAAAGGTAGTATCAGCCAGTTATTGCTTCCTGTGGCTAGAAACACAATCATATGATTACACTATCTCTTTTACAGAGGAGGGGAGCATCTTATCTTCCCTTCCCTCTTGCTTTCTTTGCCAGTCAATTTCTAAAACTGCACATAAATAATCTGAAGATGTAGTCACAAGGTGTAGGCAGGTGTAGGCTACTTCTATGGATTTATCTCGGGGAAAAGTGAACAATGCTGAAGTCCAAAGGTAGAATTTTTATCTGTAAATTGAAAAACTTGTTTCAAACTTTAGCCTCAAAGAATTAAACTTTCCAACCACCTATTTCTCATTCTAGCAATGGAGAACCTTTGAAATCAAAGGGAGCTCTACAAGGAGACAGGAAAACGGGATGAAGAAATTCAAAAGCTTTAAATTGCATTCCAGCATTATTTGAAAATATGCAGCTCACATAAAACTATACCAAGACTTTCCTTGGAGCATACATTTTAACACACGTTTGAATATTGTATCATGCATGCAAGGACACTGTTTCTAAATAATTCACTGCCACTTTTACAATTCTTTTAATATTTCATGATTATATCTTTAAAATTATATGCATCTATATTTCCAGGAAGTATAATCTACCAAGCTCCTGCTAGACTAATTCCTCGCACACACAGCTCCTCTCGTAGGCACAGATCGCTTCTGGTTACATGCTTTTCATTTGTTTAATGCAAATTAATTGAGGGCCAACAATGTGTCGTGGATTCAAAGAAGAAAATGCACCATTGCTGTCATGATTGGCCCGCGATCCAAGGCAGAAAGATGAAAACAAGAGATTATGCGCACTAAGGGATTGTTCTTCACCTCCTAAGCCCTTTTTGTCTCCAGTCCACCCTGTGTTCTTGCAGCTATGCTTTCTACATAATTTGCATTTTTATCTTATTCACATTCCATCTTCTCATTTTACTGCAGTGAACGTTTCCTCAGATGCTGTGTTCCTTACAATTCCCTCAGCTGGTGGATCCTATTGCTTCCCTTTTGCTAGATATCTGGGAAGTTTTTCCTTTCTTTTTTCATTTCTTTTATTTTCCCGTTACTTTTAGGTGTTTTAGACATGCACATTCATGTCACTTCAAGAATCACGACCTCCTCAAGTCTAACAATACCTATTTTACCTCCTGCTCTCAACTCCTGGCATTTACTCCCATGAATGAAATTGAGATCTTTTCACTAAGACTTAATTTTTTTTTTTTAACCTGCAAGATGTCAGATTTTTCACTTTATCTTCTCAATGTAATCTTCATTGATTACGTCAGTCACTTCTGTTCATATCACTTCTGGAATAATTTACTCTTCAGAGTGTATCTCTTACTTCAGTCCTCTTTCAAGTTCCAGAGTGTACTTCCAACTGCACACTATTTGTCTAAGGCTAATAATCAATTGACCTTATGACAGAGAAATTATTCTGGAGAGCCTATTTGTATTAGTCTGTTCTCATTCTCCTGTAAACAAACTACCTGTGCCTGGGTAATTCACGAAGAAAAGACGTTTAATTGAATCACCGTTCCCCAGGCTATACAGGAAGCACGGCTGGGAGGCCTCAGGAAACTTACAGTCATGGCGGATGGTGAAGGTGAAGCGTGCGTGTTTTACCATGGTAGAGCAGGAGACAGCAAGCAAAGAAGGAAGTGCCACACACTTCTAAACAGCCTGATCTCATGAGATTTCACTCACTAGCATAAAAGCAGCAAGGTGGAAATCTTGCCCCCCATGATCCAATCATCTCCCACCAGGTCCCTCCCCCAACATTGGGAATTACAATTCAACATGAGAGTTGGGTGGGAACACAGAGCCGCATCATATCCCTAATCTAATAAAATAAGTAGTGATTTTTTAAACTGCTAGCAAAAGCAGAAATCAGAAAGGCTAAAATGAAGACAGGGATTTCACGTAAGGGGGGGTTTCCATTGCTGAAGAAAACTGAGACCTCAGTTCCACAACTGCAAGAAACTGATCTGTCAACAATCTGAATGCGCTGAAAGTAGATTCTTTCCAGAGCTTCCAAGTACCTTAGTCCTATCAACATATCCACTTCCACCTCGTGACACCCATATCAGAGAATGCAGCCCAGTCCACATGGACTTCTGACCTGTAGAACTGTGAGTTGGTAAGTGGGTGTTGTTTTAAGGTGCTGAATTTATGGTAAATTTTTATGCAGCAACAGAAAACACATATAATTCATTAAACCCAACAATTCTATTTAAATTTTTTTCTAAATTCCAGAATGTGTTTTCCGTCATGTTTCTATAGATGCAAATAACATTACAGTCCTTCCAGCATGGTCACTGGGATTCACATCTGCCTTGCTCCACACATTCATAAAATTAATAATTTTATTCTAGAACCATAGAATCTATGTCATCTACCTCTCACTGTCCACTCTATTCTCTTTGCCATGATGCATTTAAAATTCACCCTATCTGCTACTTGGTGTAAGAAAAGAGCTTTGTCACTTTTATTTGATCTGTACCACATTGACAATGGAAATCTAACAACACACTTTAACCATGTCAGCCTCTTCTCTGGAAAAACAATTAAAAATAATAAAATGAGTATCATGCCTCAGTTCTTTATTATGGCATTCATCAACAACCCACCATATTTCTGGATCTAACCAACTTTTTCATCAATTTAAAAAGCATATTTTTCCCTGAAAATTCTCTCTATATTTCCACTTACATATCTTTCTTGGAAACAAAAACTTTTTATACCTGAATACATCTTTCAACATGTGGAGAAAGTTTAATAATTCCATGAAACATATAATACTTAACTTTGTACCTTCATTGCTAATATGAAATTCAATAAATTTTTGGTCAATGATATGGTTTGGATGTGTGACTCCTCCAAATCTCATGTTGAAATGTGGCCGCAAATGTTGGACATGGTCTTAGATGTCTAGTGAGAGATGTTCGGATCGTGGGGGTGGATCCCTCATGAATGGCTTGGTGCTGTCCTCTTGGTACTGAGTGAGTTCTCACTTTATTAGTTCATGTCAGAGCTAGTTGCTTAAAAGAGCCTGAAACTTCCTCCTTTTTCCTGCTCATTCTCTCAGCATGTGATGTACCTGCTCCCCCTTCATCCTCCATGAGGGGTAAAGACTTCCTGAGGCTTCACCAGAAGCTGAGCAGATGCTAGTGCCATGCTTGTATAAATAAACCTCTTTCCTTTATAAATTATCCAGTCTTGGTTATTTCTTTATAACATTGCAAAATGGACCAATACACTTAATGAGCAAATCAATTCAGACTCTCCTTGTTCTTCCTAAAGAGAGGAGTTTCCTTCAATGCATTGATAGGGCACTTTATACTTTTCACACACTGCATGTGACACAATAAAATCTCTACTCCTGACATCTTCCTTACTCACTGTAAGAATTAGAGGAGGGTGTTTCACTGTTCTCTGTATTCCTCAGTAAATCTTATGGGAGGTTATATCTAGTAGAGTTCGTTTCATGTTTTTGAAATAAATGAATATAGCTAAGCAATTTAAACTCTATGCGAGAATTCTCCTTACATTTACAACTGATATTTCAGGTACTGATCACCCCTGTCAACTAAATAAGGCCCCATGAGTTCTTATTTGCAGTGCTCAAGGAATCCTCTTCTAGTTAATGTCTCTGTGCCTGCAGACATCTTAGTGACAAGGCAGCAGCTCTGAACAACCTGCATATTTTGGGGAATTTCAGAAGTTCATTTTCTCAGCTTCCCTTGCAGCTACAGTAGAGGCATTTGACTTAAATTCTACCCAACAGAAAGAAAAACACAAGACTTTGGCTAGAGTAGAGGCATTTGACTTAAATTCTGCCCAACAGAAAGAAAAACACAAGACTTTGGTTCTAGAGAGATAAAGCAATTTCTGTGCCAAATTGATTTTCTGACAAGACCAGTGTCAGGGCCAGCTGGTCTTCCCAGGCCACCCCGGGAGGATTGGCATGCAGTACCAGAATCATCAGTTATCTACAGCAGTGGGTAGAGCAGTGCTGGCTTCACTGAGAAGCAGTGTGGAGATGTAGGTGTTGTTCTTGCTGGTGGCATTTCGAATCTGATTGTAGCTGTCCAGAAATCAGTAAAAAAAGTCCCATTAATAAATCCCTTTCTGTTTGAATAGCTAGTGTTGCTGCTATCATTCACAACTAGAATCCTGAGTGATCAGTACCAAAGCATGGAAAAATACAGTTGTTACAAAAGAAAATATCATATTAGTTACTAATAATTCCAAATGCATTCTCTGTTATTCAGAATTAGAACTGAGTCCATATTCGTAATTGTGGTATGTTACTATGTTATTATTATATATTGTCATGCCTTTTTTTTATTTAACAGATTTTGTTGAGTCCCATAACTAATCTTCCACAGCAATTATGATGTACCAGGAACTTTACTAAATTTTATACACTATTAAACTCTTTCGATCTTGAAAATGTCTCTGTGAGACAGGTGCAATTATTAAAGTGATCCCCATTTTAAAAGTGGGGAGGTAGAGGTCCAGACATGTAGGTAATTTGCACAAAAATCACACAAGTTAGTAGCAGAGAAAAGTTCAGACTTAGGTAATTGGGCTAAAGTCTCACACTCTTAACCACTATGGTAATTTTATGTGCAGGAGTTAACTGCATTTAGTCATGCCCTTGCTGAGTCATGAAGTACAGTTACAGTATTTTCACTTATTGTCTTCTGATATGTTTGAAAATGACCAATCTTAGTGCTACTCAAGCTCTTTGGAAATTTTCTTATTTTAATGTCATGTAGTCATGTATAAAACAAAACAACAATTTAGAAGACACTAAACTCTAATGTGCATAAAGAAACTGCAGATGAAAATTATCTTTCAACCAACAAAGATTTGTTAGACACATATTCTATGCTGGACATGATGTTGGATGTTGTGTATACAAATACAAATGGGATACAATAATGTCTTTAAGGAGACACCACCTAGGGAATGACATCAACAGGTGAGCAGCCCAGAATATTTCAATATGAAATGGGTTACCATAGATTTTATGGTAATGCTATAGAAACTCATTTTTAGTCAAGGGAAGATTGCCAGATTCTAGAGACTTCCTTTTCTATTTCACTTAAAAAAGAAGAAAGAAAGCAACTCAAAGGACTTGATCTAAAACAAATATTTAATTTCATACAAAGAGAGGTAAGTTCTAATAAATAGCAAATTCAGTCTGGACACAATGTTTGTCATCATTTCCAATACATCAATTCAAGTAATGTGGTTCATATGAACCTCAAAAATAATGCATCAAAATGAAAGGATTAGGTTGTATGAAAGAGTATATTTAGCTAAAGTCTCCACCACCTGAAATACAATGTAGCTCATATAATGTACTCAGAAATATTCTTTGCAGCTGTACAAATATGAGAAAATGGCTGGAATAGGTTAGAGGCTTTCTGGGACTTTTAGTTGAGTTTGAAAAGTTGGGTAATTATAATTTGCTTTTTGCCAGAATCTCCATGAAGACAATGATAATTTAATTTGTTCATGGAGATAGAATGCATCAAAAATAATATCTGCCCATAAAATGTAAATAAACTTATCATATTAGTTACATTTTCAGTTGTTAACCAGAAATATTTCATGTCATAATTACACTTGATAGAAGTGCTAAATTATGGGCCAGGCACAGTGGCTCATACCTGTACTCCCAACATTTTGGAGGCTGAGGGAAGAGGACTGCTTGAGCCCAGGAGTTCAAGACCATCCTGGGCAACATGGCAAAACCCCATCTCTACTAAAAATACCAAAAGATATAGCTGGGTGTTGATGGTGCACACCTGTAATCCCAGTTACCCAGAAGGCTGAGGCATGAGGATTGTTTGAGCCAAGAAGGCAGAGGCTACAGTGAGCTGAGATCACACCACTGCACTCCAGCCTGGGCAACGGATCCAGACCCTGTGTCAAAAATAAAGAAAAAGTGCTAAAGTATGTCAGATTGTGTCTATTTCAAACACTGCCACAAAAAATTCTTTTTGTTTTTTTGAGACAGGGTCTGGCTCTATCAGCTAGGCTGGAATGCAGTGGTGCAATCACCACTCACTGCAGCCTCTGCCTCCCCTCCCCAGCTCAAATGATCCTTGTGTCTCTGCCTCCTGAGTAACTGGTACCACAGGCATGTGCTATGATACCTGGCTAATTTTTGTAATTTTAGTAGAGACAGTTTTTGCCAAGTTGCCCCGGCCAGTCTCAACCTCCTAGGCTCAAGTGATCCTCCCACCTCAGCCTCCCAAAGTGCTGGGATTACAGCTGTAAGCCACCACATCTGGCCAAAATATCAATTTAATTGTCATATGAATTGCTTCTGTGTGGCAAAAATGGTTAAGACAATAGAAATAAAAGATTTAAGGTTGTGACAATTCATGTAACAATGTATACATAGCTACACCTGAAATATTTGTGAAGAAGACAGAATTTGTATCTCTATCTTGTCAATAGTGACAGAGAAACAGATGATAAATGGTAATGAACAAACAAATGCATTTTGAATGCTGCAGCCGCCAGGATGTATCTTAGCGAAAACTAAATCTTCCTTCTTGTAAATCATTGAGATTTGGGGTGTAGCTTGTTCTGCAGCGTACTTTAGGTTCTTTCTATCTCTGAAGTCAGTCAGTTATGCAGTACAGTTAATTCTACAGAAATATCTATTTAAGCTGCTTTCTTTTCTTCTACCATGCTTTACTTAAATCCATCAACATTTTTCACTTGAAACAGTTATTAGTGGTCTTTTGCTAACAACTTGGTCCTAATTCAGTTCATCCTCCACAAGGCATGCTTGGTTATTGGTGAAATAGTGTGGTTATGCTATTTCCATGTTTAAAATCTCCCATGAATTATACATACCTCCAAGACAAAATGCAAATTTATCAGGCAGTCCCACATGATATCAAGGTGTCTCCTGGCACCTCCCATACAGTCTTCTCCATCACTCTTGAACACCCTTTCCCTTGTTCTTTTGCAATTCCATGCTTTGCACACATGCCAACTTGTCTGTTCAGAGCCCTTCTCCAGCCTGTGCCCCTTCATAATCCCAATAGAAAATTAATACGATTTTTCTTACAGGTGCAACTGGCCCACCCTTTTTCAGTGCAACCAAAATCATGTATAATTAAAAAGAATTTTTATTTTGTTTTGTTTTGAGACAGAGTCTCGCTCTGTCACCCAGGCTGGAGTGCAGTGGCTCGATCTTGGCTCATTGCAAGCTCCACTTCCCGGGTTCACACCATTCTCCTGCGTCAACCTCCTGAGTAGCTGGGACTACAGGCGCCCGCCACCACTACTGGCTGATATTTTGTATTTTTAGTAAAGACATGGTTTCACCGTGTTAGCCAGGATGGTCTCAATCTCCTGACCTCGTGATCTGCACACGTCGGCCTCCCAAAGTGCTGGGATTATAGGTGTGAGCCACGGCGCCAGCCAAGAATGTTTTCTTAATGAGTGCTTCACTTGCCTCTTAGCTCTGCTTGAAGTTCATTACATGTATTAACTTATGTAATCCCCACAAAGTGAATAAGGTAGTCAGCATTGTTACCTCCATGGTATAGATGAGGAAGATGATTTTCAGTGAAATCAATGAGGTTTTCTGAGGTGATTCAGTTTTTAAGTTGGCCAAGCTATGTTTCTAACCTGGGAAGTCATAGTCGGCCCTCTAAGTCCCTATACTGTTATTTCATGCCAGATCTTCTTCATCTTCGTATCTTGATTGACAATAGCTCCTTGTGCCTAGTCAGCACTCAATTGTTTGCTGAGTAAATGTATTATGAATGACTAAACCATAGGAAACACAAGACTCATTGTCTCTCTGTCTTTCTCGCTCTTAAACTGGATAATAAAGTTTTCCTTACAAATTTTAATGACTTTTTAGCAATATAAATTAAGGAAAGCGTATGACCAATCTAAGAATAAGTCCACGAACTCCTTTTGAAAAATAGTGTATTATCAATCAGCACTTTCGAAGTTCCTAATGTATTGTTTCTCAATAAGATTGAAACCATCCCTATAAACTTTATAAAATTAACCAGCAAAGAAGGGAGGGGGAGAAATGAACATAATCTAAGATTGCCACACATTCAGTATTAATCATTAGGTCAGCTTGCTCTCTGACCCACTTCCTCATGGCTGTTTGTTGCCTATTTTGCAGAATCATGTAGATCCTATCACAAGGTTATAGTTTCTCCTAATCACTCTATAGAAATATCTTGAACATTGTGAAATGTGAGGTTTTCTATTTGAGAAAATCTTTCAAGTTCCTACATATGGGTGGAATTACTGACACCAGCTGGTCCAAAGTACCCCAGGAGAAGCTGATGAAAAATTCAGTTTCCCCATGAAGATGATTTCATCACTCTTACCCTAACCAATCAACAACCCAAATTTTAGAGCCAATATTCTTCACTTTCAATAAAGCATGCCCTTCTTTTCCTTTGTGGTTTTATCATACATGCATATATTCCTAAAGTTTATACTGTCAACCTGTTTTTGGATTTTATATAAGTGAAATGACATTGTATGTATTCTTCTGTGACTTATTTTAATCAACATTATGATTTTTCTGTCATGTATGTTTACTTGAAGTGTATTCCCTTTGAATTTCAAATTGTATTTCTTTATATAAAATGTAGCGTCCTCTTTGAACAGTGATGATGTTTATGGACATTCAGGTTGTCTTCATTTTTGGGTTATTATACAATACACAGTGCTTCTCTGTATATTTTAAATACAGATCTTCCCATAACCATGAGCAGGCATTTTTCTGGGATATCTTCCTATCATCGAAATTGCTGGGGCATAAGGTGTGAACATGCCAATTTTATCAAATAACAGCTAGAATCCATATGATTTTGCCTGCAGACAACCCTCAGGCTGCTAGCACCCACCTTGCCTGAACATAAGGGTAGCCGGGAAATTGGAAAAAATAACCGATGTCTGATAGATGTAGGCATATAAAGTCTCCAGCTTCTAGCCCCTGTTTCAGACAGCTGTGACATGTGACTTAACTCAAAAGCCTCCCTTTGGGATTGGAACCAAGTTTACATTTCATGACATGGGCACACTGAGTTTACTTCTCCATCCCACTTTCCACTCCCTTGCTAGTTTTCCCCAGAAACACTTTCACTGTCATCTTTACATGTGAATCCTCTTCTTCACAATAATATGAACGTAATACATACTTTTAATATTTTGTACCGTGAATGTTGATTTGCTAGGTCAGAGTATACTGTGAGGAATACCAAGTAAATTCAGGGCCCAGAAGGGAGCCATAGAATTAGCATAGTGTCAGCAAAATGTTGATATACAAAACTAATTGTTTAAAATATCATCAACACAGTTGATCTTTATTTTCAACATTTACTAATTATATTCTAGTTCTCCACTAAGTTATATAAGGTAGAGATTGCTTTTTATCATGAGATTTACATTGTATTATCTATGTTCAGGTTTAGGGAAAACATAGTTATATTAATATACTTACATTATGCCTGTGATTAGCATTTTTTCTTTAAAATTTCCACTGAAAACCCTTCAAAGGCAATGGGTGCCCTCGCTTTCTACTTTCTCTGACTGCTCTGTCTATAGCATATGAAGCTGCAGGTCATATTCAGAGATGCTGCATTTTAGAACAGAATTTGATGAATGTTTAAGGCAGTACATAATTGACATAAAAGCACAATATATTAAATGCTTCAAAATAGATATTTTCAAAGATCAAATTCTATTTTTACTTTATACATGTGAAAATGGTGCTTGGAGTAGATTCTTGCTACTTTGAAGTACTTGTATCATTTTTCTGAATGAATAAATGATATAATACATTATTCCTCTTGTGGTTTATCTTGATAGCTTTGGAGCATTCACATTATAGTTAGTACCTCATTATGAAAAACACAGTTAGATAGGCCTTAGTTTTCTTACTCCTGGATTCAATACATGAAACTGACACCTTGGGAAAGGTGTATCTGTATTTCAGTTTCTACCTCTGCAAATTCACACTAACCCCCATGACTATTAATACTTTAATTTTCTTTTCTTTTTTTTTTTTTTTTTTTTTGAGACTAAGTCTCGCTCTGTCGCCCAGGCTGGAGTGCAGTGGCGGGATCTCAGCTCACTGCAAGCTCCGCCCCCCAGGTTTACGCCATTCTCCTGCCTCAGCCTCCCAAGTAGCTGGGACTACAGGCGCCCGCCACCTCGCCCGGCTAGTTTTTTGTATTTTTTTTTTAGTAGAGACGGGGTTTCTCCGTGTTAGCCAGGATGGTCTCGATCTCCTGACCTCGTGATCCGCCCGTCTCGGCCTCCCAAAGTGCTGGGATTACAGGCTTGAGCCACCACGTCCGGCCAATACTTTAATTTTCACTTTGGGATGTTTAATGACAACTGATATCCTTCAGGGTCATGTGATTTATGATGCTGATATGTTTCAGTAGAGAAATAATTCAATGATTTTTATTTTTAACGAGGTATATTATCCTTGCTAAAGAATGCATTCTCTTATAATTATTAAATAATGTCTTTCTATCAACTTCTAATCATTAATCCCTCTAAACATAACAGAAATTATGCATATGCAATGATTTGGACAGACTTTTTTACTGTGATAATAAACAGAAGGTTGTACACAATGTTCAGACATAGAGGCATAATAGGAGATAGTAGCATTTCTACCTAGTTATAGAGTTTAGACAATGCCAGAGTAATTAATCCAGGTCCATATTGCTAAGGCTAAGCCCATGAAACAGACTATCCAAGGGCATTTAGCCCAGTCTACACAGAGGGAAAATGTCTAATGTTTTGAGTCAATTTGATTCCATCAAAAGGGATTTGCTTTCGGCTGTTCAAATCAATAAATACCGGCTTTCTACCCTCAACAGCAGCAGCAACTGTCTCTAGAACCCGGTGAGAGATACTGGCCGAACATACCACAATACAGTCTCAAGAAACTTCAGTTTTTATAACGTGTTCTGGAAAAGTAAGACCTATCGTGGAGTCCTGTCTTCTTCAGCAGTAAACAGAGTGCCTTAACTGAAGGAAGTTTTATTGGACAGTCCCTAAGGTAGTGATCCACATACTACCTGCTCTTCACTAACTTAACACATACTTCTTGACACCCCTTATGCTGTTTAATCCCATCCTGGGTCAGGGACCACACTTGGTCTCTGGATCCCACAGCTGTCCAAAGGCTGGCGCTAGTGCTGAACGCTACCTCTCAGACCCCCCGGGGGAACCCCCAAACCCTGGGTTTTGCTGAAGGTTTTCCGATGTCAAGGAACAGCTACCGCATTCCCGCCTCTGCCATTCTTGCTTTTCCTGATAAAATGAGACTGCCCTGCAAATTGCTGTTAAGTACTTAGCCTCATCCTGACACTTCAGTTATTATAATTATGTCATCTCTCAGCCACCAGCAGGCTATAAATGATTTCTGACTCTTCCCAAAGATTTATGCCACTACATATGATTACGCCTGGCATATCCCCAGGGTCACCATTCCCACAGGCACAGTCATCAATACTACTGAGGCTACTGAGACTCGGCATGTTGCTAGAGGACTAACACATGTCTGAGAGACTGCAGATCTAAATTTGCTATTTTATTTTGAATAATTTAAATGTATATTTTAAAACTGATCATTAATCCATTTATTGGAGAACATTTTAGATATTTTGGGAGCAATTTGGCTATGTGAGTCTAGTGTTAAAACCATAAATGTTGTGAAATCTAAATACAGATTAAGTATTTCTGATGGAAATTTAGTCTCTGAATCAAGGTAAGTATAAAATACACACCAGATTTAAAAATTTAGTATGAAAAATGTAAAGTAGCAAACTGATAATGTTTATATTGATTACACAACAAAATGACAATATTACAATATTTTAGGTTAACTAAAACATACAAAATGTTTTACCTGTTTCTTTTTAGTTTCTTCAGGCAGGTATTAGATAATTGAAAATTACAGGTATGGCTCACCATATATTTTACCAGATGGTGCTGATATAGACCACAACATGTTCTGAACACAAAGTAAACCATAAATATTTGTTAAATTATTGATGCCCCCTTCAAAAAAAAATAATTATTATTTTCATCAAGTAAGACAAGAACCTATTTTCTTTTGATTTATACTCAGATGCCACCTGAACGATCTCCAAATTTATGGCTGGGGACACTCACCAATGTGCTTCAGACAAACAATGCCTTGGGTCATAATGATGTCACCATCTCAGAGTCTCTAAAAAGTTCCCTTGTCAACTTTTTAGATATTTTAATCCCACATGCAAATGAATCTTTAGCAGTGGTATGTGCTCAGCTCAGTGTATGCTTATTAAATGCCTGGGTCCTTCATTTTCTCTCATTTGAGCAGCATTTCAAGACGGATTTTGACACTTAGTCTTGTCAATTAGGCCTTTCCAGGTCCTGACCTGTATTATCGTACATTAGAACTATATGCAAGGGCCATGGCTGAAGGGATCAATGTTGGCATCTTGGTCCGTATTTCACCTCTAATAGAATTGATCTTAGCCTATTTGTTCAGATTGCTTCTTTGACAAGACACAGTCAAATGTACTAGATCAGCTCTGATTCAGTCATGGCATTTTGCCTAAAATGTATAGTTCAGATAAACATGTAGCAGATAGGGTGCTTTTTTTTTTTTTTAGCTTTTTCTTCTTTTTAGATATAAGATGTCCAAGAAAAGGAAAAAGAAAGATGGAAATGTTCTCTCCCAGCCTGAATAACTCAGAGTTACATAAGTGTTTATGAATAATGAATGTCTAATTGAGGTGCCTGAAATATGAATAACTGTACCACTCCATATGGCAGTGAGATGTAGAATTCTCATTCAGCAACTGGATTTTTATTTCCCCATTTCTCCCTTTCTGTTATTCCCACAGTTGAGTATGAGGTCACACAGATAACACTTCTGAGGAAATCAACCACACTTTTTTCTATTCCAACTAAGCCATCCAAGCAAAGAAAAACATAGTAGGGGGGATTCCTAAGAGTTGAGAACAAAGGAACCTAAACTCTAGATTAATCCAATAAACAGAAACAGAATCACAGGGTTTTAGATCTCAGACTCAGTGAGAAATCTATTTGAATTTAAATTGTTGGCATTCCAGAAGCTGATTAACCTATTTCAGGCTGTTGACAAAACATCCTGCCTGTTTATCACTCCTTCGTGAATCCTTGCCATTTCATTGATAAATTGCTAAGGAGAACTGATTATTTCCAAATGTATGTCCTATCAACAGAAGGAAAAGTTAGAAAGAGCTCACAAATAAATTAAAGTGAAGCTGTAACAAAGCGTCAGCATTCCTTATCTCTGTCGTAACCATTGACTGTGTGCCTCCTCCACCCTACGTTTTCTTCCCCAGTGCTGCAAGGAGCATGTTGAGTCCTGGTTGGCATCTCTGGATCTGTCTACCTGAACTTCTCCTCACTTGGAACCACAAGTTGCTAAATTAAGACTGATACCCAAAGGATTATAAATCATTCTATTATAAAGACACATGCACACGTATGTTTATTGCAGCACTGTTCACAATAGCAAGGACTAGGAACCAACCCAGATGCCCATCAATGATAGACGGGATAAAGAAAATGTGGCGGCCGGGCGCGGTGGCTCAAGCCTGTAATCCCAGCACTTTGGGAGGCCGAGACGGGCGGATCACGAGGTCAGGAGATCAAGACCATCCTGGCTAACACGGTGAAACCCCGTGTCTACTAAAAAATACAAAAAACTAGCCAGGCGAGGTGGCGGACGCCTGTAGTCCCAGCTACTCGGGAGACTGAGGCAGGAGAATGGCGTAAACCCGGGAGGCGGAGCTTGCAGTGAGCTGAGATCCGGCCACTGCACTCCAGCCTGGGCGACAGAGCGAGACTCCGTCTCAAAAATAAATAAATAAAAAATAAATAAAGAAAATGTGGCAAATATACACCATGGAATACTATGCAGCCATAAAAAAGATGAGTTCATGTCCTCAGCAGGGACATGGATGAAGCTGGAAACCATCATTCTCAGCAGACTAACACAAGAACAGAAAACCAAACATCACATGTTCTCACTCATAAGTGTGATTTGAACAGCGAGAACACATGGACACAGGGAGGGGAACATCACACACTGGGGCCTGTTGGGGGTGGGGGACGGGGGATGGATAGCATTAGGAGAAATATCTATTGTAGATAACGGGTTGATGGGTACAGCAAACCACCATGGCACATGTATACCTATGTAACAAAACTGCACATTCTGCACATGTACCCCAGAACTTAAAGAAAAAAAAAAAAGACTGAGGTACCCAAAGCCTGTTTCCAGACCCCTGCACAGAAAGCACTGACCAAATCTCGAAGATAAGGTAGTCTTTTAAGGAAGTTGCATCATTTGGACATATCCAATAAACATCCCTAAAACTGGGTACCTGCATGTTTCCTCTCAAGTCCTGATGGCCCGGATTTGAAAGCCTAAAACTCATACCTGGGGAGGAGTCTAGGCTGCGTTGAGGTTACCTAGCCTCTCTCTTTTCCTTATGCCTGATGCCTAGTTAGTGCTATTTCTTTGGGAATAAAACCAACAAATACAGTTTGGTGTACATATACCAATATTTGCTCCCGGTTTCTCATTGGAATTGTTGAAATGCAAATATAGAGTTTTGAATTAAAAACCAAAGGTAGTTTGTACTTCTTTGAAATTCTCTTTAGGAAATTATTCTGCATCATCATCAATTACTATTGCCTTAAATCATATATAGAGAAGATAGATAACAATAACTTTGAAAGATTTGGTCAAATGAGTCTTTGCTTTACTTTATTTAATACTTGATATAAAGAAGTTTGGGGAAAAAGAATGAATTAATTCCCTTGGGAGTTTCCAGTTTTCCAGGAAATATGGTCCTTTTAGCAAACAACAACAAAATGAAAGGCAAAATGTCACAATGCTGAATCCTTTATTTTAAAGGGAAGAAAGCATTTAGTGATGATAACGAACATACAGTGCGATACTGTGATTATTGACGCCAGGTTGTTCTCATCTCACACTAAACATAGATCCAGTTATGGCATATCTAGTAGACCTCACATACTTTTTATTTTGTGGTTGAGGTTTACTCCTGTTATCATTTTCTTTCTCTTTGTACTGACTTACTGCTTTTTCGCATGTGTTTTGAATATTAAGAGTGTTGGTGACTTTAAAAATACATCTTCTGTCAGATTCTAGCGTATTGGTGTTGCACATCAGTAGTTTTTTTCTTATTTAAACTCTTTTCTGGTAGAGAGAATGTTGGTCTCATTGTTCTTTTCAAATTTTTACTGGTTCTCCCATAGATAATATTTTGAGTACAGGTTTGTCTCTTTTTCTGCCTACCACCTCACATAATACAAATTCAAAAATTAGGCAAAATCGATTTGAATTTTGGCTAGGCTTTTAGTGCAAGGAAAAAAAGATAGGCTTTTAACAAATACATCATTATATGCAAATATTTAAAATAACTTCTTTAACTTTCAGATTATTTATTAAAAAGCATGCAAAGAAATCACAAAGGCTTTCTGAATGAAAATCGACTCAATATATGCTTCTCAGAAATGAAAGAGAAATGTATCTTTTTGTGTTCTAAAACACCAGTGGGGAAACTTTATTTACACCCTATAACCAACTCAAATATTATTCCCAAAAGAAAAGTTCTCACAAAGTCAGGGAAGATGTGTGAAGAACAGAATAGTGAATGATTTTGAAATCAGAAGACTTCATTTCAAATACTCAAATCTGGTTTCTGTTAGCTGTGACCTTAGGCAAGAATCTAAACTTTCCTGAATCTCAGTTTTCTTATTCATCAAACTGAGTTTTGTAACTTTTAAATTTCTTTCTAGGGTTTTATAAGCATCGGATAAAATAATATGTACATACAAGCATTTATTTCTACATTTGTGAGTATCAACTCTATTCTTAGCACCATCCTAGATGTCAAGTATTCATGGATACCTGATACATAGGGCATGTCTTCAGGTGACACCCACCCAGTCTCTTGGAGTCAGAAAAATAAGTCTATAATGCAATACTTCATTATAAGTTCTGAGATAGAGATAGAGGAAGAAAAAAATATATATATGGATGTCTTGAAATGACCAAAAAGAAATACTTTGTCTGCTGTCAGTAATGACTTTTGAGGAAGCTGACAACTTAAATCACTACCAAAGGACAGGAAGCTTAAACATGTTAATGCTGTTTATGAAGCCTGATCTATTTAATTAAAAAAAAAAAAAACCTGGAGACCAATGGGAACTGCTTATAATTTAACACTATTTGAATGTGAACGTAGGTGTGTGGAAGGTTTGGGAACATAAATGTGATGAGGGCAGAACACCCTTTGCTATTTTGGCCTTCTTGGGACTTGTTTTTTGTGGACTGCCAGCCCTTCAACAGTAAAGAAGTCATCATTTCTGCTTTATTATCCTCCTGTTGGAGGACATTCAATCATCCTCCTCTGAGAATTATGTGTGATCCTATGAGAATGTATGACCTTACCAACATATGAGAAGAGTCTCTAGTAATCCCTATGACTCTCTAGTACTCTTCTGTATGCCTCAGAAGCATGTGATTTTAACTTCCACCCTCTAGAACACTCAGAGGGGAAGAGTAAGGAAGTCAACAATACTTTTCATTACCTTAAGAATAGATCCTTGTAAGGCTTAATTTGGTGGTCTAAGCAGAGGGTTGAAAACAAAAACAAAACAAACAAAACCCAATTTGTTATCCAACCAAACGTATATGTGCCAGACACTGGATAGGGAAAATTATAAAACACACTTAATTATGCACTATTCATACATATGCTCAGGCACAAACCTTGTAATGCAAACTAATTCATCCTGGAGACAGAAGAGTCTTTCTGGTTGTGGATGTCTGGTGAGGTGGAGGCTACAGACATATCACAGACAAGGACCCCCCAGTTCAAACAGATACCACTGTCTATCAAGTTCAAAACAGAAGACAGATACAAAGGAAATACATTGCAAAAGTTGCTAAGAATGAAAACCAAGCATAATAAAAGCAACGCGAATTCCTTGCCTTGCCAAGAAAATCAAAATAGCTAAGGGAAATAAAATAAAATGACCTTTGGGTGAAAACCTGGGGAAGAAATCTTCCTACATTTTGTGTTTACATTTTGATGTTAAAGAGACAAGAACAATAAAAATAGATTGTCTTAAATGTCATGTTTTATTGTCAGCAATATTTGCGTCAAACATATATCTGAGTTTTAAAGCAAGGGGATGAGTAAACAACGTTGATTGCTCATTCTTGCTGTATAGAAAAGGCAGCTAACAAAGGCTACACTGCTTTGAATTCTTATTAGCGACAGTATTTTTAGAATTACTTTTGCAAGGCATGTATATAAAAGAAAGAACAATTCTGTATTTCTTAATTCTGAAAGAAAAAAAGTGTGAAAAAGTCATTAATTTGCTAAGGGTATTAAGAAAAGGGTCTATTCATTTTAATAAGTATGACCTAACCAGGTTGCTAACAGAGTCATTATTAGATTAAATCCTCCCAATTGTCTTGGAAATAATTTGGTCCTTTTTTTCTCTTAATAAGTAAAATAAAGAAAAGGGACAAATAGTCACAAAAGCATGGAATTTTCTCTAATCACAGGAGAGTAGATATTGAGAAATACAGTCACTAATTTGGCATAGAGGAATTGCAATTTTCAGGTTTGAAGTATATTTTTTACATATGTAGTTTTTTTATGGCCTAAACTTGTCTAATGAATGAACTCTATTCAATGCCACTCACCAACCAGCTGATGTGAACTTCCCCAACGGCTACTTGTGGACTTGCCCTACTCTTTCCTGGCTTTCATTTGTTCTTGTAGGCTACCCTGCTTCAACTGGAATACAGAATGTACTTCTTACAAGCCAGATACAGTGTTAAGGACTGATACAATATATTCTGTTACCCAAAAGCCAGCACAAAAAGCCAGCCATGAATTTGAAATAGTATCTTGAAATAAGAAAGGCATGGTTTAGGCCGGACACGGTGGCTCACGCCTATAATCCCAGCACTTTGGGAGGCCAGGCGGGCGGATCACGAGGTCAGGAAATCGAGACCATCCTGGTTAACACGGTGAAACCCCGACTCTACTAAGAATACAAGAAATTAGCAGGGCATGGTGGCGGGCGCCTGTAGTCCCAGCTACTAGGGAGGCTGAGGCAGGAGAATCGCGTGAATCCGGGAGGTGGAGCTTGCAGTGAGCCGAGATCGCGCCACTGCACTCCAGCCTGGGCGACAGAGAGAGACTCCGTCTCAAAAAAAAAAAAAAAAAAAAAAAAAGAAAGGCATGCTTTATCAGCTCAACATTATCCTCATGGTCTCTGCCCTACAATATTGGAAGAATTGAAAGAATGTTGATATGAGGGGCCATTCTCTAATGACTCTGAATATCCATTTTTAAAAATGAGATTGAAATGTCTAGTTTATTGATGATGATAATTGTGTTGGTTGTTATCACTCATCTGCTATTATAGTCTAGATTCCAATGGGCTACAACGGTGAGCAAACAATCTGTAAGATGGTTTTTTTTGGAACAAGAAAAGTATTAGCAAATACTAACTCTTGATTTAACACATGATTCCTACATATAAACAATGAGTATTTGAAATTTAAAATTAGTAGAATAATATATGCAATAAATAATATTTTATGTATTTGTTCACACATTTAGAAAGCATTCTCTGAGAGCCAAACCTGCATAAGTACTGCATGAAAGTGCTTTGAGGCTGTGAAGAATTTTATTTTAGAAATGAATTTTTTTTTTTTTTTTTGAGACAGGGTCTTGTTCTGTCACCCAGGCTGGAGTGCAGAGGCCTGATCTCGGCTCACTGCAACCTCCGTCTCCCAGGTTCAAGCAATTCTCCTGCCTCAGCCTCCCAAGTAGCTGGGATTACAGGTGCGTGCCACCATGCCTGGCTAATTTTTGTATTTTTAGTAGAGACGGGGTTTCATCATGTTGGTCAGGCTGATCTTGAACTCCTGACCTCATGATCCGCCCACCTTGGCCTCCCAAAATGCTGGGATTACAGGCGTGAGCCACCGCGCCCGGCCCGAAATGAATATTTTTGATGGTAGAGATCATTCACAAAAATTCTCCACCTCCTTATTTGAGATGTAAAAACTACTAAAGACTCTCTATGAATAAAATTAGCATATAGGTCGGCTCTATGGCTCATGCCTATAATCCTAGCACTTTGGGAGGCCAAGGTGGGTAGATCACTTGAGCGCAGGAGTTTGAGACCAACCTGACAAACATGGCAAAATCCCATGAGTATAAATATTAAAAAAAAAAAAAAAAAAAATTAGCAGGGCATGGTGGTGCGAGTCTGTAGTCCTAGTTACTCGGGAGGCTGAGATGGGAGGATCACCTGAGCCCAAGGATATGGAGGCTGTAGTGAGCCCTGATCATGCCACTGAACTCTAGCCTGGGTGACAAAACTTGTCTTAAAAAGAAAAAAAAAAAAAAGCAAAGGGATAAAGGAATATTAAATGATTATTCTCAAAAACACATTTTGCCTATATTCTTCAATGGTTTAGAAAGAAAAATTCAGTGTGTAAATATTTGATAAGGTTTTTTGCCTAGATATCCTGACCATTCTCCAGAAATTTCATAGAAAAGATAATCTACACACAGAGGGAGGTGTGGTCCAGACCACTAAAAATCTGTAAGAGCCCAGTAAGATCAAGATCAAGGAATTATGATCTTTCTTGGCTATACCACGGGCGTTCAGTTATGACAGGATCCTAGAGAGTATCCACTCAGAATTTATCATCATAGAACTGGGTAAGGAATCTTGGCAATTGAACATAAGTAGGAAGTGGCCCAAGATGTCTCCTATGGGTAACAAAAAATCTAGATCCATATCAACAGTCTTACAAAGGTGTATCTATTCTTCACATCTTCTTAATTTTTTTTATTTACACACATTTCCTTGCTAGTTCAGATGTGGTTATCTCATCCCATATGTCCTAAATTTTATCCCATTATCCAAATGGGATAGTTTTCAGTATTTTGTTTAAAGTAAAATTACAAAATATATTCTACTAATGAATTATTCACAAACTTCCCCCGTTTAGACAATCAGCTGTTAATGTTGTGATATAAAGAGAGTGTTAGACAATCAATATTCCAGAGCCGTTTCCAAGGCGGCAGCAGGGATCAATGTGATAGCATTGATGTTAAGCCAGTACATTATTTTCTCAACGAAAAATATTAAGATATATAGAATTTGGTACGCAAATGGGAAAATAGCTACTTTCTAAAAATAATTAACTAAAAAATTCTTCATCTCAAAAGTCCAAAACTGAAAAACTCTTTTATCTTTATTCTCTTTTCTCTAATTAAGTCTAGTTCATTCTGTTAAACTAAAATTCACTAGACTTATTATCAAAGAACTTTTAGAATCAGTATTTCCAGAAACACAATAGTAAACCCATGGGAGATACAACTATATTTCTAAGCACATTAAAGAAACCCCATTTAAATCCCTCGATGTGCACAGTGTTTAGCTAAATTTTATAAAAGCAAATCCCAAAGTGGAAATGTATTCTGCTGGTCTTAAAGATGTTCTGTGATAAAGAGGATCTCTGATTCTCCAAAAGAAGGTCCCAGAGCACAACATCTGCCCAGTCTGATTCGATTATGGAAACACATGTGTATGTATGTGTGTTCACAACACATACTAACATCATGCACTTTGGGAAACATTGCTCTATGGAAATTGCAACAAAACCTAGCACAGATTTCTGTGAAGAAAATAAAAACAAAGTGTTGAAATACTAACAATATAAAATTTAGTGTAATGGTTGAAAGATAACAATACTATTTAAAAATTCAAAAGGCATGCCCAAACAAAATATACGAGTCATTGCCTGGTGAGTATGTTTTCAACATTCTATCATTTATAACAAGTGTCAATGATACAAATATTCCATGTATTACACATTTAATTTTATAAAACTCCCAGTTAAGCCAAAATTTTGGTTTATCTTTGAGAATTAAGCAAAAGAGAATACATTAAAATTCACAATATCAGTTAGATGGAAACTCTCATTCAATTGGGTAGGTGGATATAAAAACTGTGAGGTCTTTAGAAGAAATCTTTGAAAAGTTGTATTAAAAAGACAGAATATATAGGGCTAAGGAAAACAAAGGTAACACTTTTTATTCGCCCTAATGTCAAGAACAACGTTTTATCTGAGGCTCATAATAACTACATGTTAGTTTCTGTAAGATATATAGATTCTAAGAGATCAAATTCAAATGACATTAAGATAATAAGAACAAAACAACACTTAAAAATCACTGGCATAATCTCTTTCATTTAAATTGAAAGGAGTTTGAGGTGAAAAGGCCTGCAGAATATTTAAGTTACTATAAGCCTTTATACCCCCAAAATATTGAAATTTTAAAAAATGTTATTTTACTAATTTTTAAATTATTATGGTAATATTTTGTCTTAGATGATAATGGGGGAAACACACATACATTGGCAAACACACAGATTCAAACAATACTTTTTTAAGGAGACATCGTCATTGTAATGACAAAGGTATTTAATTCAATCCTTGTGTTAAAATGTTGGTATCTATAGTGTTGTTTTTAGAAGCTGGGAGTAACTTATGGGAAAGAGACTAATATTTCAATGTAACATAGTTTGTGTAAATTGTTTCTTTTAACCTTCACAATAGCTCTGCTAAATAGTATAACTGATTTTATTTTAAACTATAAGTAGAGGGACCATACTTCCAGGATTACCCTCGTGTAACTATTGATACTCTCTTTCAATGTCAAAAGTGCCTGACTCAGATGACCAATTATTTCATATGATATCCCTTATCATTACTATATCCTCAGATATAGTAATCATAGAAATCAGGAAACCAAGATGCAATGCATTTAAGTAATTGACTAATCCCATACTTGTCCTTGGTCAGCTCAGTACTGGAACTTAGTTATGCGTGAATACAAGCCACTCTCCTTTTACTGCTCAGCACTGCCTTAGAGCCAACAAAATCAGCAGGTGTTTCCAGGAGAGTCATTTGAAGATGAAGAAGCATGACCAGCCAAAATAGGAATGTCAAATATCCTGAAATGCCCCATTAGAAAACCAGTTCTTTGAATTTTTCTGCTCCCAAGGATGTGCTTTTAAAAGGCAAATAGTCCTAAGAGAGGTAACACTTCACCGATTACTTCATACTTAACTAATAATGAATTATCTGTGAGTGAGAAAAGGAGCAAATTTTTAAAAATACTACATGGTAGAGGCTGGCAAAGGAAAAGAAGAAAAATATTGGAATGGAAGGTGCAAAAATAGGGCAGAATCTCATCGATTGGGAACTTTACTTCATAATTTACGCCTTGATGCTATATTCTAAGAGAAAAGTTTCCTAATTAAGGTCAAGAATACTGCCTACTGTGGCAGATTCGGGCTGTCATGAGTGGGCTATATGTACCTAACAAAGGAGTACTAAGGGACCAGAGGCAGCAGAAGAGCACCAGCAGGAGGCGCTAGGCCACACAGACAGACAATGCCCTCATGGACACACTCTGGTTCTGTTCCCAGTTTATAGTATATCCGCTGCAGTTCTAGATTTAATTAGTTGTGACAGATCCTACTAATATTTAAAGGCAAAAAGAGGAGAACAAAGAAAAAGCAGAGGGAAAAAAGGTGTTTTATAAATCTAACTCAGAGACAAGAGGATTGAGAGTGGAAAAGAGGGAAAAAATTCTTTCTAGGAGTAGCAGGAACAATGTATTTCTCAAGAGTAGAGTAAGCCATTACTGTTTGCTGAGCTGCCTGGGAGCCTGTCAGAGGCAGCCCAGCATGTTTCTGGAGGTGGATGTGCGTATGCAAGTGTTAACTAGTGAAGAGGTTGGAGTCGTGCTAATCACTAGAACTTGCTCTTGGCCAACAGGAAGTGGAAAATGATACCAGCCTACAGTGATTATCTGAGCAAGCTGTGGCATCAAGGCATGGTGGCGATTATTAACTTCAATGGTCTCTTTTTATGTTAATTTTAAAAAATTAAACTGGAAACTATGGCTTTAGTGAATTTTTTTTAACTTTAAGTTCTGGGATACATGTGCAGAACATGCAGTTTTGTTACATAGGTATGTATATATGTGCCATGGTGGTTTGCTGCACCTATCAACCTGTCATCTAGATATTTCTCCTAATGCTCTCCTTCTCCTTGCCCTCCACCCCCGACAGGTCACAGTGTGTGATGTTCCCTTTACTGTGTCCAGGTGTTCTCATTGTTCAACTCCCACTTATAAGTGAGAACATGCGGTTTTTGGCTTTCTGTTCCTGTTTGCTGAGAATGATGACTTCCAGCTTCATCCACGTTCCCACAAAGGGCATGAACTCATTCTTTTTTATAGCTGCATAGTGTTCCATGGTGTATGTGTGCCACATTTTCTTTATCCAGTCCATCATTTATGAGCATTTGGGTTGGTTTGTGGCCAAGAAACATGAAAAAAAAGCTCATTAGCACTGGTGATTAGAGAAATGCATATCAAACCACAATGATATACTATCTCATGCCAGTAAGAATGGCAATCATTAAAAAGTAAGGAAACATGGATCACGGGGTCAGGAGATCGAGACCATCCTGGCTAACACGGTGAAACCCCATCTCTACCAAAAATACAAAAATTAGCCAGGTGTGGTGGTGGGTGCCAGTAGTCCCAGCTACTCGGGAGGCTGAGGCAGGAGAATGGCGTGAACCCAGGAGGCAAAGCTTGCAGTGAGCTGAGATCATGCCACTGCACTCCAGCCTGGGTGACAGAGTGAGACTCTGTCTCAAAGAAAAAAGAAAAGAAAAGAAAAGTCAGGAAACAACAGATGCTGGTCAGGATGGTCAGGATGTGGAGAAGTAAGACCACTTTTACACTGTTGGTGGGAGTGTAAATTAGTCCAACCATTGCGGAAGACAGGGTGGCAATTCCTCAAGAATCTAGAACCAGAAATACCATTTGACCCAGCAATCCCATTACTGGGTATACACCCAAAAGATTAGAAATCATTCTAGTATAAAGTGGTATCTTTTAAGGAAAGGTAAGGACTGTGGTTCTCTTTAAGATGCAAGTAGGAATTTCAAGAGATCATTCTAGCAGTCTCTCCAAACATCTGTTATTCACATACTCCTTTGATAAGTGATTATTAATTCTGGGGCCTGCAGGTGTAATGTGTTCTCCCTGCTGAAGGAAATAGAGGAAAACTGATGTGAAAGCAACATCACCACCACAACCTTCTGCCCTCTGGTTTAAGAGAGAAGATGACACATTCTTAAAATGGGAGAAACTACTCAGGGAAAACACATAGGAGGAAACACCTTTGAGGAAGCAACAAACAAGATTCTTAGAAGCATCTACTAAGTAAAAGTAAGTGGCAGGAAGGTGAAAAGAAAGAAAATTATTCAGGATCTACATTAGTTGGGAAATGCTGAGATTTCATGATTGCTATATAAGCATAAATACATCAAACTTGACTGAAACCTTCAAACTCACGTTAGGCCCCACCATTGGGTTAATTTAAAAAGGCAGCACTGATATTGCCTCATCTGGTATAATCACATGTAAAGAGTGTCGGGTTCCAGCAGAAGACATGGATTTGTGTCCCTCTTCCTGTGCCGTTATTCCCTAAATATGCTACTTTAGAACCTAATGATGTATTTTGGGGTTTCTATATGTATTATTTGAATTTGTAAAATGGGGATAATAACTAGTTTTTGTTTGTGTTTTCTTTAAGACCAAAAGTCCTTTAGTAACTAGGAAGAAAAACTGGAATGCGCTCAGACAGGAGGAGGTGACTATTAGAAGTGGAATGATACATGTCAGAGACTCAAGCTAAGTGCAGTCAGAAGTTAAGCCAGCTGGAAACAGGGGCCTGAGAGAGGCTGTGAGTGAAACCAGAGCTTGATTCGTCCTTCTCTGTGCAGGTGCCCCAGCCTCATGCCTTCCCTTCTTCCCCAGCATCTGCTCTCCTCTTCCGTCTTTCTAGTTTACACATAGCCTGTTGTGGTTTCCCCAGTAGTCCCCTGGGTTCCCAAAATGATGTCACATAACAAAGCAGAGGGATTCTAATAGCATCCGTTGAGATCAGGTGTTCTCGCTAAGCCTCTGTGGTAGTGGAGGGAGACCTGGGCCATGTGGTGGATGGCTGTGCCTCTGGCAGGAGAAAAGGGCTGATTTCTATAAACGGCATATGAAGTACAAGGTTGAGAGTTTGGCAGAAGAATTGATTGGCATCTCTAACTTACCATTCTTTCTAACCAGGTTGTTATGAAGACTGAGAAACAATTAGAGCACAGATGGAAGCAGTGTATAATCTATTAAATTCTATATTAAAAATAAGGTAAGGGATATACTGTTTCAAACTTTCAAAGGTTTTGTATCTGTGCTAACCTTGGAAAGAGTAACACATCTAACTGCTATTAACTCAGAATGACACAAGCTTTCAATGGATTAAAAATGTGGGGATAAATCAGTACACAGATCACAGGAATAAGGCACTGATACAAAACAGCAACAGCACCAACAAACTAAAAGCAGTGGGCTCCAAAAGACATGTTAGAATTACACATGGATTTTTCATTTAAATATCACATTTCTTCCCCACTTTTGCCATGTACTGGTCCCTGACATCAAGATTATAGCAGATGGATTTGTATTGTGGAGACCCATAAACTAAATTCAATTTCACAAATATGTGACAATCTGTCATCTGAATATTTGCACTTATACGGTGCTTTTCTACGTATTTATGAAGTCTCTTTCCAAAATGTATTTTAGGAATATCATTTAAGTAAATAATAAAACTTAAAGCCAATGTTTATCAACGTAATGCTCAACTGAATTTGTTCTTTTCAGCATTTGTATAATTAGTAGGTTACATTCTTATATTTTTCTGTTAGTATATGATCTTCTCACTTTCAGATGCTTATATAGTGTATCAGATGACTCTTGCCACTTGTAAATGAAGAAAATGTATCTCCAACATTCCTGGATTCTGTAATGCTCATGTGTTTTTTTTCTGCTTAGAATTATCTGTCTTCTTTATATCCTCCAGATATATAACATCATGCTATACTTAAAAATCTCTTTTCTCTCAATGCAGGCTATTAGCCACGTGTACGTTATCATGAATTTCACCCTACATGTCTCTTCTCCCAAGGGCATTTGCATATAAATTTTAGAGTGGAATAAAATATTTTGTTGTCCAACCTGGCCGACATGGCAAAACCCCTTCTCTATTAAAAATACAAAAATCAGCTGGGCATGGTGGGCACTCTCCTGTAATCCCAGCTACTTGGGTGGCTGAGGCAGGAGAATCACTTGAACCCAGGAGGTGGAGCTTGTAGTGAGCTGAGATCATGCCACTGCACTCCAGCCCAGGCAACAGAGCGAGACTCTCAAAAAATAAATGTTTTGTATTATAACAACTATATATGACTTTCTTTTTGTTTTTCCTTGGAGAGGCTATAACCTTCATTTCTCATGCTAGTTCCCTTGCCCCACACTCACGTGGCCAACAAGGGTTAAGCCCTACACGTATATGTCTTGTTTGTACCTGCAGAGGCAGAGCAGCACAAAGGGTGAAGATATAGCTTAGTTACCTCACCATCAGTAAAAATGAGGGAGCAAAAATGAGAGGGTTGGGGAGGGCGAGTTATATGTCCTTACGGACAGCGTAACGCTGATAAGCAAAGCAGTCTTTAGGAGTCAAAAAGTACGTGGCTGCACCTCCCCACGTAACAAATGTTGATAAAATGGGCTACAGTAAAGTGTAAACCTATATCTATAGGACAGACAACACTTTCTTTCCCAACATGAGAATTTCACCCTAATGTATGACAATCCAGTATATCAATAGTCCAAAAGAGATGAACTTCGGGTCACACAGTTAAGAAACTGTAACTTTTGTTTTATAGTTTTTTGCTTTTGAAACATCTGTCTTTCCAGAAATGCATTCTATTTCTCTCTACCTACCTAGCTATCAATCATCTAGGTAGATATAAATATATATTCTACAAACTACAGACAAAAGTACTATAAGGAAAGTAAAAACACTCCTCAAATCCCAGTATCCAAGTTAAAAAATATATCAACATTTTGGAAGCTTAATATCAGATATCTGACTCTCTCTCTATGAGTAGATAAATACAGAAGTAGCTCTAAATGATGTAAAGTGGTATCTTGTATTATGTTAAAGCAAAGATAAAATAATTTAACTTTTCTAGAATTAAATGAGAACAAAAAAACTATATTTTTTTTTTTTGTAAAAGACATTAATTCTTATAAAAAAATCGAAGGCAAAATAAATTTATACCTGAAGTTTCAGCATCTGGTAGCCTGCTGCTCTGAAAGGTTAGAAAATAAAAATACCCACATCTCTCTAATTCCCATAATTGACACTTTTAAATTTCTGTGCCTATAACATCTATACTCTCTCCTACAACTATAGCACCTGCATTGTTTAGTCGAGGTCGTCTATGGAAATGGGTTCCTTGCTCAATTGTGGTCATGTGGCCACAATTTCTTTTGTGCACTTTTCAAAGTGCAAATCGAATTGTGCACTTTCAATGTTCTCATTGGTGACTAGATTGTCTCGTTTGTATTCCTGAAGTGCTGTTTGCATGATAGAACCTGACTTGCCCAAATTTACTGAGCAAATCATCTTCTTCAGTCATGTTTTTCACTCGAAGTTTTGAAAGCAACATTTTCTGACTCTGCTTCCATTCCTCAGAAGCTTTATGTCTCTTGGTATTATGGTACTTCTTTTAGGGAACAGTACATTCTCTTTGGACTAGAATTATATGGTATATCTTTTTCATATTTTGTCCTAGATCTCCTAGTACTGGGAAGGTCTGTATACCTTTTGGGTATGGCCAGTCCCTTGTTTCATGTTTTTCTGTCTATATTCATTTTTTAATAGTTGTTTCCAATGACTTTTATGAGAGAGAAATAAAATTTATATTACTTCAACATCATTATGCAGAATTTTTGATAACTTATAGTAACTCAACAATCCTCTCATGTCCATAGCCTGATGAATATCAGGTTATAAAAATGAGCTAGTTTATACTAATGTTACACGAAAGCTGCATTTTTGTTATGTTCCTCTACCTTTGCTTGTGTATCACTTTTTCACCAAGTCTTTTTACTAACTGAGACCTCTTCAAACTTCTGTGAATATCTTATATATTATTCTGTATACACTAGGCTAGCTTTTTCTTATCTATTTTCTTCTCTCATTTGGTCTTTCTAAATCTGATAAGCCTTTCTTTTCTGATGCAATATTTTTTCTTCCTCCCTTTATTTTTTCTTCTTCTTGTGTTTTTTTCTTTTGGGTTTCTTCCTGTTCTCTTTTTTCATTTTTGTTTCTCTTCCTTCCTTCCTTCCTTCCTTCCTTCCTTCTTTCCTTCTTCCCTCCCTTCCTCCTTCCCTCCCTTGCCTCCCTTCCTCCTTGCCTGCCTTCCTTCCTTTCTTCCTCCCTTCCTCCCTTCCTCCTTCCCTCCCTTGCCTCCCTTCCTCCTTGCCTTCCTTCCTTCCTTCCTCCTTGCCTGCCTTCCTTCCTTCCTTCCTTTCTTCCTTCCTCCTTCCCTCCCTCCCTTTCCCCTTCTCTCCCTTATTCCCTTCCTTGCTTCCTCCTACATTCATTCCCTTTTATTTTTTTTATTTCTAGAATTGGTTGATTCTAGATTGTTTTATGATTTCACATTTCTTAGTTTCCTTTAGCTTTATTAAGGTGCAATCACAAAAAATGTATATATTTATAGTATACAACATGGTGTTTTGATATATGTATTGTGAAATAATTAATTCAAGATAATTAACACATCCATCACAACATAGTTATTTTTTGTAAATGGTGAGACCACTTAAAAGCTGTTATCTTAGCAATTTTCAAGCATGCAACGTATTATTAACTACAGTCACCATGCTACACAATAGATATCCAAAACGTATTCATCTTGTCTAACTAAAACTTTGTACCTTTTAACAAATTATCTCTAATTTTAATCCCTCTCCACTGAAACCCCTGTCAACCATCATTCCTGTTTTACTGAATTAAACAATATGGTCTTTGTTTGTTGATTCATATTTATCTAAGGCAATATTTTTTCTTTCCTTTTTAAGTTGCCATTTGCTGATATTTGTACCAGTGTTCCTTTGAAGCAAAAGTGTTTTGCCTCTGTCCTTAATTATGTTCTTTTACTCTCAGTGAATTGCTAGAAAATTGGAAACTCCCAGTTACTAATAAATACCATGATGTAAGATCGAGAACGCACGTTGTAGTTGCATATATCTAACTATTTTTCACACAGATTTTATAATAGAGGTACATTCTGGGTACGGGAGGAAAAATTATGACGGTCCTTTGCATTTTCAATAGGAACTAAGTTTTTACATTAATATACAGTAAATACGAAGTGCTCTTTTTTTTTTTTTTTTTTTTTGAGACGGAGTCTCGCTCTGTCGCCCAGGCTGGAGCGCAGTGGCCGGATCTCAGCTCACTGCAAGCTCCGCCTCCCGGGTTTACGCCATTCTCCTGCCTCAGCCTCCTGAGTAAGCTGGGACTACAGGCGCCCGCCACCTCGCCCGGCTAGTTTTTTGTATTTTTTTAGTAGAGACGGGGTTTCACCATGTTAGCCAGGATGGTCTCGATCTCCTGACCTCGGATCCGCCCGTCTCGGCCTCCCAAAGTGCTGGGATTACAGGCTTGAGCCACCGCCCCGGCCTACGAAGTGCTCTTTTTAATACACGGTACACATTGTGAGAGTTGATTCCTTCTTACATCTTTCTAAACTATTTTCTGATTAATAGGAATTTTAACTCTAAATGTTTATGCCATTTTGACTTTATCATCCCAGACAACTTCAAAATGTCTTCCATTTTGACTTAGTATCTCTCATTTCAGCGTAAGTTTTCCTATGTCATTCCCCAATGGAGATCACGTGAGAGGTTAATGGTTTCTATGGATCTTTTAATAGAAGTGGCAAGCATGATTTCTGGTGTCTGCCAACATCTGTGGTGTGAGTTTATGTATATATTATATATATATATATATATGGCTGGAAATACAACATGTTCTTGTTTAACATGTTTATTGATAAATGAATCAAAATTTGGCTTACCTCCTCGCTTGTTTATCTTGGCATAGCCGGGAGAATAGCTACCAGACATGGAGGAGGAGCTGCTGAAAGCCATATGGGGGAGTCCAGAGACGAGGGGCTCATCACATTTTTCTGAAAACAAAAGACAGAGAGGGAGAGAGACACTCAGTAACAGTTTCTAAATAATTATTGGTATGTGTTAAAACAATCATTGAATCTGGTATGTCTTTTATAAATCTTTGAAACAATATTTAGCAAAGGAATTGAGGCAATTCTGTTATCCAAAATATAACATAACACAGGAGCAGTTTATATAACCCTGATATTCAAACAGAAAACCATAGCAAAGTGCATTACTCTGAAGGACTTCACCTCAGCCTTGCTATCTGAGAATCATGAGTAAAACTGAGCTTGTTCCTGTAATAAGCTTTGGTATCTGGCATCTCCTGGAAATCTTCAAGTATTTATACACTATAGAAACAGAGCACTAGAATTACTAAGGTTGGGGGAGGAAAGACAAAGAGGACTCCTATCAAAGTCAAAAGACCAAGAAATGGGGAGTTGTTAACCAACACGTATAAAATTTCAGTTATGTGAGATGACTAAGTTCTGGAGATCTGGTGTGCAGTATTATACCTCTAGATAATCATGCACACTTATCAAGGCAGATCTCATGTTACATGTTCCTACTAGAATAGAAAAAAGAGGCTGGGAGCAGCGACTCACGCCTGTAATCCCAGCACTTCGGGAGGCCGAGGCAGGTGGATCACCTGAGGTTGGGAGTTCAAGACCAGCCTGACCAACACGGAAAAACCCCGTCTCTACTAAAAATGCTAAATTAACTGGGCATGGTGGTGCATGCCTGTAATCCCAGCTACTCGGGAGACTGAGGCAGGAGAATTGCTTGAACCTGGGAGGCAGAGGTTGCGGTGAGCCAAGATCGTGCCACTGTACTCCAGCCTGGGCAACAAGAGAGAAACACCATCAGAAAGAAAAGAAAACAAAAGAAAAGAAAAGAAAACAAAAGAAAAGAGAAGAAAGAGAGAGAGAAAGAAAGAAAGAGAAAGAAAGAACGAACGAGACATCAGCAAGTAAAGACAGAAAAATCACCAACTTGAAAATTATTACTGACAGAAAAATTAATCAGTTCCCATCATACTCAACCAATCAACTGCACTGGAACCGGGCGATACCTCAATTCTATTTGTAACACTTTCTGCACTTGGCTTTTATAATGTCATTAACTTTTTTTTTCTCTTTTTTCTCATTAGCTGCTTGCTCTCTGATTCCTTTGATGGATCGTTCTCATTTTGCCAATGCCTAAGTGTTTCTAACGTTAACGTGGCCAGGACTGTTCTGAGTCTACCCTCCCTCTCTGCGAGATGGTATGGAGGGCTATGTCTTCTGAGACTGGGATGTTCCAAGTCCTACTGCCCACTTCAACTCTGTAGCTACAGATCGTGCACACACAGCTTCCAGAGCTCTATGTTACAAAACACTGTGTGGCCTTCCTGCTTCCCCTCTCACTCTGCTAGAGTTCTGCCCGCAGCAGCCGAAGAAATACTTTTTAAAGTGTAAGTGAACGTGTGGCTGCTGTATTCAAATTGTTCTCTGGCTCCTGCTCTCAACTTGGCATACGGTTCAAAGTCCCCCCAACCAACCCCTGCCACCCTGCCACCCAGTGGTCTATGATGGCCACAGCACTATTCTCATCTCTTTCGACAGGTCCTTGTCTATTCCTGTCCAGCCACCACGGCCCCTTTCCTCTTCTTCTTCTTTCTTTCTTTGAGACAGAGTGTCGCTCTGTCACCCAGGCTGGAGTGCAGTGGTGCGAGCTCGGCTCACTGAAACCTCTGCCTCCCAGGTTCAAGCGATTCACCTGCCTCAGCCTCCTGAGTAGCTGGAATTATAGGCACGTGCCACCACGTACAGCTAATTTTTTTTGTATTTTCAGTAATGACAGGGTTTCACCATGTTAGCCAGGATGGTCTCAATCTCCTGACCTCGTGATCTGCCCACCTTGGCCTCCCAAAGTGCTGGGATTAAAGGTGTGAGCCACTGTGCCTGGCGCCTCCTTTTCCTTTAAAAACAAGCCTGCCCCTGCTGTAAGCCTTTGCAATTACTAGTCCAACTATCCTCTCTTGTCACAGGTCTCTGCTCAATGTCACCTTTGCCACTGGAGACAGGCTTTGGTAGTTCACCCAGCACTTTGTTGCCATCAGTCTCTGTATCCACACCCTGCTTTATTTTTTGTCATAACACTTAGCACCACCTGACATGTTATGTTGTTATTCATTTAATTTTTTGTTGCCTTTCTCTCCCACTAGACAGAAAGCTCTATCTGAAATGAAGTTTCAGATAGTTGGCCTAATGCTTACGCTCCAGTGATCTGAACAATGGTACTTGGCACGTACTCTAAAAACATTTGTAGGATAAATGAATGAATGTACTAAACCCAATGAACCTCAAAGAGTCCGGAAGCATGATCTCATATTATAACATGCTACAACACTTAATTTTTAGAGTGGTGGTCTTAAATTCCGAACAAATGTTTATGCTCAGAACTCTGTTTAATAAGACAGAAAATTTTTCCCTACATATTCAAAAATGGTTTCTCTCTCAGAAATTTTTAAGCAAAAATAACTTACCAACAGAAAGAATAAACTAATTTTCTTGTAAATCCACTTAAATGAAGTCCCCAGTGATACTGGAAAAATGAATTATTATTTATTATCTCACCACTCAATTGTATACAAATTGGAAATTAAAATGAACAAATCTGTCTTCATATAATATTTTTAAAATTGCTTATTTTTCTTAGTTATACTGCAAGCACCTCTGGGAAATATGGCATGTGTGTATAAATAAGTTCCCCAGAAAGTTAAATGTAAAAGAATGTAAAGAACATAAAATTTGTTTTAAAAGTATCAATTCACAAAGCTATCATCTAAACTAATGGGTTTCATATTAATCAGAGACCTCTACCTTGTTTAGCTGTAAGTGAGCACAAATATACATCCTTGATTTTCCTACTTTCTGATACATTTTATTATAACTTTTTATAATTTTTGAGATAAGTGTTGCCTCTAATTGGAGTACATATTCCTTCTAATGTTCCCATTGTATTAGAAATGTGCTAGCATTCACTCATGTTCGTTTCATTCATTTCAATATGCATCAGGTGTCTATGTGGTGCCAAGCACTGAAGTCAGCTGAAGGTGAAATTAACAATGCCCTGCCCTTGTAGAGCTTATGTTTTAGTGGGAAGAAGCATCCCAACAACAAAAAAATGTAAATTTATCGTATGTTGTGGTAATTAATACTAACAAGGAACATTAAATATAAAACAGTGGGCAGTGAATGGGGGTGAGGTGGAGAGAAGAGAATTGCTGTTTTATGCTGACTTGTCAAGGCAAGCCTTGACAACATGATCAGGTAGTATTTGAGTAGAAATATGAAGAAAATGAGGAAGAAAGTCACGTCAGAAATCAGCAGGCTCATGCTAGGAGAAACTTCTTCTAGTCCATATCTGCTCAGTCAGGCTAGCTCATACTTGATAACAATGCATGACACATTTTCTAAAACCGAATATCCAATGCCTAGATATGGTTGCATTGAATGTAATTAAACTAAGTTGATAACTGGTTAAATGATTCAATAGCTAATTTAAACTTGGAATTTAAATATAGCATTTATAAAACCATAATATAGTTTAGAGTTATTACTTTAAACAAATTGGCTTCTGTAACAAATTGATCATCTGAGTATCAAATTTTATATTTTTTGCTAATTTAAAAAATCAAATAAAAATCAATTTTTAAAAATTAAAACATTAAGTAATGATTTGAAAAAATTATGTAATTATTCAGAATAGCAATTAGAATTAAATTGAGATTAGTGAAGACCAGGGCAAATAAGCATATTTTTAAAAATGTGACTGCAAAATTATTATCAGAATGTAAAGCGCTAGCAATCTCACATTCTTCCAAATTAAAACATAATCTATAATCATATTACTAAGCTAAAAAATTCAACAATTACTGTATTTTCTCCTGGAGGACATTAATCACGAATATTTATTGAGATCTTACACTGCATTTTGCTGTTTTCACTACTTCAGACAGATTATATATGTGTGTGTGTGTATAGATATATATAAAATTCGACTTTGCTACATTCCATTTGTATATATGCACACATACACATACAAATATACGGTCTATTCCTCCATAAGTGGCAGTAATAAATGAATCCACAAAAAGTAATTAAACATGAAGTAACGAAAGAGTAATACAAAATGGTTTAAAATTCAGTGCTAACTAGAAGAAAACGAAATACTAAAAGTCACAAATAAACTAGAAATGTAGGGTTGTTGTTAGTTGAGTTGCTCATTAGACCTCATAATTAGTTAGTTGAGTTGCTCATTAGCTCCATCATAAATGTGTGACCTTGAATATGTCAATGAACCCCTTTCCTACAGGTGACACACAAGTAACATGAGGAAATTTAACTAAGTTTCTCTCAAGCTCTGAAAATTCCAAAATGGTGTCAACCACCAAGAGTTAGCAAACTATGGCCTGCAGGCCCAACCCAGCCCACAGATTGCTTTTGTAAGTAAAGTTTTATTGGAGCAGAGTTACACATCATGCATTTATGTATTGTCTCTGATGACTTTCACACAGTGGTAGAATATTGCAATAGATATCATATGGCCCACAAAACTAAACTATTTACTATCTGAGCTTTTACAGAGTAAGTTTCCCAACCTCTTATCTAGTATAACAGATATTGAAGGAACTTAGGAATCAGAATGATTAATGATTACTTAGAGTGTCAGATACCATATAAATAACAAACAGAATCTGAAGAAATTAGAGATTACAGATAAGTGGAAAGAGGGTTAAGGAAATTTTAGAAAAAGGGAACACCTCAAGCAACATGAAAGGGGCCACAATGAAGTTGAAATTTCCCAGAGATGGTTGTAGCGGCATTCCACGCAAGCACATATTGCAATACTGACTATTACACTATACTATCCATTTTTATTTCCAACTGTCATAATGGTTATTACTCATTATGCATTCTAAAAAGTCCACTTTATTGTTGTGCTAAAACATGTATCTCAATCTCCTGCAGACATTAAATACTAGGCAATCAGGCAAATCCCTGGAGAAAGTTAGAATTTTTATATAATAGTAAAGGAGGGAAGGAGGGAGAGAAAAAGAGAACTAACATTGAAATAATCCGGTATTGTGTTTTCCCATACTGGGATGTCTTCCAAAACTACAGCCATACACAATGATGGCAAATATTTGGTCTCCAGTGTACTTCCCTTCCAGGGAATCTTGGATGAAAACTAGAAGAGCAGATGGGCCTTGAGTTTTATTTTCACACAATTTCAGTCAATCATGAAGGCAGACTAGCTATAAGAATTCTGTACTAACTCAAGCTGGAGCAGAGGAAATTATTGGCAAATAGACATGAAATAGCTGTTGCCCTTTACCTAAAAGATACAGTTGAGAGGTTTGGCTATTGGCAAGGGATACTGGCAGGAGTTTACAAGATTAAAGGACTTCAGGATATATGTAATTGACACAAGAGTATGGTTTTCAAATGCATTCTTGCTGAAATATACTGTCTGAAAATTTTTCACAAAACAATATATGTGTAAGCTATAACACTTCAAATAGATGTTTTATATGACCCATTTGGTAACATAAGTCTAATGGAGGAAAACAACTAAAACAACAAATGACTCAAGAACGAGACAGTGCTAGCTGAACAGAAATTCTAGCAATAACATCCTGATTTTTATGTTAGGAAAAAATCCATGGCAAAAGGCACATTCTGAGTTGAACACATCACTCTGTGGTCTTAAATATACAGTCAACTTCTACCGTTTGAAGTTGGAGCTACTCTACCTCTACCTGCACATTTACCCTGCATCACACGGTATGACTATTCCTTTCCATCATCAGCAGCACAGCGGTTCCTCCAAGAGGTCTTTTATCTTCCCCTGATGTCCGTTTCAGGGTCACCAGTTAATGCAATAACTAATGACAGTCAGAAATGTGGGAGGGCGGACAGCATTGGGACACTCAGGAGCAGAAGGCAAGGTGCAGTCCTGGAGCACTGAGATGGGACACCAGATCCCGAATTGGACATCGGGGGCAGACAACAGATCTCTTGAGGAACCGCTGTGCTACTTGGGAAGCCAGAGAAGAGCTTGTCATTCAGCTTGTGATTCAAGATCGTTTTAGTCATAAGGAACAAGGCAGAATGGGAAGCAGAACGCACGATTTTTGAGAGGTTTGGCTAGAGCTTCTTAAATTACTCCTGATGTCTGCAAGCCAAATTTTGTCTAAATTTTATTTATATTTTACATTTTCTAATTGTCACATAACACATTTTTCTTTAATAACGTGCAGGAAGTACAAGAAACAGAATATGATATTCTGTTCCAATATTTATAATAAATATTTGGACATAGTTGAGGGTCAAAAATTGTTAACTTAACTTGATATAATTACGATTTTTTGGTGACAGGTGTGACTTTCAGAGGTAGCAGTATGCTCCTTAGAGTCAAAATATTTAGAGTTTATTCCTAGCAACATAAATTTGAGCAACTTGTTTAATCCTATCTTACCCAAAGTTTCCTTAGTTTTTCCATTATTTCAAAAGTCCTCTTCCTGTTTTGACCTTGTTGTTCTCGATTTTTAAATCATAACAATATAAAATCAATGGTTAAACATTCAGAGTTATAGAAATATGCTATAAAAATGTATGCTCCTTCTTAGGGCAAAGAACCCATTGACTGCTACTCAATCTATCTTTTTTTTTTTTTTTTTTTTTTTGTCCTTTTTTTTTTTTTTTTTTTTTTTGAGATGGAGTCTCACTCTGTCGCCCAGGCTGGAGGGGTTCACGCCATTCTCCCGCCTCAGCCTCCCGTGTATCTGGGACTACAGCTGCCTGCCACTGCACCCGGTTAATTTTTGTATTTTTAGTAGAGATGGGTTTTCACCATGTTAGCCAGGATGGTCTCGATCTCCTGACCTCGTGATTCACCCGTCTCAACCTCCCAAAGTGCTGGGATTACAGGCGTGAGCCACCACGCCCGGCCTCAATCTATCTTATATATCTTCACTTATACCATATTTTCCTCCCATTTTTATGGTTCATACATTGCCTTTGTGTATCTCTTGCTCCAGCTTCCCTGGGCTACTCTTTGCTATTGAAAATAAGACACATCTTTCTCTTGCTCCTGTAGAATTTCATGCAATACAGTTAAAGACAGAACCTAATAATCCATAGAAGTCATCGCTAGTACTAATCTTCATAGTACATATACACAGATGCAACATTTAACATAACAGATATTTAGATATGCACACAAACAAAAAACATTTACATATCTTTTCACTTACTGATCTATCATAGAAATTCCCGGCCGGGCGTGGTGGCTCACGCCTGTAATCCCAGCACTTTGGGAGGCCGAGGCGGGCGAATCACGAGGTCAGGAGATCGAGACCATCCTGGCTAACACGGTGAAACCCCGTCTCTACTAAAAGTACAAAAAAATGCCAGCCGTGGCGGCGGGCGTCTGTGGTCCCAGCTATGTGGGAGGCTGAGGCAGGAGAATGGGGTAAACCCGGGAGGCGGAGCTTGCAGTGAGCCGAGATGGCGCCACTGCCCTCCAGCCTGGACGACAGAGCCACACTCCGCCTCAAAAAAAAAAAAAAAAAAAAAGAAATTCCCATACAAATATGGCTTCATTTTATATATTTCATTTTACATTAGAGACCTTTTATTATTTACATTAGGCTGTGTGTGGCAGAGGTAACTAACTTTGCACAGAAAATACGAAAGTGCTAGATCATTGCTAAAATAGGTCATATAATCGCATTGAAAATTAATTATTTTCTCATAGAGTCTATAAATAAGTTCACAAAAGAACTTATCAAAGAGAAGGACCATGAAGAGAAGTACAATTAGTTTGTCATCAAATGCTAATTTGGGAAAAAGCTAAAGAGAATGGAATTGGAATGAAATCAACTGACTGGACATACCTTATCTGACACACAGTGGAAATCACTAAGTGAATAAAATAAATTCATCTGCCTTCCTTTTTCCTTTTTACTATACCTCGTTTCCTACTAGATAGAGGTGACCGCATTTACTCTTTTATTTCATTTTCCATTTAATGAGACAAAACCCAATGTGCTACCATAGGCATTATAGTGGTGAGCACAAATGAGGCAGCCTTCCCACCTCCCATCACAATCCCTCCATTCTGGACCATGATGAATATACAGATGGCAGAAATCATTAAACCACAATCAACAAATCAACTGATAGTAATAGCAATCATTTATTGAATACTTATGTGATAGGCAGGTAAATATTTTCATCGGGTCATCTCATTGAGTTATCACAGTAACCCACTGAGATGGGGAGTATTACCATTTTATAGATGAGGAGGCTTCAGATCTCACAGCTAAAGGATATTCAAGTCAGGACAAAAGACAAACTGTACCCGATTATAAGGCCTGCACTTTTGAGGTCTAGTTATCTGGGACAAATGGCTTCTATAGTGACTTCATGTAAAATCGTATACGTTGCATTGGGCTATGCAGATTTAATAATATTGACGTCGTCAAATTGTTCTCACCACTTCTCATTTTGATTCCAAGAATTTACGTGAAATGTTACCCTGTATAATAATATTGCAGCAATTTCAATATTTTCTGTGCCAAATCAGACCCACATCTTTTAACTGAAAGAAAGAGGTTTCTACAGTTTTAAATAGATGTTCTCAGAGAAACCCATATATAATCAGCAATTTAATGGATATGCCTACATTGAATAGCCTCAGCAAAATACATCAACTTTATTTCATTTATTCATTCAATAAATATTTATTGGGCACTATTTCCTGCTTCAATCTTTATCTCCTTACAATCCATTTTCTTCACAGTTGTCAGATGGATTTTTTAAAACTGGGCATTAGATTTTGCCATGCCCTGAAGACTTCCTGATGGCTTCCCCTCTTATTTAGTATAAAATCCAAGCTCCACTGGGTCCGAGATGGTCTGGCCCTGAAGATATCTCTGGCGCTATTTTATTTCACTCCTTCTCTGGGTCACTAAGCTCTAGATTCACTCTCCTCTCCCTTTTTCAGACACACCAAGCACACCATTGCACAAAGGCCTTTCCATCCTCTCTGCTTTCCAGCTAAAATTCTCTGTACCAGGTCCAAAGAGCTGGTTCCTTTCCACTCTGATTCTGATTCAAACACCACCTTCACTTTTTCTGACCAATTCATCTAAACTAACCATCTCAGTTCCTGTTTTCATTCTCCTGAGACACTGCTTGCTATTCTATCACACTGTCTTGTTTTGTTTCACAGTATCCACTGCAATCTGGAATTATCTAGTCTGTTTTTAATTTATTACTTTTCTTGTTGATTGGACTGTAAATACCACGAGAGGAAGGCAGGTGCCTGACTTGTCCACTCTGTATTCCCAGAGCCTCAAAATCTGTCATGCAGCACAGCACAACCTTACAGAGAGCTGTTGAATCAATGAATTACTGACAATGATAAGAAATAAATCCATCTAAAATCAAGCAAGGCAAAGTGGTTCCTAGTTTTGACTACTGAGATGTGTTCACTTCACCTGTTTAGCTTCTAAGATATATGTTTGTATTTTCCATTTTAAAATCTGCATTGCAAAAGAGCAATGGCTTCATCCCATGATCTGACACATAGATCTGCTTTACTGTATCCCACATAAGAAATACCACCTCTGATCTTCAACAACTTAAAATGACTTGCAATTTGGAACCCCTGAATTATATAGCGGGCTTGTCTAACTCATCAGTATAGTACATGACTCTAGAACTTTCTAAATCTCTTGGCTCCAGCAAATGAGTTTTTTGAGACTTGAAGCTATTGACTATTGTGAGTTAGCTCTTTGACATCTATTTTTAGTCCTAAAAAGAACATAAGACTTTGGTGTTCCTAATATTTTCATTCTGTATCACTGAAAGTCTATTATGATCAATATTGGTTTATATGTTGATTTCTCTGCCGATGATCCTCTCTTGAGGAAGAGAACTTCTTTTCTTTCCCAATATGCAGAATGTAGAGCACACCGTAGGAACTCTTCATATATTTTGAAAAATACTGAACACAATCAGTGCAATTTTAATAGCTTATGGCAATGAATAAATTCAGTATTTTTAATCTTAAAAATTAGTTCAGGTTTCTTTCATTTTCCTTTTTGGTTTATCTAATAGCTATGTTTAAAAATAATAATGAAATGAAAGTAGTATAGCTAGAAAATCAGTCATGTTTGGAGGAATCTTGGTTGTAAATCAAATAAAAAATTGTCTGGTCTGCATGTACCAAGGGCAAATTACTTCGAGACGTAGTTCAAATTTTGCTGGACATTTAACAGCTGCAGCATATTTCCGACAGATGGTATAACAGATGAATCAGTTTCAAATTATCTACTGAACTGTAATATACTGGAAATGAAATAGATTTGTGAGGCTTTTTTTTTTAATTAAGCTTTTGTCTCCTCGAAGTTGATCTTCTAATTTAAAAGAAAAAAAAAAAACTCTACAATACAAAATAATATAAAACAATTTTTACCCTTGGTGTAATCTGGAAAACAAATTCAAGTTCTAATTTCATAACTTCATGTAACAAAAGGAAACAGTATTCAAAAATTGAATCACCACCCAGGAGCTAGGCAGAGGTTTTAATCTCTAACACAGTGGTGACAGTAGACTTTTCTTTTTTTAACTCAAATTCTACAGTCTCATAAGAAGGTCAAGCTACCTAGAACTTTTAATAAACCAATAATCTGAAGACTGTCAAAGTCAACTGCAATATGACTAAATGAACTTGAGTACTCTTAAAGCTTTGATTGACAATCTTCCTAAGGGTAGGGCTCATTTGAATTGTACTGTATTGGTCCACTGGTAAATGTTGCAATTTTTGACTCTCTGGTTTCATTAACTGGTTAACTGAAAGTTAGTATTTAACAATAAGCAATGTACTTATTGACAACCAAGTCTATTTCCTAGACTACTTAACCCACTTAGCTTTAAATAACTAAGTGCTGTAGGTAAGCATCTTCCCAGTGTACTTGGCTTAAGTAACTTCAGATTAGGCCATGCATTCAAGATGTACAGAGTGAACAATGGAGTACTCTAGAACCAGTAAGGGTGAAGCTGTAGAAAAATCCTTATTCAATTGATTAATGTTTATGGCATGGTAGGCTAAAAAGGTAGTCTATAAAATAGTATTTATAATATGATCTTCATTTTATGAAATAGATATAGGTAAATAAATGACTGAAATAATATGTAAAACAAAATGTCAATCATGGTACCATATTGATTGCTAGATAATTGTTGACTTTCATTTTCTTCTATTTTCTACAGCTTGGAAATTTTCTTCAATTAACATATATTGATTTTATAACATTTGAAAAATAAATAGTATTAACTACCCAGTGATGCTGAGTGCAAAGATAATATGCATTTCCTTCAATGATGATTTATAGACTGCCTACAGTTGGGGGACAACAGTGAACAACCTACAGTTTTATATTATAGTAAATAATAAAAAAAAAACACAGTATTTCAGATGGTGTTAATTATAGGGAAAATAGGGCATGACAGGAAGATGATTAGTAAATGGATAAGTATTCTTGAAATTAGAGGTTTTAGAAGGCCTTATTGATAAGGTATCATTTTTAGCAGAACTTAATGGAAAAGAGAGAACAAGCCATAGGGTTATCTGATATCTGTGGAGTAGTGATTCTAGCACAACAAACCCAAGTCAAAGGGCTCAGGAGCAGGAACAAGGTGGGTATGTTCAAGGGTCCTAGGAGGCCAGTGAGGATGGAGCAGAAGCATGAGGTAAACAGGAAGGAAAGTGGCCAGAGAGACTGCAGAAGACTATGATGGAAGTCAGCTTTGCTGGGCTGTGTAGGGGATTGATATGGTTTAGCTGTGTCCCTACACAAATCACATCTGTACTATAGCTCCCATAATTCCCACATGTTGTATGAGAGACCCAGTTGGAGGTAATTAATCATGCAGTCAGGTCTTTCCTATGCTGTTCTCATGATAGTGAATAAGTCTCATGAAACCTGCAGGTTTTATAAAGGGGAGTTCCCCTGCACACACTCCCTTGTCTGCTGCCATGTAAGACATGACTTTGCTCCTCCTTCACCTTCTACCATGATTATGAGGCCTCCCCAGCCATGTGGCATTGTGAGTTCATTAAATCTTTTTGCTTTATGAGTTACCCAGGCACAGGTATGTCTCTATTAGCAGTGTGAGAACAGACTACGACAGGGATTCTTTTTTTGTTTGTTTTTTGTTTTCCCTAAATGGAGTCTTGTTCTGTCACCCAGGCTGGAGTACAGTGGTGTGATCTTGGCTCACTGCAACTTCTGCTTCCTGGGTTCAAGCGATTCTCCTGCCTCAGCCTCCCAAGTAGCTGGGATTACAGGCGTGCACCGCCACATGTGGCTAATTTTTGTATTCTTAGTAGAGACAGGGTTTCACCATGTTGGCCAGGCTGATCTCGAATTCTTGACCTCGTGATCCTCCCACCTTGGCCACCCAAAGTGCTGGGATTACAACCATGAGCCACCACACCCGGCCAGGGATTCTAGGAGTTGGGCTTTAGAAACATTCAAAGAATGGAAGCCCCCAACAAGAGAAAATGGCCAAGCTTATTGGATTGAAAGTGGAAGTTCAATGTAAACCATGTTATTTTCTATCCAGACATGATTCTATTAAAATTTCTATATAAGGGCTGTCACAACAGGTTTTGATTCTAACTAATCCAAATCAACTTTTTGTCTCCAATGAACAAGGAAAATAAGTTGGAGAATATTTATTCCCCTGAGTATAAATCTGTCTTAAAAAAATGTAAGGATCTATATTAAAACAACATTTATTTATTTTAATTTGTTAATCTAGCATTAATTTATTTAACCATATCTTTCTTAAATATATTTAGATTTTGAGTCACATACTATCCTTTGAAGTGGCGACTTGAAAAATATTCCCCTTTGTCTCCCAATATTCTGAATTTATTTCTCCTCATGTCTTCAATAACACAGAGGACCTACTATTGAATAGAATAAAGAAGTTGTATCCCCCTTCTAGAAGATTTGTCTTCTAGAGAAAAATAAATTACCCAGTTCACTATAAGCAATGGGAAAATTGCAATTGAAAAGAGTGGATAAAGGGAAGCCGCAAAGTAAGTTCAGTTTGAAGGGGTAAGGACAGTTTTAATATTAAAAAAAAAAACAAAAACATGATATGATAAGAACAATTCCACTACATATAAAATGACAGAGAAGAGCACTCCAGGCAACAGAGTCAATATCATGATAAAGTGTAAACATGGGAATGTATAGCATCTTCGAGAAGGAATGAGACAAAAACAAACAAAAACAACAACAGCAACAACAAAGCAAACACTGTTCTCGCTGCCTAAAATGCTCTTCTCCCAGTTTTCTCTTGGATAACTGATCACGTCCTACATCAAATCTCAGGAGGCGAGTGCTTCCCTGAGTTCACCATCACTTATACTAAATTCAGTCTACCTTCCTCTCTTTTCAGGGAACATACTTCTTTTCTTTTTTTTAAACAATTATGACAATTAGTAATTCTGCATTCCTCTGTGTATTAATTTGTTTAATATCTGACTCTACCATGAGTTATTAACCCTATTAGGGTGGACCTAAGGGTTGTGTTGTTTGCTTCTGTTTACTTGGCATATGGGACAGTGACCAGTGCCAAGAATGAATGTACAGTGGATGTATGGAGGGTGACGATCATTGAATCTACAGAACAGATGAACAAAAAGGAATGCCAAGGGCAAACTGAACAATCTTATTCATTTGATCCTGTTTGGCATACTCTCATTTTTCTTTCAAAATATCTGTATTGGATATCTATTATGTTTGAATCTAGGTAACTTTGACTCAAGACTTCACAGGTTAGTAAATGTCACACAGTAAATATGAATTGTATTCTGTAGGCTGTGAGAAACCACTGAAACGGCTCCTTCATTGGGGGTAGTTACATGATATGGTTATACCTACATTTTAGAAGAAATGAAACATTAACATCTGTGTGGTGGAGCCATTATTGGAGGAATGTTCTAGAAACGTGGACACTATTACACAGCAATGTAAATTAGAAGTCTCCAGGTGTGGTGGCTCACACCTGTCATCCCAGCACTTTGGGAAGATGAGTCAGGCAGATAGCTTGAGCCCAGAAGTTTGAGACCAGCCTGGGCAACATGGTGAAACCCCATCTCTACAAAAAATACAAAAATTAGCCAGGCGTGATAGTGTGTGCCTGTAGTGCCAGTTACTTGGGAGGCTAAGGTGGGAGGATGGCTTGAACCCAGGAGGCAGAGGTTGTAGTAAGTTGAGATTGTGCTACTGCATCCCAGCTTGGGCAACCCTTGTCTCAAAAAAAAAAAAGGGTAAATTAGAAGTGATACAGAGGTGAATGAAGGCAGTAGCAGTAAATGATAAGAGAAGAAATTGGTGAAAGATATTTTGGAAGGTGACTGAACTTGTTTTTCAACCAGATGAGAAAAGTAATAGGAAGAAGAATAACAAAAATTACTGATTTCTTATGTGGGTGACTGAATAGAGTATGTAGTCATTCACTGAGCAATGGCCATAAAATATGGACTTGGGCTCACTTACCTTCTTTATTAAACTAGGAGGTTTGACTTATTGAAGAACATATGCCAAGATTATATCTATATCCAATTGAATTCATGTTTTTGACTAAAATTACCAGTCATAGATTCTGTAACTCATTGGTTAAAGCGAGACGGGCAGATCACGAGATCAGGAGATCGAGACCATCCTGGCTAACACGGTGAAATCCTGTCTCTACTAAAAATACAAAAAACTAGCCGGGCGAGGTGACGGGCGCCTGTAGTCCCAGCTACTTGGGAGGCTGAGGCAGGAGAATGGTGTGAACCCAGGAGGCGGAGCTTGCAGTAAGCTGAGATCTGGCCACTGCACTCCAGCCTGGGTGACAGAGCGAGACTCCGTCTCAAAAAAAAAAAAAAAAAAGAAAGAAAGAAGAAAACAGAAAGTAAGGGCTAGATCACTTGTAAAAACTCCCTAAGACGTTTAAGATACTCACTGTCTTTCTTTCAGGCAAAACTACCAAAGGTTTATTTTTATATCTATATATTAAATTACTAAGCTTCGTTTCTCTTACTGTGATACTTTGCTGTTGAATAAGATTTTTCCAGCATTTATGGCTTTATTAATTGTTGTTATAGTAACTGTGAACCTTTTTCCATAAGGGGTAACCTGAAAAAGAAAGATAGCTATGCACTAATGTCCATTCATTTATAACTTCTGAGGGACATTGCTCTCACCCACCATTTTTTTTTTCTTTCTTTTTTTTTAAGACAGAGTCTCACTATGTCACCAGGCTGGAGTGCTGTGGCATGATCTCGGCTCACTGCAACCTCCGACTCTCTGGTTCAAGCCATTCTCCTGCCTCGGCCTCCCAAGTAGCTGGGATTACAGGCACGTGCCACCACACCCAGCTAATTTGTTTTGTATTTTTAGTAGAGATGGGGTTTCACCATGTTGGCCAGGATGGTCTTGATCTCTGACCTGGTGATCTGCCCATCTCAGCCTCCCAAAGTGTTGGGATTACAGGCGTGAGCCACTGTGCCTGGCCTCACCATTTTTTAAAAAATATAATCTGTTCATCCTCCCCTTTCTGATACCTCTGTTTTTAAGCACACACATTTCCCTTATTTTAAGAAGAAGTACTTTTGAGGTCACTGCTGATCCTTCCTCTCAGGTCACTTGAATGAAGAATTCTGTATTTCACCAGTAAAGAAATGCTCTGGGCATCTGGGGGTTATCTAAAGGTAAAAACAACTTGCATTGATTTCCAGGATGTATTATATTCCAAAGAAAGTTGCTTGCCTTGATATATAGTATTAATAATTTTTGATTTCTAAATAAAATTGTTTTCAGGAGGATTTTATGAAAAATCAAAAACTATACCCATCCAAAAGAAAACAAAAACAAAATAAGTCATCTCAACACACCTATGTGTCTGTGCACTCATTTTAGATGGAACTGAAGGCAGAAAATTGATTGGGTCATTTTTGCCATCATCCCCAGTGATGAGTAGCAAATTGATACTGCTTGTCAGTAGGAGGTTTTTGAAATGAGCAAGTTGAAGCTTAACTCTGGTCTTAAAAAGGCAAGGACAGGAGAGACTCAAGTCCTGAAAGTTCAAATCAGGAAAGAAGGATCAAAAAGGAAGTCAGGTGCAGGCAGGTGATATGATTTGGCTGTGTCCCAACCCAAATCTCATTTGGAATTTTAACTCTCACAATTCCCACGTGTTGTGGGAGGGACCCTGTGGAAAGTAGTTGAATCATAGGGGTGGGTTTTTCCCGTGTTATTCTTTTGATCATGAATAACTATCAGAAGATCTGATGGTTTTATAAAGGGGAGTTTCCCTGCACAAGCTCTCTTCTCTTGCCTGCCTCCATGTGAGCTGTGCCTTTCACTGTCTGCCATGATTGCAAATCCTCCCCAGTCATGTGGAACTGTGAGTCCATTAAAGCTCTCTCTCTTGACAATTGCCCAGTCTCTGGTATGTCTTTATTAGCAGCATGGAAATGACTCATACAGCAGGCAAACAGAGACCAGAACTCAGGAGATGAAAGCCTCACCCAGACAGGTGAGCACTACACCTGGGATAACCTCTTCCATGTTTTATGTTCACACAGCCAGGAGTGCAAGAGAGGAGAAGCACTACAGTCTAGAGATTTTCACAGTTAAAAGGAGATCTTATATCTTTTGTGAGCAGGAAGAAAGGGAAAACATAAACAAGCACAGGTACAGAAATGAGACTAATCAGAGGCTACAAAAAGTCAGTTTGATTAAAATGTTTGTGAAGTGTTAAGAAAAGGTGATTGAAAGTGTGTTGATGCTTGAAAGCTAAGCAGAGAATTTGCGATCTCATCTAGAAAGGAATTGGGAACAATTAAAGATTTCTGAATGGAGATATTACAGAATGAAAGTGCAAGCAATGTCATTTAAAAAAATAAACACTGTTTGGTTTTCAAGCTTTCTCAGAGAGGAGATTCCCAGAGAATGAATTCCAGATGGGAAAACAAAATGCATCTTGAGAAAAAAATGTAATCAGAAATAAATAGGAAATGGAGACATCCCAATCCACTGAATTCTGTATTGCTAATGTTCATACAGCTACCAAGAGATGAGAAAAGTTGCTGGTTTTACATTCTGAAATAAGAAATGGAGCCATAGCAGTGAAAAATAAATGAGATATGTATATTCATGACCATAATAATGAAGAGATGGCTGCAATCTCATGGAAACAACTCTATTATTTTCCCAGCACCTACATTTTTACTGAAGCTGGCCTCTGAACCTGAATTTAGAAAACTTAAGTTCTAATTTTCATTTAGTTGTCAACTCTCTTGATTACGTGACATATTCACGTGGAATCTCAGTTTCTCCATTTGTAAAGCGGGAGAAATGAACATCATCCTTGAGGTCTCTTTTATAGCCGACATTTCTGGATTCTATAATGTCATGAAATGTTTGTGAGAGAACAGAATTTAAAAAGTGAGCTTATTCCTTACTATCAAAAATGTGCTGACTTAATTATCACTTGCTTATATAAAGAAATTAAACTTATTTAAGGAGCATTATAAATCAGACCCCTAAATGCTGATATGGATTCAGAGCAACATTGAAAAATAATAACTTTTGTTCCTTTACCTTTTTCTAGGTTTGAAGCAGTTACTGTGATCTAGATAAATCATCAAAGTAATAGATAATGACAGTGCATTCCTTTGTCAATAAAGCCTAGGACACGCTGCCAGCTCTGCTCATTTGAACATACCCGGATTTCAAGAAATTGTCACCCATTTACTGCTACCTTCATAACACAAGCGGATCATTGTCTGCTTATATCATCACATTTGTTCTTTTTCCTGAAAAATTGATATTCAAAGCTACCTAAATCACTGACTCAAAATGTTCATATAAAGAATTTTTTTTTTTTTTTTTTTGAGACGGAGTCTTGCTCTGTCGCCCGGGCTGGAGTGCAGTGGCTGGATCTCAGCTCACTGCAAGCTCCGCCTCCCGGGTTCTCGCCATTCTCCTGCCTCAGCCTCCCGATTAGCTGGGACTACAGGCACCCGCCACCTCGCCCGGCTAGATTTTTGTATTTTTTTTGTAGAGACGGGGTTTCACCATGTTAGCCAGGATGGTCTCGATCTCCTGACCTTGTGATCCGCCCGTCTCGGCCTCCCAAAGTGCTGGGACTACAGGCTTGAGCCACCGCGCCCAGCAAAGAAACTTTTAAAAATGATGCATCCTTAAGGGAGTTTGGCATCATGATTACTTTCTGTGATCACATTTTACAATTCTGAGTTGTTGAACTGTGGGGTGGATTAGAAATAACCACAAGGCAGTGCCCTATGACCTGTATTTAGGAAGCAGTTCTGAAAAATTACATATATATGTGCTATAACACAAATGTTTAATACTATTTAAAAATATTTCTGTATTCATTTTAATAATGTTTCTTATATTGTGTAGACCTATAATTTCAAATGTGCTAAGAATAGAAAAGGATGGAAGATAAAGATTTTAGAAAGAACTGATATTTAGAATTAGGGAACCTACAATTGCATTTTGGTCTACTTCTCACTCTTATGTATTCTTGGGTACATTTATCAACATCTTGGAACCTCAGTTTTCAACTTGGTGAAACAATAACTCAATAAAGTCTTACTATCAATAGGAAACCCGTGTTTATATAATGAATTTGGGAAGTGTGTGAGTAGTGTAGATAATACACATGTCTTGCTTAACGGGATTTGAGAGTCTAGAAAACATATGAAAGGATACCTACCATATACTATCAGGTGCTATACTAGAGATGTCAATGCCGCAAGAAAGTGACATGGGTACTTACAGTAGTACAACTAATTTTGCCCAGAAGACAAAATTATCAAGCATACCACTATGCTGATGGAGAGTTCAATGAAATGACATAAAATTCTTTTTAAATTAGAAAGTTATAGGCCAGTATTAGTTGCTTTTACCAACATAGCTTTATAAACAAAATTAGAGTTAACCACTTGATTTTTTTCATGTTTTTACCATAAATTCATCTTAGTTAAAACATGAGACACTATAAGGTATGTGCAAAAATATAATTTTGTAGGTAGTCAAAATTACTTATTTTTTGGAGGCATTCATGTAAACCAATGGAGTAGATCAAAATATTATTTTCTCCTATTTTTGTTTCTATTTTCATAGAAAATCAATTTAGATCCTAGAATATCATATTATTTAACTCAAAAAGAGTGCATGTCAACTAATGAAGCCTAGAAAATTCTTTCAGTCAGTTGTCCACTTTCTATTCATATTCACTATCTTATTTTAAATCCTTACTATGTATATTCTATTTTAGAAAATAGACCATGATATGGCAAATACACATATGTTACTGAAGCAGGGCAGTCACTGTAGACCCCACAGGACAAGAGTTTCTTCTCTAGTAACTGCAGGAACATCTATAGCAGAGTGTCCCGTAAACAGCACTGTATCATTTGAATGCTTCAATAAATCAGTTTACAAATTCGTTCTGCACACTGCTACATTTTCTTGATGCACTTTCTGGCTCTGTGTTGCAAGCTAACCTAGAGAGGTTTGAATTATTTGTTTGCTATTAGTTCATCACTTGACATTTCATATTTCTTATTATTCAGAACATAAGAATATGCACATTGATACATTTTTCTAAGTTCCACTTATTGGGTAGTGTTATTTGAAACATAATATGAAAATGCACTTGACAAGTTACCCTGGAGGTGACACAGCAGTTTGCAAAGAGAAGTATAAACATCATTTATTCGTGACAGAGCAATGTTCCCTTTTTGATTTGAGTTCTCTAATATCTTCAAATGCCACTGTATACCAATAACAATTTATTTTTCAGTGGCATAATTGGTGATGTGGAAAATATTTTTCTTGGATTTAAAAGAGCACATATATTCACACATATGCTTTTGAGTCCATCACTATTCAGAACATAATTTCCTATAGATTGCAGACATTCTCTACTGTGTCTGATTTATCTCTGAGTTTTTATGTCCAGCAAAGTATCTGACAACACCAATGTTAGATATATATTTTTGAATGAATAAACACGTGTGCTTTTTCCTGTCTTTTAGAATTGGAGCTTATAGGTTTACAGGCACAAATTCCAATTACATCCTCAACTAGCATATACCCTACAAATCATAAATTCAGTCCCATTGGAGGAGAATATTACCCTAAAATACCACCAAAGACTGTATTCTGGGGCTTACTCTTATAAATTGGGCTAATAATCCGTATACAACGGAGGCAAGAATGTCCTTTAAAAATTTGAAGCAGGTTTTCTCCTGGACATGAAGCAAATTTAATGTGAGCAGCCATATTTTCTTTTATTAAGAATAATCCTTTACTTTGAGATGATTAGACTAAATGTTAAGGAAGAAACAGGAAAATAGTTTTGGGAATATGGTGTGTAGTTTCCGGAAAATTGCACTTCCTAGAAACAGATCAACTAAAATGTATTTCTTTCCATCCAAAACTACAGGGAAAGAATAAATAGCCTCTCTTTCCTAACCCCTGCCAACACCTGCTACATTTTTTACCCAAGAATTCTGAAAGAACTGTAGAGATACCATTTGACTCTACAGCACAGCAATAGATCTATCACACAGAGAAGCCACAGTCAAGGTCAGCATTATTATCGCAGCCAGATTCAGTTAAAAAAAGAGAGAGAGAGAGAGAGAGAGACTCTAACAACCTACATGACTTAATTTTATTTCTCATTGGATAAAAGCTAAAATAGGGTATGTACAGGTTACATGGTAGTCAGCTGACATGTTTTTGTTCTATTTCCAGGGATAACAGAAATTACAATGAAAAATGAATCAAAAGATACTTAACGGACATTATTTTTTCTCCTTGGAGGGGAAAATGTTCTACCTTATGTTGCTTCTTTTATTTTTTATAGCAGGCTTAACTATACATGCTGCATACCAGTTTGTCTCAGAGTTTCAACCATTTTCTTTATGTGTTTGACTCCTGCTAGAATTAAAATGTCTCTGGAAGAAATAGCATTTGAGTATACCTTCTGAGAATGAAGAGTCTGAATGCAGCTTTCATGGGTGGTTGCCTTAAGGGAATCAAAAGAAAATATTAAGATGTGAGGCATTAAACTTCAGGGGGAATAAAACTTGTCTCATTGAAAGCAGGAAAGTCAATGGTGCTATACCACTAGCTTGCCTTAGGCTAGATCTGCCTGCTAAGAATGTATCTACATGTCCACAAAAGAATAAAAAATAAATGTAGAAATAGCCGGGATTTTTCTAACATAATACCTGGTAATTATGGTTAAGCTTCTATTTTCTTATAGGTTGAGTTTTCATACAGTAAGATTTCAAATATTCAAGTCTGCATGGAATTTTATCCTGTGTTACCACCAGTACAACCTCTCAGTATTGTAGAGAATTCTAAAAGTAACACCATATGGCAAACAGATAGCTGAGAAAAATGCAAAAGAAAACTGATAAATAAATGTTCTAAAATATGGAAACCTCTGATGACAAACACAAGTGAAACTGTTTTGAATACCAGGACAATGTTTTCCAGGATAATTTAAAAATAAATCTATTTTTTACTTATATAACTTCTAAGGAATTTGTATTGCTTTAGTAATGTACATGAGATAAAATTCAACATGATTTTATCTAACTTGCACACAACTGAGTATAGAATGTTGAAAGATATTTCTGTATAAGAGTTCTTATTGACTCGCATATTAGTATTATCTAAACTTTTATACATAGATGGTTAAATTCTATAATGCAACATAAATAGGCCATCATGGAAAACACAAAGGCAAGTTCAGATATTGATCATTCTTACAAGATTTTTTTTTTTTAAACTACATGGAATTTACAAAAACATAAAAGATCAATAATATGTTTCCTAAATAAATGGTAGCATGGATAATGTGTAAGGAAAGCTCACCTGGTCTATTTTATTTTTCCTGAGTTATTATGTGATTGAAAGAAAATAAATCAGTATTTGCAATGGAAAACTTGTAATTAGAATTTTTCATGTATTTATTTTCATGTATTTATTAAAGTGTTAATAATCTTAGATTACACAACAATGCTCTAATTATTTTAGTAAATGACAGTAGAATTTATGTAGATCTAATTGACCAAGACAAAATCACAGGATGAAGCTTTGGTCAGAAAATCTTACACAACTTGAATCCATAAAAGTCAGGCTCTATGAACTCTGCCTCAACGCTTGGCTCTAAAGAAACAAGTCCAGTAAGATTCACTCACTTTCTATTCATTCTGTACTTATTATTAAGGTTCAACCTTTAACATCTAGATTTATTTGAGAATCATGGATCAATTAAACCAATTTTTGGCTAACTGGGAATCTGGTGCTGGAACAACTGGCTAGCCATATGCAGAAAACTGAAACTGGACCCCTTCCTTACACCTTATATAAAAATTAACTCAAGATGGATTAAAGACTTACATGTAAAATCCAAAACCATAAAAACCCTGGAAGAAAACCTATGCAATACCATTCAGGACATAGGCATGGGCAAAGACTTCATGACTATAACACCAAAAGCAATTGCAACAAACACCAAAATTGATAAATAGGATATAATTAAACTAAAGAGCTTCTGCACAGCAAAATAAACTAACATCAGAGTGAGCTGGCAACCTATGGAATGGGAGAAAATGTTTGCAATCGACCCATTTGGCAAAGGTCTAATATCCAGAATCTACAAGGAATTTAAACAAATTTACAAGAAAAAAACAATCTCATCCAAAAGTGGGCAAAGGATATGAACAGACACTTCTCAAAAGAAGACATTTATGCAGCCAACAAACATATGAAAAAAAAGCTCATCATCACTGATCTTTAGAGAAATGCAAATCAAAACCACAATGAGATGCCATCTCATGCTAGTTAGAATGGCGATCGGTAAAAAGGGAACAATCGATGCTGGCAAGGCTGTGGAAAAATAGGAACCCTTTTACACTGTTGGTGGGAGTGTAAATTACTTCAATCATTGTGGAAGACAGCGTGGCAATTCCTCAAAGATCTAGAATTAGAAATACCATTTGAACCAGCAATCCCATTACTGGCTACATACCCAAAGGATTATAAATCATTCTTCTATAAAGACACATGCATATGTATGTTTATTGCAGCACTGCTTACAATAGCAAAGACTTGGAACCAACCCAAATGCCCATCAACGACAGACTGCATAAAGAAAAGGTGGCACATATACACCATGGAATATTATGCAGGCCTGAAAAAGAACGAGCTCATATCCTTTGAAGAGACATGGATGAAGTTGGAAGCCATCATTCTCAGCAAACTAACACAAGAACAGAAAACCAGACACCACATGTTCTCAATCACAAGTGGGACTTGAACAATGAGAACACATGAACACAAAGAGGGGAACAACATACACCAAGGCCTGTCGGGGGCTGGGGGCAAAGGGAGGGAGAGCATTAAGAGAAATACGTAATACGTGTGGGGCTTAAAACCTACATGACAGATTGATAGGTGCAGCAAACCACCATGGCACACATATACCTATGTAACAAACCTGCACACCTACACATGTATCCCAGAACTTAAAGTAAAATTTAAATATAAAAAAAAGAGGAATTAGAGAGCATTATAAAATGTAAGATTTAGTAGCCTCTTTAAAATTAGAAACATAAATTTATACCCATGTTATACTTGGGAAAAAGTCAGGAATCACTTAGACAAGAACTTTGATTCCTACAAGGAAAGGGAGACTCAGAAATGTGCCCGACTCAGTCAATGGGTGTGTATGTGTGTTTAGTTCCCACTCCAAATTAACAGGTAACATTCTAACAGTCTAACGATATGTCAATAACTTACAATGCGCTTTTTATAGTGATACATAATTATATGCTATTCTCACGTAAGGATGTTAGGTTGGCAAAAAGGTAAAAATGCTTTAAACAGCATATGTAAATGTTCAAAAGTTATCCTGATTATCTTTAAATGTATTGATATATCTGCACAATAAAACTAATTTTTCTATGCTATTAAGACTCCTTGAGACAGTGCCACATGTATAACCCAGATACCATTTTATCATTATAAATTATTGATGGATTTACTTCCAAGATAACACTTGTAAACATTTAATTATCCTCTTATTAGAAAACATGTTCTTTGGAATATAAAATTGAATGAATGAGTAAAAGTAGTTAATCACATTCCCTTTTAATGCCTATCAGCATTATTTTTGTATCTCAGGAAGCTGGACTAAGCAAGTAATTACTACATAAACACTTAACTTTTCATGGAAAAAGTAGTAAAATTTTTGCTACTTAATTTCTCCAGTTATATATTTAATAAGCCATGTAGTTAAGTGAATCTCATAATGCAAACAGAGAAAAGATACAATCACTATATAAATTTCTGGCCATGCCACCTCCCAAAAGTCAGCAGAAAAATGAACTAAATGTTAAGTTCAATGAGACACTACTGAGGTCAATTTAAAGACTGTGGCATATTATAACACTGATGAGAAAAGGAAATAAAATCCTCAGCAAATGCTCCTAGGTAGGCAATGGCAACCTGCTCAAGAAGCCCACCAGTGTCCACACAGAGTCCGGTCTTTATTGAAGGACTGGTGAGTGTTCCGCCATGTCCAACAGCAAGGGCTGAGGATGAAGCATGGGATCAAAATAATGAGTCAAGTTTGTCTCTTTTATCTGGAGGTGGGAAAAATAAATGGAACACTCGTGCAGTTAAATTTTAAAAATTAATAATTGTAAGACAAGTAGCCGAGCATACAGAGCAGAGAGGAGAGATTATCAAGATGTCTGAGATCATTCAATCTCTAATTCCAAGGGAGGCAAGTGAAGTAGGGGTGGAAACAGAAGAGAAACAGATTCTCAAACTTTCAAATAGGAGAACAAAATGGAATCTGTGTGATCAAGGAATATCAGCATAGGAACATCAGAATGTGGTAAGAGTATGAGTTGATGTTGAGAGAATTTGGCTTGCTTGGGCCAGGATTTGATTGTTCAGATCTTGGCAGTGCAATCCTTTGCTCTATGCTACTAGATGAATTCTGGTGTTAGCTAATTTATGAGGACAAGCACTTGAATGTTCCAGGACCTCACAGACCTGGAAGTCTATGTGAGAAAATGTAAAAGGAACCCCATGGCTCATCTTCACACATGAAGAAACTGTGCCTTTCATCGCCACTACCAGGTTATCTTTGAGAACATGCCATAGCATTGGTCCAGGTGAGATACTGAGAAAATTAACAAGGGACAGAAAAAGTACTAGCCCCAAGACTTCTGCCAGTGGTAGGAGAAGACATGTAAACAGATCCTCCAAATATTGAGGTGGTAATACGATAACCTCTGAAATCCATCTTCTGTATTTAAATTGTCACCACATTTGATTCTTTTAAACTTAGTATCTCCTTTTAATTTTTCATTCACACTTTCCTCTATAGCTTCATTTATTCAGGGTTTTATCATCTCTTTTCTGAACTACTTTAGTTGACGTCTAATAGTAAAGACAAATTTGTAAAACATAGTAACATTAAATTTGCATGGACAGTAATTTTTTTTGGCTGCCTAAGATAGCCCGGCCTTTTTATCCTTGGTCTGTATTACAGAAGATGCTGAATATCGTTGACTCTGATGATTAACAAAAAGATAAAACGTATACACAAGTTTAAATTATCATAAGGTAATCTAGTAGTTAAGAACAAAGGCTTAGATGTGACTTCTCCATGAGATTGAGTCCAGTTTTGCCACTTGCCAGTTATGTAATCTTTGGCAATTTGTTTCACTTTCTTTATGTTCACTAGTAAAGTGTAGGTAATAAAAGTGTTTACTTTAGAAAATTGCTATTAGATTTAGTAAAGACACACATACACATATATGTATAGATACAAATACATACAAATTTAGTAAAGATACATACACATATATGTATCCATGTACATGTATACATATGTATATATGTACATATTACATATGTGTGTGACTTTAGATAAATAGGTAGATAGAGCAATTACAAAGAGAAAGAAGGAAGGAAAACTTTCATAACACCTGACACATGGTATGTCCTCACTACACAATAACTTTAGCGGGAGAGTTTTGTAAAAATTAAAGGAGGTTTAATAGCTTTGCAAAGAAACTTACAGCAATTTGTAGTCAAATGGTCGAATTGTAGACTTGTTGTATAAATGCTTACAGTATAAAGACTACAAGCCAGAGGCGGATCCATTCAAGAACCAATTAAATCACAAACTGATTATATCTTAGAAGTCATTTAGTCTGCTACCCAATTTGAAGAGAAATTCCATAGTGTTCTTGATAGATAGCCATTGAATCTCTATTTGACCACAAAGTTTATTTCTTTTAAGAACTCCTTGTAGAAAAGCTTCATTAAAAATGTTTCCATTATGTTAGAAATGTTTTCATTACATCGAGTTAAAATCTTCAAAAACTTATTAAGTCTAAACTACTGAAAGAAAAATGGTGGCATAGGATTTTTAAAAATTACATAGTGAACTTTCGACTTTCTCTGTCATCATTCTTTTAATTGCCTTTTTGTTCATTGAGAAGAGCTGAGGTTTGAAGTGAACAAAATAGGGTTTGAATCCCCAGCAAAGATCCTTAAAAACCATATAGATTTGGGGCCAGGTGCAGTGGCTCATGTTTGTAATCCCAGCACTTAGGGAGACTGAGGCGGGCAGATCACGAGGTCAGGAGATCGAGACCATCCTGGCTAACACGGTGAAACCTCCCTTCTACTAAAATTATGAAAAATTAGCCAGGCGTGGTGGCGGGCGCCTGTAGTCCCAGCTACCCAGGAGGCTGAGGCATGAGAATGGCGTGAACCCGGGAGGCGGAGCTTGCAGTGAGCCGAGATTGGGCCACCGCACTCCAGCCTGGGCGACAGAGCAAGACTCTGTCTCACAAAAAAAAAAAAGAAAAGAAACCATATAAATTTGGACAAACTACTTTGCTCTACTCTCTGGGCTTTACTATTCTCATCTCTGAAATCAGGTTGATGATTTCCTGATTCAAAAAGTAACTAAAAAATTTTAAACAAAGGAGAAAAGAGGGAAAACTAGTCTCTTTTGTACATTGTGTTCACTAAGCCCTAGAGCAGGCAGTTTCATCCAGCAAATTATTTAATATTCGTTCATATTGGATAGATATTATAAAACACATTTTTAAAGTTGAAAAAATTTCATCAATGTCCAATCAATTCTCTAAATTTAAAAAAGCTAAGAAATATTCAGTCCATCATTATCTTAAACCATTATAGGGATCTATATGTAAGGACTCCCCTGGGACAAATTTTGAGGAATCCATGTTTGTTTAAATCACTTTGTAGTTCAGAGCTCACACTGACATAACTCATATAGCTCATTAAAAAATGCCCTAACTCATGTTTTAAGAACCGTAAATGGAGTTTAATGGGTTATTTTGATCTTTGCCCTTCATTTCCGTTTAAACACAAAATAATGCTTTCACATATGTCGATTTTTGCATTGAGCATTTAGAAAAATTGTATGATGATTAAAGAGTGGTATGCATTTTTCACTGTAAAACAGACAAAAACATTTCTGATGGACATTTTTCCTCCTTAATAATAAAAGCAATTATTCACTGAAAAGAAAAAAAAAGTCAACTTATTTCAAATTCTTTCCATGGTAAAGCACAGGTAGATAGAGATAGGATGAAATGAACTGCTGCAGTTCCAGGTAAGAAGAGTATATTCCACACCATATCCTGAATCAATCTGAGGTCCCTTTTTTTTCTCTCTGAAAAGTGATGATCAAAATGTCTGCCTTATGCCCCTTGCGAGTACTTTGTAGGTATAAAATCAGATAATGTGTGTGAAAATTTATTAGATATTAGGAAAATCTATTATTATAAGTACAAAAGATTATTATCACATAGCCATGCACATAAAGTAGTCACTTCATATGTTTTCTTAAAAGTTTAACACATTAAAAAATGTAAGTAACGAGCATATTAGGTAGTAAGGCAGTTACCAGAGCTACACAGATGGATTAAACATATTCCTTAAGAATTCAGGGACTCCGTATCAAGGGCTTTATACCCTTTAATTCAATAAATTCAATTCTGGGGATTATTTTCTACAGAAATATTCCCAAATATGGAGAAAAGGTAAGAGGAAAAAACTTCTTTCTTGCTAGGTTATCTATAATAGCAAAAATATCGAGGATAATTCAAATATCCAACTATAAACATAAAATTAAATTATATAATTTTGTCATTGAAATATCAGAACCATTCAAATGATTATTTAAAAGCATATGATTGGCAAATGTTTTTGATCTAATGGTAAGTAGGTATAATCAGGATAGAAGTTTGTGAGTTAACTGTAATTACCGGTAGGTAAAATTTTATAGTACAAGCATTTTCACAGGGGGAAGATACTAAATGTGCAAAATTGTTAATCATTGTCATATTTGATTGGTAAGATTAAATGAAAAAACTCAAAGGGAGACACTCATTTTCATATTTTCCAATTTTTGATGGATCTATTGTTATAATTTTACATGATAATATAGTAATAATCATGTGAGACTAAGGACTGAGCTTAGTCACAAACAATATTACTGCCAAATATATGTTTAACTCAAATATTTATAATTTTCTCCTGATCTTATTTGCCACAAAAAATGAAAAAAAAGTCAAAAATGTCAATTATTTCATTTAAAAGATATAATCATATAATATAAAATATATAAATCATGCTTTAATTAATATTACTCTGGGCAAGCAAATAGAAACAAAATACTTATTTTTACACATGTTACTGATGTTAATTTAAACTGTCCTTAACTTATTTTAAAAAGTTAACTTTTATGACCAACGCATTTTGTCAAAATCATAGCCTAAGTGGATAAAGGATTAACCTTGTGTAACAATGAATTAACAAGATCTAAAAAAGATAAAATGAATCACTAAATGATTATAGTTAACAAAAAGTTCCCCTCTACTCCCTTATGGAGAATGATGGAACACTCTTTTATTGAACCCCATTATCCTAATGAGAAGATAGTGTATGCTTGATCATAGCCAAAAGACTAGAGAAGATATTGTAATGACTTACTGCCAGTGCTTAATGAAGAGATTTCACAATTATTGAAACCACATCTGTTTGATTAACGAGTCTCTTGAAAGATACATGCATCCTTTCTATTTAGTGGGTGGCAAAAGGCACAGACTGCACTTACGCTCTGGTTTCTTTTCTTTTGTGAAGGGAAACCTTATCTACCAATGGCAAATGTTACCCTTAACAGATTTTTTGTTTGTTTGTTTGTTTTTAGATGGAGTCTTGCTCTGTCGCCAGGCTGGAGTACAGTGGCACAATCTCAGCTTACTGCAATCTCCGCCTCCAGGGTCAAGGGATTTTCCTGTTTCAGCCTCCTGAGTAGCTGGGATTACAGGCATGAGCCACCACGCCCGGTTAATTTTTGTATTTTTAGTAGAGATGGGGTTTCACCATGTTGGCCAGTATGGTCTCGATCTCCTGACCTCGTGATCCGCCCCCCTCAGCCTCCCAACGTGCTGGGATTACAGGCATGAGCCACTGCATCCAGCCCCCTTAACAGACTTTTAAGATGGCCAAGTCAGTATACCTCTGTTTATATCTTGTCTTTGTTTTTATCTTGGTTCAATCACCCACTGATTTTGTGATCCTCTGCAAGTCATTTAACTTACCATTGCCTTAGACTTATTTTCTTCAATAAAAGTGTCCAAACTTATAACGTTATTGTGAGAATCAAATGAGATAATAAATTAAAAGCTCTAGGAGCAATACCTAGCACAATTAGGACTAACTCTGGGTGCCTAGAACTAGATGTTTGTAAATAAAGTGAAAAAACTTAAATTCATTTTGGCCCTTAATAATGTTATTGGGTGTAACATTTAGTAATGGATTGGTTGTTGTTGTTGTTTTCTAAAACCATGATGGGATGATTCTATTAATGTTACAGTTTTCAAAGAATCATCCTCAGTTACTCTGCCTTTCAAAGCCCTAGAGCACACAACCTTGAAATCTTGAAATTCCAAAGTTATTCTGAAAGAAAAAAAGGATCGGATTAGGGAGTTGAATATTCACAACTTGATTGTTTTAAAAAGCTAATCTTTTTAGCTTACATGATGCAAATATTCTACTTAGAGGATATAATTTATTCTACTGTCTTCATCGTTCAAATCTGAAGGTAGAGAAAGTAGGAATAACAGGGCTTAACTTAAGCTTTGTGTTTTTTTGTGCAAAATCATACTTGTAGAAGGTCACTTGATATCAAATCCAATTCTATTGCACCCACTCACACAGCTGTGTTCCTCTAGAAACATTTACCACCACTGAATTTGAAAATATTCATGAATCTTATTTAATTGGTGTGACATGCAAGATATCTCCAACACTGGAGGTCTTGGTAAGCCGTTAAACAGAGGGATAAAGTTACCGTCAGCTTAAGAGTTTTGATCTAACAACTCCATTTTCAAGCAATGCAGACATTGAGAGAAGCAATTTGCTCCTTGAAATGTTGGCATCATAAAGTCTCTAGCACAATGCTAATTATGTAATAACTACTTGGGAAATACTTGCTAATTAAATGGAAGAAGCAGGAGTGAGTGAGCCAGAATCAGATCTTTCTACCAATTTTAAATAATCACAGAGTAATCAGCAGAAGAATAGAAACCTTTGAAATCATTCCAGTAAATAAAGCTTAATTTTGATAGTAGCTTCTATACATCTAATGTAAGTTTAATCATTTGATATCCAACCAGGTTGTCAAGTTTCTCATCAAATGTTATTTAAAGTTAAATGCTTTTTTTTTTTTTTTGAGACAGAGTGTCACTTTGTCACCCAGGCTGGAGTGCAATGGCGCGATCTCTGCTTACTGCAACCTCTTCCTCCTGGGTTCAAGCAATTCTCCTGCCTCAGCCTCCCAAGTAGCTGGGATTACAGGGACGTGCAACCATGTCTGGCTATTTTTTTGTATTTTCTAGTAGTGACGGGGTTTTCACCATGTTGGCAAGGCTAGTCTCGAACTCCTGACCTCAAGTGATCTGCCCGCCTCAGCCTCCCAAAGTGCTAGAATAATAGACGTGAGCCACCGTGCCTGGCCTAAAGTTAAATGTGTTTTTGAACAAGAAAACTACTCAGCTAAAGAAGAAAATTTTTTCCTGGACTTTCTCTCTAATTTAAGCAGGAAACAGTTATGATTACTACCACAAGTGAATATGGAGGTAACATTTCCCAGGCTGTTTCTATTTCTACCATGACAGAGGGTGTGGCTGTCTTAGATGCTGTTCCCTACTGCGTGGTATTTGAAATTGTCAGGTCTACTGCATGGGCATTATTCTTGGTGCTACTAATTGAAGGATGAGTATTGTCATATTACAATATTATCTGTGTAACTTTACCCAGAGGCTTGCAGTCTGCATGGTTATGATTTTCAGGCAAGTACTTAAGACTTATGTTTAAAAAAAAAAAAAGTCACTGCATAGTCAGGAGTGAGTAGAAGACTGAATTACTCTAAAACTTCCAAAAAATGTCTTTACAAAATAAGTGTGTATTTAGCTAAACACAAATGATGTACATGCATAACTTGGTCGAATCACTAGTTTGTAATAAGATGCATTCAAAGACAAATTCCAGAGATGAAAAATATCCCTGGCAAATAACTCCATGGCATCAACTTCAGGAAAAAATGCATCTATAATTTATGCCAATTAGGTCCACTGATGGTTTAACTTTAAAGGACACAAACACACCACCTGTTCAAGTCCCTTTTCATAGAATATCTGTTTATACCTCTTGTGGACTCTGACATGTTTTCCTCATAATAGTAAGAAAGAAGAAATTTTAATTGTAAATCACAAGCATTGTTTTTTTACTAAGGAATTCCACTGTGTCACAGTGGATGGCACATGATTGATGTGCCAAAATTAATTCTGGATTTCACATTCCAGAAAGGAAGTAGCATGAAATACCCATCAGCATTTCAATGCAGACATCTAAAATAAAAATTTTTAAAAAGGTTTCACTATTTTTAGCCAAATATTTTCCTGGAAAAAAAATGTAATTTCTAATGGTTTCTATACTTATTTTAAACAAATGAAAGCTCTTCCACCTTTAGAATTTTAGTCTTCTTTATGGAATCTATGAGAATATGAGAAATATCTTTAAAATATTTGTACATATGCCTATATCTCGTGTTAGTACCAAAAATCAATGTGCCTAAAAATAACACACAATTTTCAACTAAATATTAGCTCACTTCCATAATGTATTTGTTACAGTACTAATCATTTAAACTGTGTATATCAGTCATCTTTGACATTTTTTCTCCAGTCTTTACATCTAGTAAATCATTGATTTTTTACCCTTCTCTCATTACCTACTTAAATCTTCTTCATTCCCTCTGAAATCAATTCACACTTATCCTATTATATAGCCTTCTGATTTCTCTCTCTACTGCTAATCTTCCTCTCTTCGGTCTGTTCTAAGGACAACCCCATGCTAATCTTTCTAAAGAGTTGACTTAATATTATCACGTCATACTTAAAACTTGTTCATTATTACATGCTGGACTGGCATTGAAGACCCCAATTGATATTTTTACCCTTACCATTTTTATATGTTTTCTGTATGATCCTTATGATATGATTAACCTTGCCTATTCTTCCATGAGTCCTGAAGGCTAAAGGTGAACATACTGGTGGTCAGCGGTTGGCAGTGGAATGTGAAAAGTACTCCTAAAGAAGACTTTAAGTGTGATGGAGAAATACCCTGGACATCTATCACCACTATATCTGGCTAATACTTTAGAAAAATGTTATTTAGTTTATGAAGAAATAAATAAACAAAAGACTGCAAAATAAGCAATCAGTAAACCATGCAAGTAAAGGCAGATGGACAACAATTCCACAAACTGGCTCACTGGAGCACTGCCAATACTAGCTTAATTTTTTTTTAACACAGTCTAAAAGGAGAAGCAAGAGAATGAAGCACATAATTATTGTTTTGTTCAGTAAGGAGAGTTTATTATATGGCTTGAAAAACAGCACATCACATCTAACAAAGTTAATCATTTCATGCCTGGATTATTGCTATGGCCTCTTGTTAGGGTTTTTTCCTTCCAATTTTTTCTATTTCCTAATTATCCTCCAGCACCATCCTTCGGTACCCTCTCCATTCCTGTCGCAATCTCATTATAGAATGTATTCTTGTTTCCTACTACCGTCTGGATCGCTTTCATCCGCTTGCCAGCACTTGTGGCTTCACGCAATATTTAAATCTGTGTCTTATATCCTTCATATTAACCTTATATTTTGGTTTCATGTATATGATTCCTCAGCCTCCATGCCCATTCCTTCATCAGCAATGTTGCTCATAATATTTTCCCATCGAAAATTCCCTCCACAGTCTTCACCATAGATTCATATCCTTTGTCTTTTTGGGAACAGCTGTTATTCTCTGTGTTCTGGTCTTTCTAATTCCTGTTTGCTTGTCTTCTTTGTCAAACTTATTGCCAATATACTATTATGTATAAATTTCATTCACAATAGATTTCTAATAAGCTAACAATTTTACCAGCAAAATAGAACTTCACTGTGTCTAGGCACCCATCTTTGCAATTCTCCTATGGCTCATAATATCTAGCACAGCAACAGACACATAATGAGCAGTCAAAAATTCCTTGTGGGAGCCAGACAGTGGAGTAGGACTCTCCAGCAAGCATCCCTTCACAGAAACATCAATCTGAACAGCTATCTATGCACAAAAATAACTTCATAAGGGCTAGGATCTTTTTGTCATGTGAGAGATCACAGTGCCTAGTTGTAGTACAATAATAAGAAAAGACACATTGAAAGGGTAGGAATCACAGTTTTACAATACCACATCACCCCTCTCCCGACCCCAGGCAGCACAGTATGGAAACAGGTGCCATCCAGTAGATAGAATGAAAGGGATGTGAGCCCAGGACTTTTCCTGGACACCAACACTGGGTACTCACAGGAAACCTCTGCACCAGCAGACCCTCACAGCCCCATATTCCAAACTGGTACCTGCAGATTGAGCCTATAGACCTACCAGGGCACCAGGTCTCACCAGGTGAGACCACATAGCCTCAGACTTTAGGCTTGCTTGGTGAAACTGATCTCTGGCCTACACAACTGCCAGATTGACATCAGTGGCCCCAGGCTTTGGGTAGCCCTCAGGAGCAAGCAATTCTCAGAGGCTGTGGGCTTCTGGCCAAACACAACACCTTGCCTGCTATAGTGGGTTCCAGGCTTTTGGCAGTGCCATGCCAGTCACAGCTGCCCAGGGATTCTGGCATGCCCCAGCACTGCTCCAGCTATAGTGGGACCCAGGCTTCTGGCAGTGCTACACTGGTCAACACTGTCTCAGGAGTCTGATGTGCCCCAGCACTATGCCTGCTACAGGACTTTCCTAGAAAAAGCAAGACTATAAAAGTTGGAATAAGCAATGACTTCCTATGCACAGGCTTTGATACAGAAGGACAAAGATCAAGAACAATGAGAGAATCATGACAACATGAATCTCAGAGAACTTCAAAAAATACAGAGAAGTGAACAACATAAAACAATAATAATAAGTAAAAAAATGAGAAATTCATTAGAGGGAGTGAAATTAAAAAAAAAAAAAAATCCTGGAGCTAAAAAATACAATGAAAAACAAACAGTACAATAGAGAGCATCAAAAGAAAAACTGGATAAGCAGAAAACAATATTTGTGAACTGACAGACAGGTTATTTGAAAATATAAAGTCAGAAGAAAAAATAAAGAATGACGAGGACTGAAAAAAGCTTATGAAATTTATGGGACAGCATCAAAAAAGCAAATTTTTCATATCACAGGATTTAAATGGTATGTCTATGGGAGACTCACTTTGCCTGTAAAAATACACATAGACTGAAATTGAAGAAATAGGAAAATACATTCCATGCAAATGGAAAGCAAAACAGAATAGAAGTAGATATATTTATAGAAGATAAAATGGACTCCAAGTCAAAAACTGTAAAAAGGTAAAAATAAATTCATTACTTAATAATAAAGGGGTTAATTCAGCAAGAGGATATAACAATTGTAAATATATATGTACCCATAATTGGAGCACCTAAATATATAAACCAAATATTAATAAACTTAAAAAGAGATACAGAATACAATAAAATAGTAGTAGGAGATTTACAACAATGGACAGATCACCCAGGCAGAAAATAAAGAAATCTTACACTTGAACTACATTCTAGATCAAATGTATGTAACAGACATAAATATTCCATTCAACAACTACAGAATAAGCATTATTCTATGCATATTCATACTCTAAAATAGATCATATGTTAGGCCACAATTCATTAAAAAATTCAGAATTTTGAAATGATTTCAAGTATCTTTTATGACTATAATAATATAAAACTAGAAACCAATAGTTTGATGGAACAGGGGAAACTTCAGAAAATTCACAAATACATGGAAATTAAAGTGCATGCTTCTGAATAATCAATGAGTCAATGAAAAAAATGTTGATGAAAATTTTAAAAAACTTCTTGAGACAAATGAAAGTGGAAACAAAAAATACCAAAACCCCTGGGAGAGCAAAAGCAATTCTAAGAATTGCTTTATCCATTCTAAGATGTTCTGTAGCAATAAATGCCTATATTGAAAAAGAAGATCTCAAATAAACAACCTAACATTGCACCTCAAGAAATTTCAAAAACAAAAACAAACTAAGTCCAAAGCTAGTAGAAGGATGAAAATAATAAGGATCAGGGCAGAAATCAATAAAATAGAGACTAGAAAAGTGATAGAAAAGATCAACAAAACTAAGAGTTGATTTTTAGAAAGATAAACAAAATCAACAAATCTTTAGTTAGCCTAAGAAAGGCAGAAAGAAAAAGACTCAAATCAGAAACAAAAAAAGAGACATTATAACTGATGCAACAGAAATACAAAGGATCGCAAAAGACTATTGTGAAAAATTACACACCAAAAATTGGATAACCTAGTTTAACTGGATTAATTCCTTGATATACACCATCTACCAAGAGTGAATTATGAAAAAACAGAAAATCTTAACAGACCAACAACAAGTAAGGAGATTTAATCAGTAATAAAATGTCTACTGCCAAGAAGAGCCCAGAACCTGAGAGCTGTTTGGGAAACTGAATATTCACATTAAAATAATGAAATTACATCCTCATCTTACACCATATACAAAAATCAACTCAAAACAGATTAAATACTTAAATGTAAGACCCACAAATTTGACACTACTAGATAAATACATACAGGAGAGCGTTTTGATGTTGGTCAGGGCAATAACTTTTTAGATATGACATCAAAAGCACAGGCAGCAAAAGTAAAAATATACAAATGGGAACCCATGAAATGTAAAAGCTTCTACAGAGGTAAAGTAACAATAAACAAATTGAAGAGAAAATCTACTGAATGGAAGAAACTATTTGCAAACTATATGTCTGATAAAGGGTTAACATTCAAAATACATAGGGTACTGAAACAAGTCAATAGCAACAATAAAATAGCCTGATTTAAAAATGGGCAAAATATCTGAATAGGCATTTCTCAAAAGAAGGCATACAAATGGCCAACAGGTATATGAAAAAAAAAACATGTTGAACATCACTATTATCAGATAAATGCAAGTTGAAACCCAATGAGGTATCACCTTATACCTGTTAGAATGGCTATCATCAAAATGAGAAAGTGTAAGTATTGGTGAGGATGTGGAGAAAAAGAACCCATGCACACTATTTATGGGAATATAAATTAGTACAATTGTGAAAAACAGGACGGAGGTTCCTCAATGAATTGAAAATAGAATTACCATATGATACAGAAATCCCACTACTGGGCATATTCCAAAGGAAGTGAAATCAGTACTTTAAAGAGTTATCTGCACTCCCATGTTTATTGCAGCATTATTCACAATAGCTAAGATATTGAATCAGCTTAAGCATCTATCAGAGGATGAATGGATAAAGCAAATGTGGTATGTATGTTTGTATATCTATCTATATGCACACACACACAATAGAATACGATTCTCCCATTAAAAAAGAATTAAATGTTATCATTTGCAGTAACATGGATGAACCTGAAGGACATTATGTTAAGTAAAATAAATCAGGCACAGAAAGACAAAAGACAGAAATATCTGAATAGGCATTTCTCAAAAGAAGGCATACAAATGGCCAGCAGGTATATGAAAAAAGAAAATGTTCATCATCACTAATTACCAGATAAAAGCAAATTAAAATCCAAGGAGATATCACCTTATACTTGTTACACATAAGGTATAAGCTTATAATAAGGTACCTTATGTATAACCTGTTACACCTGTTCCATCTCATTCATATGTGGGATCTAAGAAAGTTCATCCCATAGAAATAAAATAAATAAAATGCTGCTTACCAGGGGCTAGGATTCCTGGGGGGGATATTTTGTACCAAAGGATACAAAATTTCAGTTAACAGAAGTTATAAATTCAAGAGTTCTATTGTATAACATGGTGACTATAATTAATTATATACTATGTCCTTGAAAAATACTGAGTGCAAATGAAGTTTTCTCACTACAAAAATGATAACTACGTGAGGTAATGCATAGAATAGTTAGCCAGATTTAGTCATTTCACAGTGTACATATATATCAAAATATCATATCGTACACAATACATTCAATTTTGCCCATTACTATAAATGAAAATATGCCTTGTAACCGAGTTCTAAAGTAACTGAAAAAAATAACATTCTTTATTTTTTTATTTTTTTATTTTTATTATACTTTAAGTTCTAGGGTACATGTGCATAACGTGCAGGTTTGTTACATATGTATACTTGTGCCATGTTGGTGTGCTGCACCCATCAACTCGTCAGCATCCATCAATTCATCATTTATATCATGTATAACTCCCCAATGCAGTCCCTCCCCCCTCCCTCCTCCCCATGATAGGCCCCAGTGTGTGATGTTCCCCTTCCCGAGTCCAAGTGATCTCATTGTTCAGTTCCCACCTATGAGTGAGAACATGCGGTGTTTGGTTTTCTCTTCTTGTGATAGTTTGCTAAGAATGATGGTTTCCAGCTGCATCCATTCTTAATTTGTTTTTTGGATTCTTTAAGTATCATGTAAATAATTATCATATTTAGAATTTTTTATTTTTCTTCACACATTATTTGATTAATTCCTTTCACAATAGAAAGTAAACTTATGGCTAAAAGCTCCCTCTACTGGTTCTCTCTAACACACCTGAATAAAAGTTTAAATATATACATATGTATATTTTAAAATGTATATATCTCTAATAGATATTTCCTAAAGTCATTAATTTATTAAAAAAGCAGAAAACTCAACAATGTTACTTTTTTACTTTTCTGTGACCTTACATGATCCAGTTTCTGAAGAATCTATGTTCTATTGTTCTTAATCCTTTATTTCTTCAAATTAAGCATTTGATTATTTTTCTGTCCATAAACTCTATAATGCGTCATCCGTAGACCCGTAATCATGCTTAGCACTCTAGTATTTCCTGAGAGGCAGTGTGGCACACCAGTTGAGAGCTGGGACCCTGGTGTACAGCTGCCCCACTCTGAATCAGCTCAGCCCTTTTGTAGCAGCTACTAACAGTCGAGTTACTTAATATCTACTTGTGTCAGTTGCCTCATGAAAGATAGGTGAATAACAACAGTTCTTCCCTCAGATGTGGTGGTAGGTTTTCAGTGTTCAGGTAAAACACGTAGTTCAGGAAAACAGCACAAGGAAATAACCCTCAAATCCTCACAGGCCATGTCTCAGTGGCCCATCAAAAGCAGAGAATAAGGACACCTGACTGAGTCTTTTTTTTCCCATTGTCTTTGACTTTTTTTATAGTTCTGAACTGCCACAATTTTGCTGCCAAGATTCTTACACTATTATCCATTGGTATCCGCAGAAGATTAGTTCCAGGACCCTGCTCCATGTGAAACTCCAGGAATGCTCAAATCCCTTATGTCAAATGGCAGTGTTTGCGTATAACCTTTCCACATCCTCCCTCATGCTCTAAACCATTTCCAAATTACTAATACAATATACATGCCATGTGAATAATTGTTATATTGTATTCTTATGAGTTATTTGTATGGTTTGTGTTGTTATTTTGGCTTGTAATTGACCTACAGTAATTGTACATATTTAGGGTGTACAAAGTGATATTTCAGTGCATTTATACAATATGTAATGATCAAATCAGAGTAATTAGCATATCTGTCACTTCAAACATTTATCATCCCTTAATGTTGGGAACGTTCAAAATCCTCTCTTCTAGCTATTTGAAAACATAGACTATTTTTAACTACAGTCACCCTAACGTGCTATAGAATACTAGAAGTTATTCCGGCTCCCTAGCTATAATTTTATGTCTGTTAACCAATGTCTCCTTACTACCCTCTACTCTTCCAAGTTGCTGGTAACTACAGTTTTATTCTCTACACATATGTATGCATATATATACATATATAAATAGCTATAAACATAGATAAGTAATACAGAGAAGGTAGAGGTATATTGCCACAATGTACATTTAAATACATACATGTATATATACGTGTTTCAAACTAAGGTTTTGTTTGTTTGTTTGTTTTGGTAAGACGAAGTCTCGCTCTGTCGCCCAGGCTGGAGTGCAGTGGCCTGATCTTGGCTCACTGCAAGCTCCACCTCCCAGGTTCATGCCATTCTCCTGCGTCAGCCTCCCGAGTAGCTGGGACTACAGGCGCCTGCCACCACGCCCGGCTAATTTTTTTTGTATTTTTAGTAGAGAGGAGGTTTCACCGTGTTAGCCAGGATGGTCTTGATCTCCTGACCTCGTGATCCACCTGCCTCGGCCTCCCAAAGTGCTGGGATTACAGGCATGAGCCACCGCGCCTGGCCACAAACTAAATTTTTAAAAGCTCCAATGTGATACCATATTAGCTGGTTTTCTGGTAAGAATGGTATTTTCAGGAATTTATATTTATCACTCAGTGTTAAAATTAAAAAGATTTTTCAGAAAAAGATGTATGCTTTCTGTATAATACCAGATTGTTAATACTGCTTACCATGAAGGTCGTTCCAATAACAATTTGTTTTGATCATCATGATATTTTGAAAACATTTCAGCATATTTTGAAAAGACTGTTTCAAATTTAGATTTCATGGTTAAACATCTGGATTTCTTTCTCGGTTCATTTAGCTGTGTTTAATATATACACCCTGCACTCCTTCAGAAAATAAAAATAGATTTTGTGAACACTCCAGAGGTGAAAGATAACAGCATTACATAAAATTAAGGGTTTTGGAAAACTCAGTTTGGACACAGTTTTAATTTTGGATAACACACTGAGATTCCTTGAGGAGAGGATATCATGCATATTTTAGCATCATTAAGTAATGGCAGAGTTTCGGAATTATGAAGTATACTCAAAATTCATTTGTTCAAGTACAAGTCATATCACAAATATTTACACATATTTAGAATCTAATATTAGTATATCTTGCATTGTGTCATTTAAAATATTGGTTCAGACCTCTTACCTTTATACCATCCTACATTTTAACCTATTCCCTTAATGTAGGAGATGTTGATTTCCCCAGAATCTGTGTTTTCTAAATTTTGTGTAACAGCTATAATCAGTCAGTTCTAGAACCTCACATAAGATAATTTTGTGTTCATAATACCGTCATTCCTTCCTACAGATTTTGAACTAGGTTGCTGAACATAAATCTTCAGATATACTTTATGCTTTTTTAATTGTTATTATTTTGGATTTCTTTACACTAAATTCTGTGCATTTCCACACTCCCATTAGGTGAACTCCTAATACGCTTCTTGAAAATGATTTTAACTTTCTATATATTTATATTAATAAAACAGCTCAACAGTATATAGATCTATACTCAGCATTGAAAAATAGTAATACACATTTCCCCAGTTGGGGTCAAATACAGGAAAAACTAAGTTCCTGCCATCCTACGAATTTGTCTCACCTATTGTACCTCACCTTTTAGTACTACGGTGTAATGGCAAAACATCTTTTATTTTCTGACCAAAATCATAGGTCCAAACTACCAGCATCTTTATTATTATTATTATTTTAAGCAAGGGAACACCAGTTACATGTGAGCTGACTCTTTAAATAATCTGTAAGAAATTAATGTACCAATGTAGCCAGCATCTTGAAAATAAATGCTAAAGGAAGAGAGGGCAAGGAGATGGGGTTTATGTTTTACAGAGAATACTTGCGCATTCAGACTGCAAACACAGAAAAAGAACTCTGAAACTCTCATACCATGGACATGATCAAGTAACAGATGTGGAAATGAAAGCCTCTTCTCTGTGACTTCATTTATCCTATTTCTACCCTCAAACAGTATTTCCTTTCTCTCATCTCTCAAGTCTTGTCTGGCTCCTTTTCTCTCTTCCTTTTCCTCATTTATATTTCTTTCTCAGTCCTGACTATTCCTCCATGACTACACATCCTCATCAGTCAATCTTAAGTACCAGCAAGCAGCAACTTTTTAAATGTCAATTTATTCGCTATAGGAAAGGGTAGTCAAACTAAGTAAATGTCACTTAGTCTTATTATAATATGAAACTGTACTAGTTCAAACAAATTAGCAAAATAGTCTGATTTATTTCAAAATCTAAGGTTAGATTTTTAAAATATAGTTTAAAATTTAAATTTTAAAATGAATTTAAATGTATATATTTTATTTCTTGTGGTTTTTGTTTTTTGCATTTGATTACAAAACACTCTAAATAATAAATAAGCAAGCAAAAATAAAACGACAACTGAAAAGAGTAATGCTTTATCCCCAAATATTCTGTTTTTATGATTTATTTCCTATGTAAATACTTATTTTGATGGGAAATAGGTAAATTTGACATTGGTCAAGTTTGTAGCTGTCACAGTTCCCAATCACTAAGGGTCTGGTTTCTTGAATGTTTGACTAAAATGAATAAGCACCTATTTCACATGGGCTCTTCAAAGAGTAGCTTTTAGCAAAATCAGTCTATTTAGCCCATCAGAGACTTTTCAGCCAGTACAGAATTTCCATTCTCAATCCCAATTAATGTCTTTTCTATTAGTGGTCTATGATGATATATTAGTGCAGCATATATTTTTTATGATTAGAATATCAACTTTTGAAAATGTAGTTTCTTTTATACACATAACAGTCACACTTTCACCCTGTATCCTTGGGGATGCGACTAACTGCAGATTGAAAATAAATATGTGAATATACAAAACCATTAAAATCACAATAATAAAAAATAATGCAAATAGAAAAACAATATAGCAACTATCAGTACAGCACCTACATTGTATTAGGTATTATAAGTAATCTAAAAATGATTTAAAATATACAGGAAGGGCCGGGCACGGTCGCTCACGCCTGTAATCCCAGCACTTTGGGAGGCCGAGGTGGGCGGATCACAAGGTCAGGAGATCGAGACCACGGTGAAACCCCGTCTCTACTAAAATACAAAAAATTAGCCAGGCGAGGTGGCGGGCGCCTGTAGTCCCAGCTACTAGGGAGGCTGAGGCCGGAGAATGGCGGGAACCCGGGAGGCGGAGCTTGCAGTGAGCTGAGATCCGGCCACTGCACTGACAGAGCGAGACTCTGTCTCAAAAAAAAAAATAATAAAATAAAATATACAGGAAGATGTGCGCAGTTTATAGCAAATACTGTAGCATTTAAAATGAAGAACTCAAGTATCCAATTTCGGATTTTGAATCTTGTTATCTATGGGGTCATGAAACCAATTCCTCCATGGATAATGAAGGACAACTGTATTTCTGTTGGTATGATAGCCCAATCAGTTTTAAAGAATGGTTCAACGTCTATCATCTGGAAAAGGAGAACAACATGAGTAAACCTTTAAATTATAAATGCATTGAAGTTATCTCTCTTCTTTAAAAATGACATAGAATATCATATATAACACACAAAAAAATGAAGAAGGCAATTCCAACAAGAGAGGAAAATAGAGCTGGGAAAAGCATCTGACATACAATATTTTCCTCACTGACTTACTGGTTAGCAGCAAGGAGTACACGATAAATTTCAAGTTTAACTGGAACAGCAAAATGAATTTATGGTAAGTTGAAACAAAGTCATAACATGTGAAGAGAAAACAAGTTTTAAGAAATAAGAAATGCAAGTTTTTGTATAATAAGCTTTTATGTCATCAGCTCCATAAATAAAAATGATATTTGCTTTGCTGGGTCAAAATAATAAAATTTATATTACAGAAGATCTGAAACAAATTTTAAGCAACTTCTACAAATTGTTTTGAAACTTCTATGATGTTCAAATTCTGATGTTAAATGTATATAAGGAAAAAAATGGAAATCTATTGGTGAATCTTGGCCATTGTGCTCTGTCTGAATCTACAGATTAATTCCTTAGCATGAGGAATTAATCTGTAGATTCCTTAGGTACTCACTGGGAATAATTGTGTAATTTGGGATGGGCAGTTAGCATCAGATATCACTCTATTCTCTATCATATTGAATGCTTAGATACATATATAAAAAGACAAAAATGTAATTATTACTAAATATCAAATAACTATTGACAAATAAAAACTAAGGAATAAACATAAGTATATTTTTTCAACAAATTATTTAATATTTTCCGGGTTCTAGGCACTGTGTCTTAGGCAGAATTTCAATGGTGTGCAGAACAAAACCTGTGCCTTGAAGGAATTTTGGAAAGTGTTAAAGAAATTAAATCCCAAGCACAAATAGTTTTATACTTTACAAACACACTTCTATCTGTGCTGTTTAAGTTAAGTTTCTTGAAAGACCTCAGTTTAAGATTTTCATGCATTCCTCAACTGGAGATACTAATTTTTAGGCTGCCAATCTGATATTGTGAGTCATATCAACAGCCTACAGATCACTTTTTAAATTTATGAAAGGTTTCTTGAGTTCGTCTGACTCTGCTGCTTAGGTCTTTAAAGGCAGATCTTGGACTCTGTTCCCTAAATGTTCATTAAACATTGAAATGAGCAACTTGATGGAAATAAAAAACAGTTAAGCAAATATTAAAATAAAAAATAAAAATAACAAAATAAATAAATAGGTAACATAAAATAAAATAGTGCATGTGATTCCATGGTTCCATGTGATGTGTTTCTAGCCTAGCAACTCTGGTGCCTCTGTCCTGCTATTGCTCCTAACTTGTCATCCAGCTGCACTGTGAGACACCAGCAAGACTCTCCCCTCATCCCCCATCCTGATTTTGTAGCTTAGATACCACGAGGCGCTTGTATAATCTGGACACAGCCAGGCCTAGTGGACTTTGATTTCAGTCTGTGACCACTCACTAGTGATTTGACCTTTGGTACATCATTTAACCCGCTCAATGCTCAGTTTTCTCATCTGTAAGATAAAAGTTTGTACTAGATGGTCTCTTAAATCACTTCAAGCTGGAAAATGTCATGAGTTTATGAACACAATAAACACTAGGCTCCTGAAATTTTAGCACAGTCCTGGTTTGTTTTCTGTGGATATAAGTTCCTTTGAAAATGGAAGCTAATGTTGCATTCATTGAAAATAAAAAGAATTGATTATTACTCGTCAATGTGGTAACCATCTAAAACTAAGGTATAGAATAGAAGGCATCATTAGGAATGGGAAGTGGTGGAAATAAAAACAAGGATGACAAGTAAAAATACACTAAGTGAGAGAATTAAAAAGTCACTAAGTCAATAAAACAGAGAGTAGGAATTCTATTCACTGAATTATTTAGTCACTCATTCGAGAAACTGGTCACAAATGTAAATAAAACAGAAACCACAGTCCTTGCATATATATATGTTGTGGTCAGGAGGAAAGAATGGGGCATATTTACATATTAATAAACATTAGTTATGAATAAGAAATAAATCAGGTAAAAGAAAATAAAAGGGGGTAGAGATGATGTAATTTAACACTTCAGGGCATATTGTATCATTACAAGCCTATCAAGTTACTGAGATAAAACGTCATAATCTCAATTCTGTTCAACGATATTGTGAATATTTATTGGATGTGTACAATGTTATAAAACGGGAGGAGGAAGTGAAAAATATGTCCAAGGTCCAGGGGCTTAAAATCTATGGGAAAACAAGGGCGACATGGAGCAATTAAATAACAATGAAAGTTAATGTGATATTAAATGTTAAAATTAGTTTCAGAACCAATAATCTTTATTGGAGTAGGGAAAGAGAGCGAACTGAGTTCATCACCAAGTTATCAAATGCATTTATTTTAAATGTTAGATATATTATTCTCAACACCAAAGTCTCAGAATGTTTCTTTTGATTTTTGGTTAGGAATGAGTTTTAAGGGAAACAATCAAAGTATATCATCAGATGATAAAGGAAACCTCAACTTAATAGCTGTTCAGACACAGTAGATAATGGCAAGATGTTGCTGGCTCACAATTAATTGTGTATGAAGCAGCAGCAGAGCCATTCTTTTGTGACTGGGGGTGATTAACTCCCCAGCTATTAATCATCTAATTGTTAAAACTGATTACCTAAAAACTTGTTAGCATGTTAAATTAGCTCTACTGTCTCTCGCCTTTTAAAAACTATGTAACTGGTCAAAACATATTAGAGCTTTGATTAGATTTACAAGCTGTCCATTTTTTGTTATTTTCAAGGTGAAAATCCTTCCGACGGTTTTAGAAAGGTAGCTCCTTTCACATTTTGCAGAGAAAATGGATGTAAACAATAAAGAGATAAGAACAACCAAACTGGCATAATGGACCTCTGGGCTGTGACCAGAAGGGATAGTAATTTAATAAAGTCTGACCTGTGTTTTATTACATCTATATCTATATGTGTATTTAATACACACATCTGGTAGAAATACAAATAAGCATATATACATATATTGAAAATTACTCATCTACAGTAGTTATTGTTTAACACAATTTCCATTTATTTTTGGAGTTTGACACAACAGTATAAATGTGCATTTCTCTTAAGTTCTTCTTTTTCTTAGTACAAATAGTTTAGCACTGACTGCTGCAGTAACCTCCTAACTAACCTGTGTACATCCTCTTGCCTTTCTCAAATTGACACTTCCATTCTGCTTTTCCTGTGGTCTTTCAAAAATCAGAATCTGCTCCTATGAATCTCCTGTTTAAACCTCACTGTGATCATGCCTATATTTTAATTGAAAAGACTTTTGTCACAACAGTGTATATGTACAGGTCTGTTGTTTTAAGCTACTCCCTGGAGGTGGTGAGTTGCTGTCTGAGGAGCCCTAATGAAGAACAGGTTTGCTGTGTTGGGGCTTAGTCAGCAACGGAAAGACTCATCAGAAGCCCACCTTCCTGAAATGAGAAAGTGTAGTACTTCAACTGCGTTCCGCTTGGATCAGCCCCAGAGGGTTTTCCTACATCATAATGGAAATGGTTTTTCATTGTTGAAATGAATGGTATTCAACACTTGTGGTCAAGTTTACAACATTGAGTAGGCACCTCTACATTTTTCTGAACAGAGTTTAAGAAGACCCCAAAGCCAGTTGATCTATACTAAATATATCTACACTGAGAATGACGACCTGGCACCAAGAGGCCATCCCCTTCTATGGTAGACAGCCTACACCAGCCTGGTTGTGACCTGATATGCAGCACAGTACTGCTTCTGGAATACGGTCACATTTGAACTTAAGCCTTTCATTTAAGCTCATGGCAGATTGTCTAAAAGGACAGAAAGCTGAGGATTTTATTCAACTCATATAACAGATTGTGCTTTCTTCCTACTTGTTAGTAAGTGTTTTAATGTGTAATGGAATTAGGACGAAGGCTGTTGGTTTTCTTCTCCAGCCTAAAAATTGTGTATATTAAATTGTGTATATTTACAGTGTACAACCTGATGTTTTGATACAGGTATCCATTATGAAATGATTACCATGAGCAAGCCAATTAACACACCTGTAGCCATTATCTGCAGTGACTTCTGGAAGATACAGATATCTAACAAATAAGAAAAAACCAGTAAGTGCAAATGACAAAACTGGCTCACATTATTTGCAATACACATCAAGGCCTCCCCACTGCATTATCTGATAAGGGTGAAACTCACTTGCAAGTCATCCAAGCTTTCCGTGACCTTCCCACTCCCTCATTACAGCTACTTATCTTGAGAGACCTGGTCAGACCATATCACTCTTATCTTCCTCTTCAGACCCCTATTATTATTCTGTGCATTTTCTCAAGATGAACCCTCTACCTGAAACATCATGCCACACAACTAAATCGTATTCATCTTGTACAACTCAATGTAGATACTGTCTCCCCAGAAAGATCTCCTCCATCTTCGCAGGTTCGGTTGGGTGCCCGCCTGCTCAGTGTGCTTCCTGAGCATGCTTGTGATGCTCTTTGCCACCGTGGGTTGAAATTGTCGGTTTAGCCATTGGCCCCCTTCTCTACTTAATGAACAACAAACATAACAGCAGGTGCTTTATCTTTTTCAGACAACACAATGCTCAGCAAAATGCTAGGTGGCCTAAATAAAATCTCCCGTGAGTGCTTCAGTGGACATCTAGGGGGAACATCAGGGACATCTCCCTGTCTAAAAAAGAAATGTTTGCAATGAGCATTTTCTTAAGATCCTGACCTACATATTCGCAGAGTGAATAAAATTGTCTTCAGATATTTCTTCTACTAACAATTACATATGCGCTTCCATAAATATTACTGGGTAGAGCTTGTCATTATAGATTTGAGAATGTTCTTACATAATACCAAAACGTCCTGAAAAACATGACTCTGTATGTTAATGATCTGCATTTAGTCAGCCCGATAGTGAAAATAGCCGGCAACTGGGAAACATGTACATGAATCACAACAAGGCTATCCAAATTATTTGGCTTAGTGTGTGTGGATAAGTGCTGGTGTTAAATTTCTTATGTGAGGAACGCAGAAATCATCTCACCAACTTCTGGATGTGGCTTACAAATGACCTCATCCCTGTATCCTTCCTGTGGTAAGTGCGCAGGGATCTAAAGCATCATTCTCCTCAGTGGTAGTAAATTATTGACTTTATTATGCTTTAAGAATGATAAAATGGGCTCCATTAGTATGTGCATTTATATTCCAAGTACACCACGTAAGCTTCAGTGAGTCAGTTGTTTCCTGGAAATTACCAAAATGGGTGTACATAATCTGTCGTTGTATCCTACACAATGCAAAGGACACTGTGTAACAGCTAATCGTTTATTGGACAACAGTGGTATCACGGGGATATCTCGTATTTATTTTATTGATCACCTGAAAACTGCTGATACTGGTTTATAGGGCCATATGTTTCCTATAGTAAATGTTCCTTCACATATCAACTAGAATTACAAAATAATTCCAAATTCAACCATTTATAACTTCAACAGAAAAAAAAGCAAAAATCAATCTCTTCCTTATCCCTGTAATTCCCTGACAAGAAAAAACAAAAGCAAAACCAAGCAAGTAAATGTATCAGGTTATATTTAATGGGCATGTCTGCGTGGTTTATTTTTTTAAATGGAGAAGAAAAGAGAAATAATATATTTTGAATATATACCATGGAAAATGTTATAGCTTCTTTACTAATATAAAGTATTTAAACATGACAATGGCATTATTATTAGGTACTTAATGTTCATTCATAGATTAGTAAACTGTAAAATGAGGTCATTCACAATCCAACACTGCTCTTTTTACACCACTCTAATTTTGGAAGTATTTGTGAAATTTGTTAATTGTTAAGAATAGTAATAATCTAAGTGTTGGCATTTATTTAATTGCATAGCTGAGTAAAATTTATTGACATTTCTTTGGAAAATGAGAAAATTTAGATTTTCATGCAAGAATATTAGCTTAAAATATCTTAGTATTCAGTTCATCTAATTGCCCACCTAAACAAGAAAATTTGCATAATTGCTTAGCAAACAGTGGTTATACAATGGAAAATTGAATGGCACTTTAAAAATAATGAAGTAATTTGGAATGCAGAGATGAAGGCCCCAAAATAAGGGAAGCTAAAAGAAAAAAAAAGTTGTTCTCTTACCAATCTTACTTTATTTACCCCCATTATTTACTTCTCAATGCACTGGGAATTCTAGACTCTGAAATTTGTTTTACAATCAAATCATAAAGTGTTTAAATACAGTATTCATGTATTGTTACCTAGATATTGTTTCCCTAGTTTCTAAATGTATGTTCTAGAGATGTTGAGGAAAATGCTCTTTTTTGAAAGAAAACCTTTCTTTGTTTCTCTATACCAATGACACAGTGTATAGAATACCTTAAATGTTAAAAAAAAAAAAAGCCTATCTATTAATATAAAATGCAATTGTTAAGGCTTTCAAAATACCCCTGAAGTATAGCCATGGGTCCTTATTTGTCCACCCAAAGTATGTTGAAAGCCTAGTACAACTGACCAATTGGTTCGTTTTGTCTGCTGCCCAAATAGAGCCAATTTATCAAGACAGGGGAATTGCAATAAAGAGCTTAATTCATGCAGAGCTGGCTGAATGGGAGACAGAAATTTTATTATTACTCAAATCAGTCTTCCCCAAAATTCAGAGGCTAGGGTTTTTCAAGGATAATTTGGTGGAAGAAAGGGGGTGACCTGGCAATGGGTGCTTGCTGCTAATTGGTCGGGGGTGCAATCATAAGGGAATGGAAAATGGTCCTCCTGCATGCTGAGTCCCTTCTGGGTGGGGCCACTGGAGTGATTAGTGGGTCCAGGTGAAGCCATCCATCATCAGATGTGTGTGCAAAAAAACCTGAGAAGACATCTGGAAAGGCCAATCTTAGGTTCTACAAATAATGATGTTATCTGCAAGAGTAATTAGAGAAGTTGTATATCTTGTGACCTTTGAAATAATGGTGGATAATCCTTTATGTCTACACCGTAGCAGAATTTAAGTTCCTCTCATCCTTTAAACCTGGTGGTCTCTCATTAACTTTACAAAGGTGGTTGAGAAGGGCTACTATCATTTAAACTATAAACTAAATGTCTCCCCAAATTAGCTAGTCCCAAACTCAGGAATAATTAAGGGCAGTTTGAAGGCTAAAGGCAAGACGGAGAGTTGGTTACATCAGCTCTCTTTCACTGCCATAATTTTCTGTTATAATTTTTGCAAAGGCTGTTTTACTAGTTGTCAGCATCTGTGAATGAAATCTTGTGTGGAAATAGGGTCTTTGCAGATGTAATGAAGCTAAATGAGGTCATACTGGATTTGGGCAGACCCTAATCCTATATGACCGGTGTCCTTGTAAGAAGACACGCAGACATACACAATGAGGAGACCACCATGTGAGTGAGCATGGAGGCTGAGACTGGAGTGATGAGCCTGCAAGTGAAGGCACAGGAAGGACTGCCAGCAACTGCCGGAAGACAGGAGGAAGGCCGGGAACAGAGTCCCTCAGAAGCTCCAGAAAAAAATCAACCCTGCCGACGTCTGGGTTGCAGACTTTAACCTCCACACTATGACAGAATACATTTCTGTTGTTTTAAGTGACCCAATCTGTGATGCTTTGTTTCAGCAGTCCTAAGAGCTAATACACTGGACACATAAAAGTCTGGATTTAGGCCAGGCGCGGTGGCTCACACCTGTAATCCCAGCACTTTGGGAGGCCAAGGCAGGTGGATCATGAGGTCAGGAGATCGAGGCCATCCTGGCTAACACAGTGAAACACACTGTCTCTACTGAAAATACAAAAATTAGCTGGGTGTGGTGGCGTGTTCCTGTAATCCCAGCCACTCGGGAGGCTGAGACAGGAGAACTGCTTGAACCAGGGAGTCAGAGGTTGCGATGAGCAGAGATCTCACCACTGCACTCCAGCCTGGCGACAGAGCAAGACTCTGTCTTAAAAACAAAACAAAACAAAAAGTCTAGATTTAACAGCATGCTTCTAAAGTCAGAGGCTCATCAGGCACTGAACTGGAATCTTACAAAGTGATTAAAACCAAACAGAACAAAACAAAACCCATCTTTTTTCAAACATCTGTCTTTCAGTGTTGACAAACAGATTAGATGTTGTTAGCAAAGGTACACATGTGGCCATCTCTTGTATCCTCGTTCAAAATACATGAAAATGCTCTACTAAGCATTACACTAGATTTTGAAAAGAAAGAAACAGTCACAGGGCCCTAACTATTCAACAGTAACTGTTCTAACACTCGTAATGTACTATCTCATTTAATCACCAAAATATTCCTAAGACTAAAGTACTACGGTTGACTGAAAATTGTTATAAACCCCTTGAGATAGCAAATTGGCAATAAGTAAGAGAGACTGTAGAAATGTAGCCACTTCCAAGTGATAATTCTTTAGTTTCTCACCTTTGATATCTTGCATATGACTTTCACTACTACCCAGGCTGCAACATGTAGCAAATGAAAATATGGGGCAGGTAGTAACATTTGAATTCCAGAAACCAACTTTTTTAGCATAAGTATATCCCATTGAGTACACAGGACATACCAGCACTAAATACATAAATAAATAAATAAACTCAATAAATTAAATTCAATGGGGGCCCCCTGTCTGGCAAGCACGCTACTGTAAGACCTGAGCATTGGGAACAAAATGCAATAGCCTGTAGAGAATTCTGAAGTTTCACACAAGAATTCTAAAAGAAAACAGAAAATACCTGGTTATTATTTCATAGGGAACCAACTTTTATGATGTCTTCTCTTATCTTTGTATCCTTGTTTTCACTACAGTTCCTGGGAAATAGTAAATCTAAGAAAACTATTGAGTGAATTGAATTGACCATTTAGGTAATTTCTCTAAATATAAAGTGTGTTCTTTAAATTACTTTAATAGTTCTTCCCAGATGAGTCATTAGTAACAATAATTCTCATTTATAGTTTATTAATTGAATATAATCACTGGTTATATATATCATCATTCTGATCAACTTCTTTGAACCAATTTGTGAATATTTTGTGACAGGTAGAATTTTAGTAAGTCAAAATAATTATGAAAAGGTTTCTAACTCCATTAGTTCCCTAGGGCTGCTCTAGTCATGTACCACAAACCAGGTGAGTTAAAACAGTAGAAGTTTATTGGTTCAGAATTGTGAAGTTTAGAAGTCTGAAATCTACTAACTCAAGGTGTTGGCAGGACCATGATCTCTCAGATCCTTCCTGGCCTCTTCTAGCTTCTGGTGGTCCCAGTTATTTCTTGTCTTGTGGCTGCAGCACTCCAGCTTTGCCTCCATCTTCCCATTGCCATCTTCTCACTATATCTCTATTGCCAGGTGGTGTTTTCTGCTCTTATGAATACACCAGTCAACTTAAATTAGTGCCTACCCCAACACCTATCTTAGCTTGATTACATCTGCCAGGACCCTATCTGCAAACAACCTCACATTCACAGGTAGTAGTGTTTAGGACTTCAACAGATATTTTTTTGGTTGTTTTGTTTTTTTAATTTTTTTGAGCTGGAGTCTTGTTCTGTCACACAGGCTAGAGTGCAGTGGCACAGTCTTGGCTCAATGCAACCTCTGCCTCCCAGATTCAAGCAATTCTCCTGCCTCAGCCTCCCAAGTAGCTGGGATTGGAGGTGCCCAGCTAATTTTTGTATTTTTAGTAGAGAGAGGGTTGCACCATGTCGGCCAGGCTGGTCTTGAACTCCTGACCTCCTCCCAAAGTGCTGGGATTACAGATATGAGCGACTGCACCTGGCCAACATATCTTGTTTTTTATGTTTGTTTGTTTGTTTGTTGTGTGGACACAATTCAGTCCATAACACTAACCCATATTGTAATTTTGGCATAATGCCTAGTGTTTTCTAACAATGCCACTTACATAATAAACATTTCAAATCTCTAATCCCTTGGGCCAAGGAGTTTCATTGGCCTCACCTCATCTCACCAACCAGCCACAGAATGAAAATTCCTAAACTATTAATGTATTGAGAAAGGATAATATAAATGATTGTTGCTAGTTCTAAAACTTTGTATTAATGTCTGAATTACTCATCTAATTAAATGGAGCAATAATTGCCGCTACTACAACATGTTAGATACATCAGTGCAATTCATTACTAATTGCCTGCACCCTACCCCAGGGTATTAGTGTCTGGAAGGCCCAGGCCAAGCCCCACCCATCACAGGACACAAAAGGACAATAGTCACATAATACAGGGTTCAGGTACCATTCTTTTCAGCAGTTGTTCCTGTTGTACAGCTCAGAAAGTAGTGAGTGCCTTATCGTTTAATATGTTTACACAGGAGGGCTGGGCGTGGTGGCTCACGCCTGTAATCCCAGCTCTTTGGGAGGCCAAGGTAGGCGGATCACCTGAGATCAGGAGTTCGAAACCAGCCTGGCCAACATGGTGAAAACCTACCTCTACTAAAAATACAAAAATCTAGTTGGGCGTGATGGCCGGCACCTGTAATCCCAGCTACTCGGGAGGCTGAGGCAGAATTGCTCGAACCCAGGAGGTGGAGGTTGCAGTGAGCCAAAGTCGCACCACCGCACTCCAGCCTGGGATAGAGATAACCAGACTCCACCTCAAAAAAAAATAAATAAATAAAATTTATATATATATATAATATATGTTTACACAGGTTCTCTTTCTCTAAATAATACCTTTCAAATTATTAGTTTTGTTTGTATTCTATATTTAATGATCACATGCTCTACACAGTTTATAACAGTTTATTAACACACCATAAGACTGAAAGAACCAAACCAAAGACAGACGTACGGTCTACAATAAAGAGTGAATACGTAACAGACAGTGAATATAAATGGAAGTAAGATACTCCAAAATAGGTGTCATTTCTGTTTTTTATTTCAGATTCCTTTGAACATTAGTAATCACCATGAAAATTATTCAATATTTGCAGTTATCCTAGAAGGATAATTCTTTAATAAAAATGTGGCAGCTTTAACCTTATATACAGAGCTCAATTTGTATTTATAGGCATCGGAAATTGATTTAGGTCAGCCTCAGCACGAACAGAGTATGTAGCCACTTCCCTGCGTGAGCTACTTTTGTGTCCCCTAAGCATAATAGATAATTGCCTTCTCTAGGGAGCCGACCAGGGTCTTTTGTAATGTGGAAAGCTGCAACATTAGCAAACTCAGGTATTTGAAAGTGAGCAAGTAAAGAGGTACTACTCTTCAGGATGATAAATGGGGCTGGAGAAACTGTACTGACAGCATTTTGGAATAGACAATAGGGATCAGAACTATTAAAACCAGAAATTGCACCAAACCAGAGGCACAGTCCTTTGTGGACAAACTAAACACTTTCTTTCTTGTGAAATAACTGGAAAAACAAAAGTTTTGTATGAGTGTAATAAGAGTCCACAAAAACTCAAATTGTCTTTCCTTGATAAGCAAATTAGTGGTGAAAACTGAAAAAAAAAAAAAAAAAGTACTTACCCCCTCATTTTTTAGGGAAGAATTCTATGTATTCAGACCAATACATTCAGCCCTCTCAATGCTTCAATATTTGGGTCTGTGCAGGTCTTTCTGCAACGTAAGCCAGCACTCCTACCAGTGTTTACTGAATGTTATGCTATGTAATGATAGTGTTGGACATTTATCAGATTATTATTTCCTATATCTGTTTCATAATTGAAACATAGTTTTCAAAAAATACACAACAAAATCAAAAGGTTATCTTTCCTTAAAAAGAAAACACAGAGAGGATGACATAAAAAAAAAGGAGAAAGAGAAATGGATTTCAAATATTCAGATGTCTTTGAAAACTGAATTGAAGGACAAACAAGTTATCCCTTTTCAATAGAAAGAATATGTAAAGATAGCAAAATTCAGCGAAAAACTCAGGGATAATGGAAAATATGGAAACAACTCCAATGTTCTCAAAAACCACAGTGTAAGCAAAAGTAATTGCTAAAGTGCTTTGTCTTTGTTGTATATTAAAAATCTAGAAATCCGCCTGTGAACTGAAAATGCAAATTTTTAACATGATTTCAGTTCACTAATTTGAAGTCTGAAAAAATTAGACAAAACATTGTCTCCTACTCTTATATTTCTCTCAATAATAAGATTGTTTCGGGACATAGATTTGAACTTGCTAAAATTGTATTTTCTCAGATCAGCAGCCTTGTGAAATGTCCAGCTTAGTTATTCTCTCTCATATTTTGGTGGCTTTGCATTTCTTGGTAGCCTCAGCAAAGCTGACTGTTGGGCTGAAAGGTTCAAATAAAACAAGACCGAAAGGGCAGACAGAATGATGTGATATTCCAAATCAGATGCAAGAATTAAAAAGTAATCAGCCGGGCGCGGTGGCTCAAGCCTGTAATCCCAGCACTTTGGGAGGCCGAGACGGGCGGATCACGAGGTCAGGAGATCGAGACCATCCTGGCTAACACGGTGAAACCCCGTCTCTACTAAAAAAATACAAAAAACTAGCCGGGCGACGTGGCGGGCGCCTGTAGTCCCAGCTACTTGGGAGGCTGAGGCAGGAGAATGGCGTAAACCCGGGAGGCGGAGCTTGCAGTGAGCTGAGATCCGGCCACTGCACTCCAGCCCAGGCGACAGAGCAAGACTCCGTCTCAAAAAAAAAAAAAAAAAGTAATCAAACAAATAAAATCCTCCTTATTGCATCAACGTTGGGTGGGGAACAAAGTAGACTGAATTTAACAAAATTTATTTTTGTAAAATTTTTGTAAAATTTTGTATTTTGATTTATTTTTGTAAGAGAAATCTTCCTTACTTCAGAAGCTAATAAATGTAAATCATCCTACAAATTTGAAAACCCCTGGGAGAAAGGCATACTCTACTTTCAGTTAGCAAATTGGACATAATTGTAAAAGAAGCATGCACCCATTTCAACTTGTGAACATGAAGATTGAGGTTGCATGCTTAACTTCTGCATAGTAGAAACACGAAGAGGAGCCCTCTCAAATAAATAACTGTCAAAGGAACCAATCCATGAGGCAAAAGTAACCTTCTCAGAGAAAGACACTGTTATTTTTTCTGTTTTTATGATTTCTTGGTGGTGGGAGAGGGAGTCAAAGTAGCAGGTAATTAACTGCCAAGCAATAGAACTAATACTGAGAAGAGAGAATCATATGTCTTTATCCAAACTTCAACAAAATTAAGTTGAACAGTAACTGACAGTGACAGCCAGGGACTCAAAATTATTTATTGCTCCTAAGTTGTAAAATTAAAACACTATTTTCAATCATTTCATTGCTCTTTAAGTAAGGATAAAATGTGACATCCTTCCTTCTAACTAAACAGAAAAGGTTTAAGGAATAGAGGTTCCCAGTCACGGAATGCCATTTTCCCACTTATCAGACTCCAAGCAGTCCTTAGCACCCCCATGCACAGTTACCCACCAAGAGACACAATTCTTCCAGTCAATGAGGCTGCGAACAAGACACAGAAGCTTCTATTCCAGTCCTCATTTTCAAGAAACTTCTCTTTGAGAGAAATTAGCCTAAGCCTATCAGAAGAATAGTAAAAACTCAATTTATTTCATTGGCTGGTAGTCAATTAATCTCACAGAATTGGAGAAAAGCACTGAGATTTTAATATGTGACAGTGTAAATATTTAGGTCAGTCAACAACTTGTGCACTGACTGTTTATAACTATGCATGTGGTAAACAAAATCGACTAGCATATGGAATATTAAAAGAACACCTGAAGTTGGAGGCTTCTGTATCAAATCAGGATGGTAATTGTTATTATATTGAAGTTCATTGGCTGCTACCTAAAATGTGTTTTCATACCATCATAATTTTATTAAACATGTAAAAGAAGCAGCTAACAATAATTTCAAATAAGCTGCTTAATTTTGCAAAGACATTCCATTTCTGTTTTGGCACCACCACTGGTCATCCATGTGACTTTGAGCAAACTACTAACATCAATGCACCTCAGTTGAATCACCTGTAAAGTAGGGATAATGCATTACTGAACTTCCAGGATCATTGGGATACTTTATGAAATGCTGAAGAGCTGTGCAGAGTCCCTGGCACAAAAAAAAAGTAATCAATTAAAGTAAGTTCCTATCATTTCCCCAGGCTTGCCATCATCATCACTACTCAATGAATAAAACCAACGGGGAGAGGCCGGGCGTGGTGGCTCAAGCCTGTAGTCCCAGCGCTTTGGGAGGCCGAGACGGGCGGATCACGAGGTCAGGAGATCGAGACCATCCTGGCTAACACGGTGAAACCCCGTCTCTACTAAAAAAAAAAAAAAAAAATTAGCCGGGCATGGTGGTGGCCACCTGTAGCCCCAGCTACTCAGGAGGCTGAGGCAGGAGAATGGGGTAAACCCGGGAGGCGCAGCTTGCAGTGAGCTGAGATCCGGCCACTGCACTCCAGCCTGGGTGACAGAGGGAGACTCTGTCTCAAAAAAAAAAAAAAAACCAAGGGGAGTTAAATAAAACTAGGTTAAATTTGTTATTTTTTATTATTATTTTTTAGATGGAGTCCCACTCTATCGCCCAAGCTGAAGTGCAGTGGCATGATCTTGGCTCACTGCAACCTCCGCCTCCCAGGTTCAAGCAATTCTCTGTGCCTCAGTCTCGTGAGTAGCTGGGATTACAGGCACCCGCCACCACACCTGGCTATTTATTATTTTTATTTTTTAGTACAGAGAGCATTTTGCCATGTTGGCCAGGCTGGTCTTGAACTCCTGACCTCAGGTGATCCACCCGCCTCAGCCTCCCAAAGAAAACTAGGTTAAATTTGAAAGTAAGATTATAGCTTAACATTTGTGACACAAACAGCTCTCTGCATCTTTTGGTTGTTCTCTCCATGGCAATTTAAAGGAGACTATTTCTAAAGAATATGCTGCCAGGCGTAAGGATCTTTCACCTATATAACCTCGCTTAAGGAAATCCACTCAGGTGGAGGTCTGCTTACGGGATAAACGGAGGCAATTTCACAACCAGTTAGGAAACCAATCTTGGAGTTGTTTGCCTCTTGCCACAGACTTCTCCTCTAATGAGAGTCTGTCTTCTTGAATATCTTTCTAGATGTAATTGAGGCCCCCATTTATTTTAATTTTCCTGATTATTGAAGACATTTTATTATCAAATACTGTAACTGCATAATAGAGGTATGACCTTGTCTAGCAGTTATCTAGTCCATGCTCCTGCTTAAGCTTCATCCTTCCTCACTAATGAACATTTCTTCCTGCCTAAAGATTGCAAAGCATGCTCACATATTGATCTTCTTTGATCATCATAACCACTGACATAGGTAGGCAGATATTATAATGACCATCTCCAAGGGAGGAATGAGAAAACTGGGGCTTGGAGACATTCGGTTACTTGTTCTAAGTCACCCGGGTGGTTTATAGAGTGACAGACTCCTAAAATGTTAACCTGATTATTTGGTTAATGAGCGTCAAACATAAATGGGTACAAAGGGCAAATACAACATCAGTGCTTCTCTCAAGCCTGCTGTGTGGCATCAGAAACAAAGGTGTTTGTATTGCAGCAAAGCACAACCTGCCTGGCTGCATTGTCTTTTACAAACACTTTGGGGACAATTTAAAATTATTAAACAAAAACCTCCAAAGGCCAAATACTGTTTTGGGGTCTCAGGTTTTTTTTTTCTTTTTTTTCTTTTTTCTTTTTCTTTTTAAATCACTGATTTCTTTGATCCCCTCTGATCTTCCTTTAGCCCCAGGAGGGGAAATGGTATGTATAAGGTCACTCAATTAGCACTAGAAATCGTAAGAATTTGACCCACTTATAGCACAGCCAGGACCTCAAAACATGCTTTTTTTTTTTTTTTTTTCCTGCAGACTTAGCTTTCTTAACAATGCACCACACAATGCTCGGGGCAGGGAATCTACCCAAAGCTTCTAGCCATTGTTGAGCAATGAGTTCAATCTTTAGGTATCTGGTCCCGGGTGCCAAAAACCTATGTTCTTTCCATCTGGTTATACCTCAATTTAGTGGGTAAGTAAACGATGCAGGTGGCATGTTAATGACCTATGGCGGCTGCTCATTCTCCTCTCAGGTTGGCGTAGGTAAGTCAGCACCACCTGAGATCCAACACTGTGACTTAGACATTAGGAGCAGTTTATCATTTGCTGAATAACAGAGTTTTGGAGCCAACAATGGGGATAAGGAAATGAACATGACATAGCCCCTGAGTGCCCGAAGCTCACAGGCCTCTAAAGCTGTGGTTCACATATTTTCCACCTAGTCCTTTAAACAGGCAATGAAGTAATCTTCATTAGGCTACAATAAAAAAATATTTTAAAAGTGTTATAACTTGGTTTGCCACAACAGTCTCTTGTTGACAAAACTATAACTAAATAAAACTATGTTAGTGATTCATCAAAAGCAATATTTTGCTGCCCATCAATTTGTGTAGGGTGATTTTCTTTTGTTTCTCGGTGCCAAATGGAGATGAATCTAGTGTATGACCTGTAGGGAGTTTGCTGCTGAAACTGTCTACAAATCAAAACTAGAACCATTTAAAAAAGTGAGAGTTCCAGCTGGATTAGGTCCTGAAAAGATGAATACCGCAGTAGACAAATAATGCTGGACAATACATAAGGTCTTGAATGAGAGCTCTCTGTTAATATATAGTCATCAAAGGCCCAGGGACTTGCTGTATTTCATAGTATCTGTGACTCTGTAGAGTTTTTGTTGCTGTTGTTGTTGTTGTTGTTGTTGTTGTTGTTTGAGATGGAGTTTCGCTCTTTTCACCCAGGCTGGAGTGCAATGGCACGATCTCCGCTCACTGCAATCTCCGCCTCCTGGGTTCAAGCAATTCTCCAGCCTCAGTCTCCTGAGTAGCTGGGATTGTAGGCGCCTACCACCACATCCGGGTGATTTTTGTATTTTTAGTAGAGAGGGGTTTCACCATGTTGACCAAGCTGCTCTCGAACTCCAGACCTCAGGTGAACTGCCCACCTCAATCTCCCAAAGTGCTGGGATTACAGATGTGAGCCACCACGCCCGGCCTGTATAGAGTTTTAGAGTATAAAAATACTTATACTTTATCTCTTTCTGTATTCATAGAGTAGGAATTACTTGAGTAGATAAGAGTGTTATTTAATCCTGTTTTGCAGATGAAGAAACTAGGAAAGAAAGAGGTTAAGTGCCTAGCCTCTGGTAACCCAAATAATGGGTCTAGACCTAGGGCCCAGAACTTCACTGGACAGGACCATATATCACAGTGACTATCTCTTGTCACTTATTTTGAAGGAATATTGTTGAAATCCAGAAATGTGCCATCAAGTATCTGTTTATCTTTGTTTCTTATTAGTTACATCTATAGCTCTAGAAATAACCAATTTTTATTTAATTCTTATGTCCATATAATTTTCAATTAGTTATCTTAACTTGAAAACCTTTGTCTGATTCTATGTCCCTATGGCCACGGACATTTCTATTTCCTACAGGTAAACACTTGAAGAAAAATCAGGAGTACATGAACCACTGTGTTAACACAATACTTATAAATAGGTTTGTTAGCCCTATATTTACAAAAAAATCTCATCTCACCTGAGGTTTAGATATGAAATAGCTTCAGTGTGAACCTCAGAATGACTCCCAGTCTGAAATGGTTCCACCTTAGCGTCTTAATTCCATGATTAGAAACTAGTTGTTTTGAATACAGTATGGTGTTTCTAGGGTCAGTCTACTCAAAAGCAAATGGTTACGTCTAAGCTGTTCCAGGCACATGGTAACAGTGGAAATGTAAGCACTGAACAAATATGCTCTAGCAGTAGTGATTCTCAGAGTCTAGTAAAGCAATCAGATGTGCAGTATGCTGAAATGAAGTGTGAGAGCTATGAAGAGAAATGCACAAAGGACTGTGACAGAATAAAGGATTGAATATTCATGATCATGCATCACAGAAGGCTTTCATGTGGAGCTTCTATATGAGAAGTATCTTAAAGGGTGAGTCAGGCAGAGAAGTGCACTCCAGGAGAGAACAGTGATCATATACGAGAATAATAAGAAAAATGAGTCAATTTGTTTTAATTTGCTCTATGCCATTCACTTAACAAATAATATGGAAGTGTCTTCCAATCCCCAGGTAACCACCTTACTTTTTATATACATATGCCAGTTCATTTTATTTTTGTAATAACACTCTGACGTAGGTATTAGCTCTGTGAATAGGAAAAACAGGAGGTTAACACATAAATAGAGAGGTTAAGACAACTGCTCCTGCCATAAGACAAAGTGGCTAAAAGAGCCAGGAATGAGTAGGAATCTACTGCTTCTAGAGATTGGATTCTAACCAAGCTTTCCTGAGTAACTGTTGGCAGTAGTTGACATGTAGGATGATCAGGAATGGAAAAAGAAAGACATGCTTGGATATACTGCCTGGAATTACATTTGGAAAGGAATTTGTCATACTTGAAGGCAACACAAAATGAGCTATTCATTATTTGATGCAGAAAGAATAGAAATACATAGCAACAATAGAAACAATAGATGGCAGGTGAGGTGGTTGGGCAGGAGAGAACTGAAATCTAGAGACAAAATTCTTAACGTTATCTAGAGCCAGCACAGCTTATGAACTCTCTGCCAAGCTAGTAGTTATGGACAGAATGACAAGGATGAGGACAAGCTGAATCATTTCCCATTAAGAAGCAAGCTACAAAGCAAATGGCCTGCCAGAGAAGCAAAAGTATTGATTGGCCATTTAGTGCAAATGATGGAACACTAATTAATAACTGCAACTGTCAGGAAGCAGTGATTGTTTGGCTTCCATATAGATTTCTTCCCCTCACTTTCATTTGCTTTAATGTTCAAAGCTTTCTTTGATGTGAATTTAATGCTTCCTTTTCTCATTCTGTTAATTCTTTCAGTATTTTATACTGTATCTTTTTGAGTATGCCTGCTTTTATACATTTTTTCTCTCTTGCATTACTAATGTTATATTTAGGGTCCCACGAGTCTGAGATTTCTTGTAAGTTTTTGTTTTGAAAACCAAATGAAGTAATTCAGAGAGGGGAGTAGATCTCAAGGTGAAGATTATCAAGGACATTTCATCTCTGGCAATAAATTTTAAGGGAGGGGTACAGGTCATTGTGAAGAAATCAGCATTAAGGGAATGTTTGTATATTAAAATAAAGGAAAATAAGCCAATAGAAAAAAATAAGGCAAAAAAAAAAAATATCCCAAGCAGACCATCTAAAATGTATGGTTATGAAGTCATTCACAGTGAATACTTTAGAATTAGGTGCCAGAAAGGAGTAAAATATGAACAGCAGGTTTTAAAACTCAAGTAAGATATGATATGAAAATGAAGCATATTGTGTATAACCAAATTCAGTCACGATATGCTGCAGACGTTAGGCTATTTATCTTAAACTAAAACAGTAAAAACAAAAGGCAAAAGTAGATCAAAATTCTAGTCATGGGGGTAGTTTTTTTGAAAGAAAAGAAACAGGCATATATGTGAAGAGACTGTCAGGTATTAATATTCTTTTAAAGATAACACTTGAAATAAATCGTTCTGGCCTTTCAACTGTTTTCACTGCTTTAGGGAAAAAAAAAACTTTCTATTCTTCAAAGTCCAGTTCAAATACCTCAAAATTATTATCTTCCTCTTCTGTACTTTGGCACCATGCAATTTCCTGTTATTTATATATATATGTGTGTGTGTGTATATACATATATACAAATATATATGTATAATATATAAATATATGATGTGTATATGTAGTGAAATATATATGAAATAGCTTCAGTGTGAACCTCAAAATGACTCCCGGTCTGAAATGGTTCCACCTTAGTGTCTTAATTCCGTGATTAGAAACTAGTTGTTTTGAATACAGTATGGTGTTTCTAGGGTCAGTCTACTCAAAAGCAAATAGTTATGTCTAAGCTGTTCCAGGCACATGGTAACAGTGGAAATTTAAGCAGTGAACAAATATGTTCACATATATTATAAATATGAACATAATATATAATATATATGTTATATATTATATGTTATATATTATATATCATATATTATATATATTGTTTCATGTGTTCTCATGTGTTCTAATGGATATATGTATTATACACATATATACACATACACACATATAATATATACATATATGTATGTTTTCTATTATATATTATATATTTATATGTATATATAAAATATATGTGTATCTATATATAAAATATATATATGTATGTGTATATATACATATATGTAGGCAAATTCTGCCTTGCAAGTATTTTCTCCTGTATATACACACAGATGTGTGTGTGTGTGTGTGTGTGTGTATACATATAGAGGAGAAAAATGCTTGCAAAGCAGAATTTGCCTCTTGCCAACCTGTATTCTCCCCAGCACCAGAGCCAAGAGGTCGAGCAAGGAGGTTCCAGGTTAAGTGAAGGATTAGTGAGCAATCAAACCCAGTGAACCAGGCAGGTGCCTCAACTTTCCGTCTGTCTGCATTGCTGTGCAATTGGCCAGCTGGAGAGCTCCTAATTTGCCTAATTATTCTCAATGCCAAGAGGAGTACTAGCCCCTGATCTTGACATATCCTACAGTCTTGTGACATAGTTTCGAAAGTTTTCAAATGGTGACTGATTTTAAGTTAGTAATCGCTCTAATGAGGCTAAGAAGCAGTCACAGTGGCCACTGTCTCTCTGAGGCATTGCCTGTAAAATCCAAATTATATGTAAAAGACTAAATAAGAGAGGAGAACAGAGAAAAATAAATCAGAAGTGCATTAGTGGTGAGGAAGGATAATGCCTCAGAGTGCTCCTATAGTAGTAACTTTGTCAGCTCCTGCCTATCCCTTCATTGCTACTTAAATAAGTGAAATAAAACTAATGAGAAATAACAAAACTACAAGGAGGATACTGTAGTTGATTTGACTTACTGGGAAAGGTTTCTCTGTTTCTAGGAAAGATATGGTTCTGATGGTAAACTTCAAACCTCAATTAAAATCTGTGTCAACAAGAATGAAGGGATGAGAACAGGAAACAGCCAGGCCTCTTGTCCTGTACTTTTCTGTGTGTGTCTCATTTTCCCCACTTATGGGATCAGTGCCACTTCTAAGCAGCAACCCTACAGTTCCCTTGAGACAAAATTCTGATCCCCATGACATTTGTTTCCATATTGCAGAGTTGACTGGTAGTTCTTAGATTTTGTGTTTGTGTCCTGGTCCTGTACCTGTTAGCTCCTAATCCTGATCCTAATCCATGTTTTCATTCATCTCTTACTCCTCTGACACTGCTTTCCAATTGTGCACCACACTTCCTGCCCTGGTCTCTGGCCCATTCCTCTCTGCCTTTGCTGATGGGCTTGGTCTGACAGCCCTTTTCATTCAGATCCTTGCAGCTCACTTCTTAGTCTTTCCACCCCAACTCTTCTAAGCGCCTAATCGATTGTGAAAACATTGAGTCTCTCCTATACAATGTTGACCTTTCTGTTGTTCTAAATCTCCATACTCAGAGCCAGCCTGTGTTTTCCAAAACTAAACAGATGTAAGTTCTTGGACTCTGAACAGAGCATGGGCATGCAAAACTTGTTTTTCCCTCTGGCCGCCCTTTGTGGCCAGTATGCTTCTCAAGATACACCCCACACCTGGAGTTCACAGTCCAGAAAAATCTCAACTCCCGTCTGGCCCTCCTCAGCCTGCTTTATTCTACCAACATCCAGCTTCTCCACTTGAGAAGTAGAAGTTGAAACCACAAGCTGGAGACATCCAGACTGCACACTGCCATAAATCAAATTTAGATTATGTTGTGCTTCTGAATTTTCCTTTCTGCTTATGCCTCTTTGTTATTTGGCAACGGGGTTCTCCGGACAATCATATCCATGCTTTTGTTTCCCACTGAGCAACAAACGTTAGGCTTGGCTGAGAGTCAGAACTGGCCCATTCTCAGAAGTAAGGTTCCCCAAACTTCTGGCCTATACTTCTAAAGCTAGTCACACATTTCAGTCAATCAACACAATGTTACATATGATTTCTCTTTCATTTTAGGTTTCTCATATCAGCACTAGCAGGGACTGTGGTGCTGCAGAACTGCAATTGCTTTCATGATTAGAACCTATGGGGTGAGTACAGTGAAAAGCGAGTTCATAAACACGACCGAGTTCTGCTACTGGTTGAGTTAAGGACTTTGAACTCTCAATCACAGTTTTATTTTGTTTTGTCTCTTAAAAAAATGGAATTTGACTAAGATTCCTCTTTAACACTGTTTCTATAATATGGAAAAAATATTAATCCACATAATGCTGCCTTGTATTTAACTTTACAGATGAAATCACAATTATGTTATCCAGATAAAGGATGTTTCCAACCATGGTTGACTTCATCCATTCATATACAGAAAATAAGCCTCTTAAAATCTCTTAAAATATCATATTTCATTCCCATAGTGATCTTGGCACCTTCATACTTCTGAATTACAATTTATATCTCAAATATACATAAATCGACCAAGGCATCTGCATTTAAGAATCACTCTTTGGCCAGGCGCAGTGGCTCATGCCTGTAATCCCAGCACTTTGGGAGGCCGAGGCAAGTGAAGTCAGGAGTTCGAGACCAGCCTGGCTAACGAGGTGAAAACACAGAAAAAACAAAAATGAGCCACGTGTGGTGGTGCACGCCTGTAGTTCCAGCTACTTGGGAGGCTGGGGCAGGAGAATCATTTGAACCCAAGAGGCAGAGGTTGCAGTGAGACAAGATCACGCCACTGCACTCCAGCCTGGGTGACAGAGCGAGATTCAGTCTCAAAAAAACTTTTCTTCTGTTCCTAAACAGAGCCCGGAGAGAACAAAACTGACATCTTAATGTACAGTAATATAAGTTCTGGAAATAGCACTTTAACATTTCAGGCTAACTAGCTCATTTATTTGTAGTCATTAATTATTTAAAAATTATTTTTAAAGCATTTAACCTCCTAAGAGAGAATCATAAAAAAATGCCAACAAAAAGAAAGAAATTTCTAACAAGTGGTAATCATTGATTATGTGGTAATCATTTATATATACTAAATAATTTGTTAAACATGTATCATTGAAGGCCTCCTTCCGGTGAGGCCCTGTATTATAATGAAGGTAGCTTCACTGCAAGCAGAACCCAGCAATTTACAGCTTTGTGAGCAGAAGCACAGTTGTCAAAATTAATAATACAAGGTAGAAAGTAATAAGTTCTTAAGTAAGGAGACAGGCTATAAGTGTTCACTGTATTTATTTCTTTGGTATTTTTTATAGAATCTTGTCTTCTTTTACTAAACTGTTACTTCTCAGGCCTCAGGTGTGAATATAGTAACTTTATTTTTGGCTTAAGAACCCATCACTCATGTAACAGACACAAAGAGGTAACATAAATCACAGTTGCTGATGCATACATAATAAAAAATGTCACTTTGAATTTCCTACTCCATGCATTAAAAAAAAGTGCTATGCCTACCCTTCATACTTCTCCATCGGTTATCATGCATTTTATGGCTAAAACCAAAGAGTTAACTCTTGAAGGATTATGGGTGCACATTGTTATTTTGATAATGACACAAACGTGTAATGCCTAAAACTTTCTTTTCTATAGAGCCTCCATTAGTGGAACATGGAACCTATTAACAGACTTAAAAGAAAATAGAAATAGGAACTGGAGAGAGGAAAGCTTGACCATTTCAAAGGTCATGTTGAACTAAAAATTTAAAGAGCAAGGTCCTTCTGAGACCTGGAGATGGTGTCAGAGTCGCAGGGTCAACCTGGCTCTGGCAATGGAGTGCAGCCCCAGGCCTGGAGAATCATGAATGAAGAGGAGAGCTGTGGCAAGAGTTTCCCAAGATAGAACTGCAAAAAAATCCCAACTAAAAGAAAGAAATTTCTAACAAGTGGTTACCTTATTGATTATGTTGAGATCATTTTTATATATTAAAAATGTGTTCAACATGCAGTCATTGAAGGCCTCCTTCCAGTAAGGCACTGTATTACCATGAAGGTTATACAGAAGGTAGCAGAGTGAGGCCCCATGCTCACCACAAATGAAGAGCATCTGGGGCAGGCATAAGAGGTGGCCATGAAGAGAAGTGGGAGTCTGTACTAATATTGTGGTGACTTAGAAACACTTCCAAAGACTCCAGGCACACCCTGTGGCTTCAGGTCCCAGCCTCTTAAAATGACTGTAATAGAGAAAGCAGCAATGGCTTCCCAGAATGGTCATGAAAAGTGTTTCCGCTGCCCCAGTAGATAGTACAGAATAATGACTGAATGTGGTGAACATAAATACATTCAAATTGCAGATTTTACAAGTTGGCTAATTTTCACTGCAAAAGTGCATTTTGCTGGGCTATCACCAAGCACTAATGTTGAATTTTTGCGAGTACGTACTTAAAATAGTAGAGTCCAGTGCATTTGAATCTTTTTTTTTTGAGGTTCAGGGGTACACGTGCAGGGTTTCACATAGGTAAACTTGTGTCATAGGGATTGTTGTACAGATTATTTTATTACCCAGGTATTAAACCTAGTACCTATTAGTTATTTTTCCTGATCCTCTCCCTCCTCCCATGCTCCACTGTCTGAAAGGATCCAGTAGGTGTTGCTCCCCTTTATGTGTCCATGTGTTCTCATCACTGAGCTCCCACTTATAAGTGAGAACATGTGGTGTTTGGTTTTCTGTTTCTGTGTTAGTTTGCTAAGGATAATGGCCTCCGGGTCCATCCATGTCCCTGCAAAGGATATAATCTCATCCTTTTTTATGGCTGCAGAGTATTAAACATCCAAAATTTGGACATTCGGTGGCTGCCTGTTCATTTAGAATAATTTATTAGCATAGTATACTATTCATTTAGATAAACTGCACTCATTATTCAGATTGTAACACTTTGACAGATAGCTCTTCCCTGGTTATCCAGGCTGAGAAGATCCTCCATGGATCTCCCTCTCTCTTTTTTTTCTTCATAGCATTTTCTTATCACAATTTAGAATTATATTCACTTACTTTCTTAATGCCTACCTTTCTCATTGGGCTATAAAGTTGCTGAGGGTGGGACCCATTTCTGTTCAGTTTGCTGATGAGAACCGATGAGAATCCATGAGAACACATGAAACACAGTGGTAGAGAAAAAGGTGACTTCACTTCCATTCCCCTACCACAGTGGTTCTCAACTGGAAAGATTGTGACTCTCAGGGAACATCTGGCTATGTCCGGAGACATTTTTGATTGTCATGACTGGTAGGGGTGTTACTGGCATCTAGAGTCCACACATGTGGGTAATCTTCCTGCAATGCACAAGACATCCACCACAAAAAAGTTATTTGGCCCAAGATGTTCATGGTCTCTCTTGAGAAACTGTCTGCTATGATTTCAATGTTTGTGTCTCTTCAAAATTCATATGTGGAAATCCTAACCTAAAATCCTAAGAATGAGTGCTGGACATCGTATGATATGGTTTGGCTGTGTCCCCACCCAAGTATCACCTTGAATTGTAATAATCCCCATTTGACAAGGGCGAGGCCAGGTACAGATAATTGAATCGTGGGGGCAGCTTCCCCATACTGTCCTCATGGTGGTAAATAAGTCTCATGAGATCTGACGGTTTTATAAATAGGAGTTCCCCTGCACAGCTCTCTTGCCTGCCGCCATGGAAGATATTTCTTTGCTCTTCCTTTGTCTTCCGCCATAATTGTGAGGCCTCCCAGCCATGTGGGACTGTGAGTCCATTAAACCTCTTTTCTTTACAGATTATCCAGTCTCAGGTATATTTTTAGCAGCAGCGTGAGAACAGACTAATACATCGTACCAAGAAGATTGTATTAGGAGGTGGAGCATTTTGGGGGGTGATAGGTCATAAGGGTAGAGACTTCTCATCAGTGTCATTAGTGCCTTTTAAAAGAGCTGCTTTACCCTCCCCACCATGCGAGAACACAGAAAAAAGTTACCATCTATGAAACAAGAACCCAATACTCACCACGCTGAATCTTCCTGTATCTTGATCTTGGACTTCTCACCTATCAGGATTGTGAGAAATACATATTTGTTGTTTATAAGCCACCCAGTTTATGGTGTTTTGTGATCACAGCCTGGAAGGACTAAGACTCTGCCCTATTCAAACTGATGATGCAAGTTAATATACTGAGGCAGTGGTCAACTCTCTCATCCTGAACACTTTTTAGCCAAAAGCTCTCATCAAGCCATTACCAAGGGAAAGATTCGTCTGAGCATCTGAAAATCATGAAATGACCTAGGGGACAAGGGTGCCTCCCAAACAGATAGTCAAATCCTTTTAGCCAAGAGGCCCCTTCTCTCAGCTGGGAGACATTGTCATCATTTGATGTGCCAGAAATTTCAGGGATCTGATCATCTAGTTAAAACAAATATTCTCTTCAAGGAAAGTTGACAGGAAAGAAACTTAAGGTGATGTCCTCTAACCCCATTTTTAGAGCACATAGATATGCTTGGGTCTTGCTCACATTGCAATTATGGTCAATAGAAGATGCCTAGATGAGGTTTGAGACTATTTACCTGAACATCCTAATACAGAATTAGAATATTTTTTACATGTTCAGTTTTTAAGCCAACCTGACATACGTAGGACATGGAAAATATTTACCCTTACACGAGGCTAGTGTTTCCTAAACTATTTGGTTAACCAATTGACCTCACATTAGGCCAGTGAGTATTTTCCAATCTTATTGGCAAACTTAGGGTCCAGATTACATTTAAGTGTATATTATTTGTAAGAGTGTGAAATTTAAATAGTCAAACTTTGTCATTAACTATTTCCTGACTTTGCACAAGTCACTTGGCCCATCTTTAGATCAGCTCTGTCTGTCTCATGATGATTTCTAAGATTCCCTCTAACTGCAAAAATTCTATAGAATTAGGTAACAAATTAATATCTGTTTTGTCTGTTCTGGCTTCCAGGTAATACTATCTAAAACTTTCTTTTATTCTCCTTCTCTATATCTCACTACTAGACTATAATTTAGTAAAATTTCTGGGACTGGGCAACAAGGCTGAGCTTACAATGCATGTAGCATACTGGAGACTGGTGGCATAATTAAGTAATTTTTACAATGAGTGGCAATGACATACTTGAAAACTGACCATGTGTGTCAATGCAAAAAATGTTCTGTCTCCATGATTACAATGTATAAAATGTATTTACTATTTGACATTCTGTTCTTTTCTCTTTAGAGCAACATGTTTTTATATTAATTTGTTCAGAGTTGATTTAAATATTTGAAACATGTAACAATCAAAATAAAGTAGATGTATGACCTATAAAAGTCTCCCGCTTAAAATATTTGAAGAGGAAATAAGAGAAAGCACAGATGAAAGGAGTTTGTCAGAGAAAAAAAATAAAAATAAAGAAGACTTGGAGCAAAGAAGGGAGAGAGAAATGGAAAGACAAATGGAACAAATTTCAGGAATAAAGTGCTATGGTTCAAAAGTTTGTGTCCCCTGCAGAACACACAGGTTGAAGCCTAATCCTCAATGTCATGTTATTAACAGGTAGGACCTCTGGGAGGTGATCAGGTCATGAGAACTGACCCTTCATGAATGAGATTAGTGCCCTCGTAAAAGAGACCTGAGGGAGCTCATTTTCCTCTTCTACCGCACGAGAACATGGCAAGAAGTTGCTTCTTCTAGGGAACGAGCCCTCACCAGGCCCCAGATCTGCCTAAACCTTGGTCTTGGACTTCTGGCCTCCAGAACCATGAGAAACACATGTGTGTTGTTTATGAGCCACCCAGTTTATGGTATGTTGTTATAGCAGCCCAAACAGACTAAGACAGAAAGTAAATGCAAGAAACAATACTTAAAAAATGAGTTTGGAGACTAATTAATATTCTGATGTTTGATTTTGTTCGATATTAAGAGTGATAGAGTTATTTATCTCCAAAACTATTTTCCATAGTTTGATTTCTGCATTTCTTTTTGTACACATTACCAAATAGAAAAGTCGTATCATGAGACTTACACTTGCCCAACCCTCATAGAGACCCCTCCAGAGAAATGGCTATTGTCTCTATTTCACCATGCTGAGACCACATGGTTTATGTCAGTTTAGGGTATTGATTTGTCAGTAGAGCTAAAAATAATAGTGTTATCAAAGCTTCTATTAATTGATTGAATGTGAGTACACAATAGGTCAAGAATACCTTACAAGCATAGATATATGTGCTGACTTGGGTTTTTCTCTTGTAACTTTAATGGGTTAAGAATTTATTGGAGGCCGGGCGCGGTAGCTCAAGCCTGTAATCCCAGCACTTTGGGAGGCTGGGAGGCGGATCACAAGGTCAGGAGATCGAGACCATCCTAGCTAACCCGGTGAAACCCCGTCTCTACTAAAAAATACAAAAAACTAGCCGGGCAAGGTGGCGGGCGCCTGTAGTCCCAGCTACTCGGGAGGCTGAAGCAGGAGAATGGCGTAAACCTGGGAGGCAGAGCTTGCAGTGAGCTGAGATCCGGCCACTGCACTCCAGCCTGGGCAACAGAGCGAGACTCTGTCTCAAAAAAAAAAAAGAATTTATTGGAAGGATAACTTGCTTTGTGAGGAGAAAAAAAATATTTGTTTTTAACGATCCTTTGGGGATTTTTCTCGCATAAAAAGAACAACTCTCAATATGCGTATAAGATCAACAACAAAGCTTTCCTGATGTATGCTACCATTGTTGTCAACGCATATATTATTTGGATGTAAATAAACTTGTCTTAATTTTGCAGTTTTCAGTATTTTTTGTATATGATGTTTAACATGTTAAAGGTTGTTAGAGCAAGCATCTGAACATTTAGGTGGAAAGCACCCAACATTAATTTTTGATTAAAAACACAAATACAGAAATTATGCCACTATTAATAATCATTCAGAATTGAGAGATTCCACCTAAATGAGTTTCCAGATAACTGAAGCTTAAATATTTTGGGTTGTGCCATCTAATAAATTATATTTTAGGCACACATGGCTACTTAAACTCAATTTAAGATAATTAAAAATGAACGAAATTTTAAAAATCAGGTTATATCTTATACCGGTCACATTTCTAGTCCTCACTGGCCACATGTGGCTAATGGCAACTGTACTCAACAATGCAGGCATAGACCATTTCCACCATCACAGAACGTTCAATGGGACAGCTCTGACTCAGAGTATTTAAAAATGTTTCTAGATAGAATGCTTTTCTAAAATATTTCACAATTTCCTCCCCTTTTAATAGAATAAAAATACTTAATTTTTCTCTATAGAATGCTTTTCTAAAGAATTTCACAATCCTATGCCCTTTTAATAGAATAAAAACACTTAATGTTTTCTAATTTCTGTTAACCTAATTTTATACAGTGTTTCAGCTATAGTTAAGTACGTAGATGTAGGATTAATGGATACCAACTTTAGTGGTGTCCCCAGGACTTGCTTTCAAGAAAAAGTATTTGATATCGAGTGGAAACATTTGTTCTTTTCTCACAGTGATGAAGTAAGAGATTCGCATTTGCTTGCTTTCAAAGAAAGTACAACTGCATGTCTTCAAAATTAATTATTTCACTCTCCAGAGAAGCACATCCCTCTCCTTCCTCATTGTTGTCACTTCCTTTTGTTTGGACACAAAATTCAACAGAAATATTACTTTTCTAATTGAATCACAACCATAGCCTATGTTTTGTCCACAGAAGTTTATTGCATTGTTTATTGATTGAATATGAAAGACTGTCTCTTTTATGCTGAAAGACTTCTCGGTAAGAATATTTTGAGAAGGGGTTACTGCAAAATCTGCAAATTTCTCAATATCAGAGTATAATGTATTTTCAAGGATGATGTCAAAGTAGATATCATACTATTAATTCTTCTTCAAATACAATTCTACGTATGTGTATGTGTGTGTGGATACACAAAAATTTAAGAATCGTATTGAATGATATAACTTTGTATTTAAATGCCTGTAGGATTGAAATTATTGATGGTATCTCCTCTATCAAGTATTAAACTCAAAATAATACCCCTATCTATAAGTCACATCAAAAAGTAATTTTGAAAGACCGGAAGAATATATATTTTTAAATTACAACCAGACATCATATTTTGCTTTGTTCATGATTTAAAGGATGCTATTTCAAATATTTAGCAACCAGCAGAGTATGGGCATTGGCCCAGAACAAACATGCAAATGGGATTCTGCTGGACCTCTGCTACTGCAAATGCTATCCACCATGTTGCAGAAAGGCCAGGGGCTCCAAGGCTCTCAGGAAGGGTTTCATGATAAGGGGCATCTGGAGGTCTAAGCGTAGTGACTTTACCAACAAGTTGAAAAGAAATATTTTAATAATATTTAGAGCCTTACTGAAGCAGGCCAGCAGAACATCAGCTTTATGCAATTGTTTAACCGAAAAATATCTTCCCTGCCAACAAATAAGCATTTAGTTTTATATATTTTTTTCTACTAAAGGACAAAATGGTGATAAAATCACTTGGAAAAATCATCCTTGCTTGATCTACTTTTCCTATTTTTCAGAGCCTTGACTCCATATTTTTCAAGCAAATAATATTAAATAGAACCTAAACATTTGTCCTGTTCTCCAATTTCTTTCCTAAGGCTAGTATAATTTTATGTGCACTTTAAACCTTTACTCAGAGGACACTGGGATTCTTCTCCTTTGCTGGCTTGCAAATATATATTGAGCCTGCAGTATTTGATGGATTATATCTTAGTTTTGCATTGTGTTCCAGGAAACTCCCTCTGGACCATGGACTCAGATTTGTGGATGCACATTTATGGTGGCCTGCCTGCATGCAGAGCTAACTAAGAACGTTTTGAAATAAACAATGACTGGTATTTTTTTGTTTCTCTTCTCTTCTCTTGAAACATACTGGTGTAATGAAATACATTGTAAAAGAATACAAAGATGCAAATATTTTTGATTTCTTATTCTGACATATCTTCCTTTGAATGCCCCCACATAATCTATTTTCCCTGCCCAGAGGCTACTTTTTCATTGTCACAGGTAGTTTTTATAAACATACATGTACAATGCCTTTAGGTATGATTGAGCTTCCTGAAGGTCAGACTTTCAGATAACTGAAGTTATCTAAGTTATTACATTCTAATTTTTTAATTTAAAAAACAAGATTAGTCTTATCTGACTTTAAAGTGTTTAGAAATCATCACTCTGGTCCTCACAATAAGAAAAATGCTGACTAAACTGAAAATCAGTAATTCTTCTTAGATCCTTCAGGTAATTAGGATCACAGGGCAAACCACTGCCCCCTTTGAAAACCAGACGGACAGGTGAATACACGGAATCAATCACAGCACACCAGGAGAAGTCAGCACTAGAGCCAACAACTAGATAACTGAAGAAATCATTGACTAATGACTAGACACTGGGTGCTGACTAGTTTGAGGGATGAAAACCCCTGGAGGTCCAGTCTTGGAAGGGGCCACACTCTCATTAGTTTTACATCCAAGAGGTCTACCAGGTTCTTTAGTTAAAGATGGGAGAAAAATCCCCTTGTTCTTTTATCAGGGAAAGGGGGATGTACAGACTGTGAAATATCCCCTGAATATTCCCTCATTCTTCTTCTTCTTTTTTTTTTTTTTT
>NW_012115154.1:14779109-14980638 GCF_000951035.1 Colobus angolensis palliatus | reverse complement strand
TTTGTAAAGTAAACATTAATTGGCCTGGCATAATGGTCCATGCCTGTAATCTTAGCACGTTGGGAGGCTGAGGCAGGTGAATTGCTTGAGCTCAGGAGTTCAAGACCAATCTAGGCAACATGAGGAAACCCCTTCTCTACAAAAAATATGAAAAAAAAAAAAATAGTTGGGCATGGTAGTGTAGGCCTGTGGTTCCAGCTATACGGGAGGCTGAGGTGGGAGAATCACCCGAGCCAGGGAGCTCGAGGCTGCAGTGAGCTGTGACCACGCCACTGCATTGCAGCCTGGGTGACAGAGTGAGACCCCGTCTCAAAAAAATTAATTAATTAGTTTTAAAATCAATGTAATTTATCACAATAGGCTAAGGAAGAAATATCATACAATCATATCTATAATGCTGAAAAGGCATTTGACAAATCCAACACACATTTCTCATTAAAACGCCGAACAAATTAGGCATAAAGGGGAAAAATTTCTACTTGATAACTACTTAAACATACAAAAACTATGTTTTTGTAGTTAATACCATAGTAAACAGTGTAAAACTGGATGCTTTCCCCCTAAGAGAGAGAACAAGACAAGGGTGTCTGGTCTCACCACTCCTATTCAACATGGTCATGAAAGTACTAGCTTATACAATAAGAAAAGGAAATGAATTTAAACAGACTGGGAGAAAGAACTAAAACTGCCTTAGTATGCGAATGTCATGATTTGCACACTACGTAGAAAATTCCAAAGAATCAACAAAGAAGTTCTGGGAACAATGAAGTAATAAGAGTAGTGTTGTAGGATTCAAGGTTAATGTGCAAAAGTTGTTTTCCTATATACCAGCAATGAACACTTAGAGTTTAAAATTAAAAACATAAAATCATTCATATTAGCACAAAAAATATGCAACACTTAGATATAAGGCCTACAAAATATGTATAAGATCTACATGAGAAAAGTTGCAAAATGTTGATTACATTAAATCAAAGATGATTTGAATAAATGTAAAGATATGATCATGAATAGAAAGGCTCAATATTGTCAAAACCTGAATTCTTCCCAAATTGATCTATAGACTGAATGCAATCTCAACTAAAATTCCAGTAATTTCTTTTGTAAATATTGACACACTGATTCTAAAGTTTATATGGAAAGGCAGAAGACCCAGCATGGCCAAACAATACTGAAGGGTGAGAAAGAGGACCTACCCTACCCAATTTCAAGACTTTATATTAGGCTACAGTGATCAAGACCGGGTGGCATCATTGAAAGAAGAGGCAAATAGATCAATGGAACAGAATAGACAGTCCAGAAACAGACCCACACAAATATAATCAATAGTTCTTTGACAAAGGAGCAAAGGCAAGTGAATGGAAAAAGTAGTCTTTTCAACAAATGATGCTGGAACAAGTGGACATCCACGTGGAAAAGTGTAAATCTATAAATGGAACTTACACCTTTCACAAAATGAAAAGTATTATTTATATATAACCCCCAATTATTTTCTATTTAGCCTTCTGTCTATTGTTTACAATAGCAGCTCTCTTCTTCAGCTCTCTAGGTGTTGAGTTTTAATAGTATCCTTTGCTTCTGTCAGTTCATCACTTACCTTTCTTATTTTCCAATTATATTCTTAAACAATGTATGATTTTTATCTCAACAAAAATATTTTTAGCTTCATAAAACCAGGATGCAAATATTCATACTTTATGTGAAATGATTTTTTTAATCTGGAATTTTAAATTAATTACACTGCTTTTTTGTTCTCACTTATAAGTAAGAGCTGAACAGTGAAAACACATGGGCACAGGGAGGGGAACAACACACACGGACTTGTCGGGGGATGGGGTCGTGGGGAGGGAGAGCATTAGGAAAAATAGCTAATACATGCTGGGCTTAATACCTAGGTGTTGGGTTGATAGGTGCAACAAACCACCATGGTACACGTTTACATATGCAGCAAACCCGCACATCCTGTGCATGTACCCCAGAACTTAAAATAAAAATAAATAATTACACTGCTTTTCAATTTTAAAATATACTTTGTTGCTCGGTATTTCATTTGACACTGATAAAAATACTAATGTCAATAACATCGCAATTTAATAGATGAGGAAACAGAACACAGAGAGGGGAGATTACTTGTCAAGATACAATATTCTGGCAGAATAAGAATTAAACTTTTATCTTATAATATTTTTCCCTATTCTAAGGATCCTGAAGCCTAGCTTACTTTAGCATTAATTAATGTCTCAACAATTTCCAATGAAAACAACACATGTACAATAAGAAAATCAAAGAAAAAACCTCAAAACACACATAGAGCGTAAAAAGAAACAAAGTTAATGGACTTATAAAATTTTGATTGAATTATTTGTTTCTGCTTGCAGATTTTTTGGTACATAAAAATATAATGTCAAAAAATACGACGCCTATTTCGTAACATCAGCATAAGAAAATATATGAAAGTGAAAATGAACTTATTTCTTAGCATAAATTTCTAGAAGCACTCACTATATGCAGAGTAATTATTAATCTTAATTGAAGATTATTAAGCACCTAATATGTCAAGCACAATGGTATCTTTGTTACTATTCTCTCTTTGATCTTTTGAAGTAGGTTTTGTCTCTATTTTATAGCTAACAAGCCTGAATTTCAGAGATATCAAGTGATTTCTTCAAGATTACTCAAGTAAATGACACAATCAGAATTAAAACACTTCCTTCATCTCAAGTCCAGTGCCCTTTTACTGTATATTACAGTTCAAGGTAAGGAAGAGTTAAAAGCATAATGGATGGTGTATTTCATGTCAGTTTCACACCATGGTGGCTGATGAACTGTAGGGAAAAAAATGGATGACGTGTTGGTTTGCTTTACTGTAGGATGAGCATCAGTAGTACCAATATTCAAAATCATAGTCATAATAGCAATCACTTCCTGAGTGGCTATCACATACCTTATTTACACCATGTTAGGTGATTTCAAGCTTCTATCTAGGATGGCCACAGAAACTTTGCAATTAAATCATTATGATCCCCATTTACAAATGAAAAAAAGCAAAACTAAACAAAACAAAAAAACTCATGCTTACAGTGACCAGGGGATTGTCCAAAGTTAGACAAATAAATATTGGAACTGAGGTTTGCTCCTCAAGGGTCCAAACTCTTTATCTATTTTAATTCTTTGTTAACCAAAATCAAAATGGTCATTTTCATCCTTCCTATTTTCCCTCTTGACAATAGGTTAAAATTACACTTGCAATTAAACATTTCTTCAGTTTGCTAATTGTGTGCCCAACTTCATGCTCTGGCTGAAAGCACCCACAATTAGCAAGCACTGATTAGATGCTTATGCAGTTTCCAAAAGGATAACTTTTGGTATGCATAAAAGGAGGCTACCTTTTAAGAAGTTGGCCTTTACTGGTATAAGTTTTAAAGGTTTTTATGTAGGGAAAATGTCAATTCAAACACAACATCAAACTGCATTTTCTAAATGCATTTTAAATGCTCGCCACTGCGACATGTCTCTATGTAAATGTTTGTTGTATGAAAGCATAAACTCTGACAGAAAAGCATTTTTACAAGACAAAAGGAAGTGTAGAAGGCTACATAAGACTGCAGAGATGACAGTAACTAGACATGAAAAACATATATGTGCCCATTATTTCCAGGAACCTGAAAGACACATTCCTTGTTTGCTAGTTAGACTATCATCTCTGACCAATTTTATGCATTTTAAAGCTAGCAGTTCTAGAAGGACCCTTGTGCATCATTGGATGTCTCAGCACATTTGTAATGGGTTTTAGGACCTTAAATTTTTAGGGCCCTGATTTGAATCCAATCTAAGTCATTACCATTTAAAAGCCATGTTTCCCTTGTTCAAAGTAGTCACTGAATTTGCCCATTTTATACATCTCTGAACACTGTTGAATTTACACGTTAAATCATTTAATTCATGCCAACTTGGCCATTGCAAGACACAGAGATTTGAGATGAGAGTCAGTGCAAAAGCGGGAGGAGAGTTTTGGCCTCAGTAGTATGGGCAGAATTACGAACCTGGCTCTAACTTTCAGTAAAGAAACAGTGGAAACACATAAAGAATCCTCTAATGCCTTTTTGTTAAAAAGGAAACTACAAACCATCCCCGACTTACAAGTATTTACCTTACAAATTTTCAGCTTTATGATGGTACAAAAGCAAATGATTATTGAGTAGAGTCATACTTTGAGTGCCCATACAACTCTGCGTTTTACCTATAGTGTTCAATGAATAACATGAGATATTCAATGCTTTATTATAAAATAGAACCTGTGTTAGATAATTTTGCTCCACTGTAGGCTAATATAAGTGCTCTGAGCATGTTTACAGTAGGCTCGGCTAAGCTATGATGCGTGCTAGGTATAAAACACATTTTCAACTTACATTATTTTCAACATACTATGGGTTTATTGAGTTGTAAGTCCATTGTAAATCGAGGAGCATCTTTGCATGTTTTTCTCATTGAACATATTGCTTAGAGAAAAGAAACAGACCCAAATCAGTGGCTTCATATTTATCATTATGACTCAGTATTTTCCTAAAGAAGCTGATTACCCAATGGAAATATTAAGAAAATGGGGGAAATTGTGTGGTTAAAGTAGTTATCATTTGCACATAGTTAAACAGCTCTAGGTACACATATGGATATGCATCATATAACAGGGAGGTATTAATCTGGAGAAGATTCCAAGACATATCACACTGAGAAATGTGCACCTTATTTTCCAGAATCATAGCATAATCAGATAATTATAAAGGTGTGACTACTCATTCACTTTAGGAACTGTTCTAGATGATAGTTTTTAATGTTCTTTCAAATCATTCTATATATTTTTAGCCCAGAAGACTGAACTAGTTGTTTCACAAATTAAGTTTCCTTTCCTCCTTTTCACCCAAAATAAACTGTATTAGAAATTAGAAAAAGAGAAACAGGAAAATTTTTAAAGCTTTTTTCTTTCAAAAATTATCATGACATATTTTCCCCTTTTCTAAGTAATTTATACATAAAAACATAGGAAACATTACCTTGTTTTTCATAGAATTGTCTGTGAACCATTGCATAATTTCTGGCAAATACTACTACCTTCTAGTGGTCCAGAGCAGATTCTGGCTATCATATGCATCCAAAAAACTTGCAAATGAGGCCATTAAAGAGTTTTCACATATACAAAACATTTGTTTAAATCTTTGGTAATTTTGACTTTAATCTGGAGAAACAAAAACCTGTTAATAAGATTCATGTTTTGAAGACTTGTGACCACTGTGAGCAAACTGCAGCCACAGGCATTTCGGGAGCTCCAACTGGTCAGAACACAGGGGAATGAAGTCCCGTCTCTGCATAAACTGAATTATACAAATTCGACATGCGCAGTGACCAATCACTGGAGACTTTGAAAGAAGTGACGTGATTGGTTATTGATCATGATGTATGTCTCCTCTTTATGCAGTGAATTGTGGACTGAAGGCCTAGCAGCAAAGTTTGTAATTTATGCAATTATGGTTAATATGCTGTGGATTGAAATTGAACTGTGTTGTTAGAAGACTGAAATTATTTAAATCAATTCCAGCAAATGAAATTCTTGCAGATAGGAATCACATAAAGAGAAAATTTCCTGTAATTATGTGAAATGGAAGACTCACCAAATTTAGAAATATTGTGTGTGTGGCTATTTGCAAAATTGTCTTAAGGTTTAAATAGATATATAAGTTTGATAAAAATGTCATGAAAATATTAATATAAAAATAATCACATTTTGATGGAAACACCGTTCCTCTTCTTATAGGGAGTGTGTCATATGAGAAAAACTGATACCTTAGTAATAACTCATTGATATATCTATGCTGTTTGCTCTCTTTTACAAAAGAAAGAAAAAAGTACACAGTATTTCTGCATGATAAATTGTAGTATATTCACATAAAAGTCTCCAGAAAATAATTTAAATGTGAAATGCTTTTGATTCCCTGAGGAAACCAAATATATTCTTCAGTGTACCTCACAACTGCAGCTTTTTATCAGATTGCTTTAATAATGGCACCTCTGTTCAATTTGTTATATTTCATCAGACGTGTGTGGCAGTCAGCACAAAGGACAAGTTAGACTTTAAAATGAACTGTGCAAATCTTCTGATAATAAAAGGAGAGTGACAGATATAATTATAAGGTACAGACAGATAAATGTAGGATTCTCAAGGATGTTGGTGGCCTACTGTTTACAGCTTATGGAACAAACACCACTGAGAAAATTCCTTTGTATTTTCCACTTCCTCCATTTTTTTTATTTTTTTCTATCTTTTCTAAATTTCCAGAGAGCTCCTACTCTGGATGATCTCATGGTCACTAAGGAGCATATACATATAAACACATACTTATAATAACAGTAGAAATGAGATAAAATATGCATAACACATTTTATGGCAATTCACTGCTTGATAACCCCTATCTTAATTTGGCTTTCAAAAGACAGAGTAGGCATTTTGATCACCACTCACAGAGAAGAAACTAAGTATTAGCCAAATAGAGTAATTTACTCGAGGTTACCTGAGTAACCTTGTAAAATGTTACTCATCAGAGAGCAAGTCAAAAGGAAACAATTTTTAGTAAATTGTATACAACTGTATATAACTGCATATATGTATGCCTCTTAAATTCTGATACGAAGAGACTTTTCAAATACATTGGTGAAAAACTGTTTTAAAAATGCCAACTTATTTTTTTTTTTTTTTTTTTTTTTTTTTTTTGAGACAGAGTCCCACTCTGTTACTCAGGCTGAAGTGCAGTGGGACAATCTCAGCTCACTGCAGCCTCTGCCTCCCAGGTTCCAGAGATTCTCGTGCCTCAGTCTTCCAAGTAGCTGAAATTATAGACATGTACCATAACACCCAGCTAATTTTTCTAATTTTATTAGAGACGGGGTTTCACCATGTTGGCCAGGCTGGTCTTGAATTCCTGATTTTCAGGTGATCCTCCCGCCTCAGCCTCCCAAAGTGCTGGGATTACAGGCACGAGCCAATGCGCCTGGCCTAGAAATCTTGTTCTTAACAAAGGCCTACCCTCAAAGAAAACTAGTTTACTAGAGCCCAATGGACTGAGGTTTTACCAGAGCCTAATTAATCTTAAGGAAGAGAAATACCTAACCCAGCTCCCTCTAGCCTTCTTGTATCACATAAGAGGATAAAAAGCCAAGAAACCCTTGTGATGGTCACAACCCAGGGACTCAGCCTCACTAAAACACTGAGACATAATGATGAGACTGTAGAATGCCTATCCTCCCTCACACCCTATCACCACATCAGCAGAATCCTGCATAATAATGGGGGAATACAAGTGAAAAGCCTTCATGTCTCAGATCTTATTTAAGATAAATTCTCTGTGGCAACCTAACAACAAAAGGGGAGACAAAAACATTTTAGGCTCTGTGACATATAGCTACAGCAAATAGTAGACACAGCTTAAATCCTAGGTGGATTAACATAAAACCTCAGGCTAAGGCACTGTGTGTTTTATTTTCCCTGATACACCATATTTTACAAGGCGTGTTAAAGTCAGAGAACACAGATTAAAGAGACAAAACAAGCATCATAACCCTACTCAGATATAGCAGAAACCTTTCAATTATTGAACTGGGAACTATCACGAGTGTATTAAAAGCTCAAATGATAAAAACAAATGACATGAAAGAATGCACAGATAATGCAGGCAGAGAGATGAGAACTCCAAGAAAGAATTGAAAAGAAGTGCTAGAAAGAAAGAAAGAAAAAAGATAAAAAGAAAGACTGCTTTGGATGGGTTCATTAGTAGATTGGACACAGTCACGGAAATAATGCGTTTGACAATATGTCAATAGCAACTTTCTAAATTAAAATGTAAAGAGTAAAAAGAATGAAAAATATGGAAGAGCATGTTCTAGACATATATGAGTGTTACAAAATGTGTAATGTGCATAATGCAAATAATATATGGAGAAGAGAGACAGAGAGAGAGAGAGAGAAAGGAACAGAAGAAAGAGTCTAAGTAATAATGACTGATACTTCTTCAAAATTAAAGACAGACGCCAAATCACAGTTCTGGGAAACTCAGAGTAGCAAACTCTCTGATAGACATTTACAAATCTACTTCCTGGCATAATATTCCAACTGCAGAAAATCGAACAAAAAGAAAATCTTCAAAGAAGCCAAGAAGGGGTGGAGGAAGTCAACATTCTATAGAATTAGGTAAGCAAGAAGAGAATGGTGTAAAATTTTAGATATTTAAATAAAAACAAATAAAAGTACAACCCTAGAACTCTGTATCAAGTGAAATTCTTTGAAGAGGAAATAATGACTTTCTCAGAAAAATGGAACTTGAAGTAATATTTTTGGTAGCAAGCCTCCCTTTTAAGAAATATTAAAAGAAATTATTCAGAGGAAAAAAATGACTCATTTTAGAAACTTGGATCTATATAAAGAAAGAGTATTTGAGAAAAACTAAATGAAGGTAAAATAATGTTTTTTGGTTCTTAGAGGATACAACATAAAATTTGTTCTAATTAATAATAGCAAAAATATTTTGGATGGTTCTAGCTTATGGATAAATGAGAAATGAATGAGTAATGTTACATGTGATGATATAGGGGGAATTGAGACTACATTAATGTACCTGTAATGCCTGTGAAGTAAGGTAGTGTTATTTGAAAGTGGACTTGGATTACCCCTAAATGTATATTGCAAACGCTAAGGTAATCTCTAAAAGCAGGTAAAATAGAAGTAAAAAAGGGGTAAGAGAAAGTAGAATAATAGAAAATGCCCAATTCAAACTGGAAAAGGCAGTAAAATATGTAAAACAAAACAAAATGTAAAAACAAAAACAAGGACAATGGGCAGAAAACAGTTACAAATTATGGTAAGTATTAACATAAATATATCAGTAATCACCTTAAATGTGAATGATCTGAATATACCAATCGAAAGAGCCTATCACGGTGGATTAAAAGCAAGAACCTACTATGGTTTGGCTACAAGAAATTCACTTCATATATAAAGACACATATAAATTAACATAAAGGGATGGAGAAAGATATAGCATGCTAACATTAACCAAAAACATCTAGAGTAAATATATTAATTTCAGACAAAGTAGACTTGTGAGCAAGGAAAATGATGAGGCATTTAAAATAAGGGCCAAGCGTGGTGGCTCATGCCTATGATCCCAGCACTTCGGGAGACTAAGAAGGGAAGATCACTTGAAGTCAAGAGTTTGAGACCAACCTGGTCAACATGATGAAGCCCTGTCTCTAGCAAAAAACACAAAAACTAGCCAGGTGTGGCAGCACATGCCTGTAGTTCCAGCTACTCAGGAGGCTGAGCAGGGAGAATTGCTTGAACCCGGGAGGCAGAGGTTGCAGTGAGCCAAGATTGTGCCAAGCACTCCAGCCTGGGCAACAGAGCAAGACCCTGTCTCAAAAAATAAATAAATAATAAATTTAAAAAGGTATTAACTCTCCAATGAAACACAATAATCCTCATTGTGTCTATGCCTAATGGAGTGTCAAAATACATGAGCTAAAAACTGATATAACTGCAAAGGGAAATAAATAAACCCACTATTATGGTTGAAGACTATGGTACCCCTCTATCAGCGACTGACAGAGTCAGCATACACCAAATAAGACACAGTTAATCAGAACAGCACCAGCAATTACCTGGTTTTAATTACATCATCTGACAACACAAAATATATATTCTTCCTAAGCCTACATGGCACATTCACCAGGATATACCACATTCTAGGACACAAAACACAATTTAATGAATTTAAACTATTGAAGTTATTTAAGTATAGTGTTAGTCCACAATGAAAAAGTCAAAGTCAAAAATAAAAAGAAAGCTACAAATTCCAAAATATTTGCAGAATACAATAAATTTTAAGTAATGCATGAGTCAAAGAAGAAGTCTGAAGAAAAAATAAAAATAGTTTGAAGTGAAAATTAAAATACAACTTTTCAAAATGCGTGGGATGCAGCAAAATCAGCGATTAGAGAGAAATTTGTAGCACTGAATGCATGTATTAGAAAAGAAAGATCTAAAATAAATAAAAGTTTCTGCTTTAGAAAACTAGAAAAATAAAAGCAAAATCAATCTGAAGTAAGTAGAAGCAAATCTGTAATACAAATTAGGGCAGAAAGAAATGACGTGGAAAACAGGAAATTAGTAGAGTAAATCAATGAAACCAAAAGCTAGTGTTTTTTGAAAAGTTCAATAAAATTGTTAATCCTCTAACCAAGCTAACCAGAAAAAAGAGAAAACACACAAATCACTAAGATCAGAAATGAAAAAGAGTAATTAACATTGACTTCATAGACATTAAGAAATTATGCATAAGTATTTTAAACAATTTCATGCTCACAAATTTGATAACCTAGATGAAATGGACCGATTCCACAGAAGAAACAATATAAAAATTGCACACAAGGAGAACTAAATAATCTGAATAGGTCTAACAATTAAATCGACAATTAGTTACTTTTCAAAACAGAAAGCACCGGTCCTAGATGTTTCCACTGGTGAATCTACCAAACTCCCAAGAAGAATTTAAGTCAATTTTTTTTCAAACTTTTACAGAAAATATAAACACAGGGAATACTTCCTAACTCTTTCTAGGTAGCCAGCAATACTCCAACACCACATCCAAAGACCTATTAAAAAATGATAATTACTAATATCTCATGAACATAAATGCAAAAATCTTCAACAAAATTTTAGCAAATCAAATCCACTATATAAAAGGAATTATACACCATGACTAAGTGGGCTTTATTCCAGATATAACGGTTAGTTCAAATTCAAAAGCTGATAAATAACAATGTGAGGTAATGCATATGTTAATTAGTTATTTAGCCATTCAACAAAATATGCATGTTTGAACATCGTGTTTTACATGCTAAATATATGCTTATTTGTAAAGTAAACATTAATTGGCCTGGCATAATGGTCCATGCCTGTAATCTTAGCACGTTGGGAGGCTGAGGCAGGTGAATTGCTTGAGCTCAGGAGTTCAAGACCAATCTAGGCAACATGAGGAAACCCCTTCTCTACAAAAAATATGAAAAAAAAAAAAATAGTTGGGCATGGTAGTGTAGGCCTGTGGTTCCAGCTATACGGGAGGCTGAGGTGGGAGAATCACCCGAGCCAGGGAGCTCGAGGCTGCAGTGAGCTGTGACCACGCCACTGCATTGCAGCCTGGGTGACAGAGTGAGACCCCGTCTCAAAAAAATTAATTAATTAGTTTTAAAATCAATGTAATTTATCACAATAGGCTAAGGAAGAAATATCATACAATCATATCTATAATGCTGAAAAGGCATTTGACAAATCCAACACACATTTCTCATTAAAACGCCGAACAAATTAGGCATAAAGGGGAAAAATTTCTACTTGATAACTACTTAAACATACAAAAACTATGTTTTTGTAGTTAATACCATAGTAAACAGTGTAAAACTGGATGCTTTCCCCCTAAGAGAGAGAACAAGACAAGGGTGTCTGGTCTCACCACTCCTATTCAACATGGTCATGAAAGTACTAGCTTATACAATAAGAAAAGGAAATGAATTTAAACAGACTGGGAGAAAGAACTAAAACTGCCTTAGTATGCGAATGTCATGATTTGCACACTACGTAGAAAATTCCAAAGAATCAACAAAGAAGTTCTGGGAACAATGAAGTAATAAGAGTAGTGTTGTAGGATTCAAGGTTAATGTGCAAAAGTTGTTTTCCTATATACCAGCAATGAACACTTAGAGTTTAAAATTAAAAACATAAAATCATTCATATTAGCACAAAAAATATGCAACACTTAGATATAAGGCCTACAAAATATGTATAAGATCTACATGAGAAAAGTTGCAAAATGTTGATTACATTAAATCAAAGATGATTTGAATAAATGTAAAGATATGATCATGAATAGAAAGGCTCAATATTGTCAAAACCTGAATTCTTCCCAAATTGATCTATAGACTGAATGCAATCTCAACTAAAATTCCAGTAATTTCTTTTGTAAATATTGACACACTGATTCTAAAGTTTATATGGAAAGGCAGAAGACCCAGCATGGCCAAACAATACTGAAGGGTGAGAAAGAGGACCTACCCTACCCAATTTCAAGACTTTATATTAGGCTACAGTGATCAAGACCGGGTGGCATCATTGAAAGAAGAGGCAAATAGATCAATGGAACAGAATAGACAGTCCAGAAACAGACCCACACAAATATAATCAATAGTTCTTTGACAAAGGAGCAAAGGCAAGTGAATGGAAAAAGTAGTCTTTTCAACAAATGATGCTGGAACAAGTGGACATCCACGTGGAAAAGTGTAAATCTATAAATGGAACTTACACCTTTCACAAAATGAAAAGTATTATTTATATATAACCCCCAATTATTTTCTATTTAGCCTTCTGTCTATTGTTTACAATAGCAGCTCTCTTCTTCAGCTCTCTAGGTGTTGAGTTTTAATAGTATCCTTTGCTTCTGTCAGTTCATCACTTACCTTTCTTATTTTCCAATTATATTCTTAAACAATGTATGATTTTTATCTCAACAAAAATATTTTTAGCTTCATAAAACCAGGATGCAAATATTCATACTTTATGTGAAATGATTTTTTTAATCTGGAATTTTAAATTAATTACACTGCTTTTTTGTTCTCACTTATAAGTAAGAGCTGAACAGTGAAAACACATGGGCACAGGGAGGGGAACAACACACACGGACTTGTCGGGGGATGGGGTCGTGGGGAGGGAGAGCATTAGGAAAAATAGCTAATACATGCTGGGCTTAATACCTAGGTGTTGGGTTGATAGGTGCAACAAACCACCATGGTACACGTTTACATATGCAGCAAACCCGCACATCCTGTGCATGTACCCCAGAACTTAAAATAAAAATAAATAATTACACTGCTTTTCAATTTTAAAATATACTTTGTTGCTCGGTATTTCATTTGACACTGATAAAAATACTAATGTCAATAACATCGCAATTTAATAGATGAGGAAACAGAACACAGAGAGGGGAGATTACTTGTCAAGATACAATATTCTGGCAGAATAAGAATTAAACTTTTATCTTATAATATTTTTCCCTATTCTAAGGATCCTGAAGCCTAGCTTACTTTAGCATTAATTAATGTCTCAACAATTTCCAATGAAAACAACACATGTACAATAAGAAAATCAAAGAAAAAACCTCAAAACACACATAGAGCGTAAAAAGAAACAAAGTTAATGGACTTATAAAATTTTGATTGAATTATTTGTTTCTGCTTGCAGATTTTTTGGTACATAAAAATATAATGTCAAAAAATACGACGCCTATTTCGTAACATCAGCATAAGAAAATATATGAAAGTGAAAATGAACTTATTTCTTAGCATAAATTTCTAGAAGCACTCACTATATGCAGAGTAATTATTAATCTTAATTGAAGATTATTAAGCACCTAATATGTCAAGCACAATGGTATCTTTGTTACTATTCTCTCTTTGATCTTTTGAAGTAGGTTTTGTCTCTATTTTATAGCTAACAAGCCTGAATTTCAGAGATATCAAGTGATTTCTTCAAGATTACTCAAGTAAATGACACAATCAGAATTAAAACACTTCCTTCATCTCAAGTCCAGTGCCCTTTTACTGTATATTACAGTTCAAGGTAAGGAAGAGTTAAAAGCATAATGGATGGTGTATTTCATGTCAGTTTCACACCATGGTGGCTGATGAACTGTAGGGAAAAAAATGGATGACGTGTTGGTTTGCTTTACTGTAGGATGAGCATCAGTAGTACCAATATTCAAAATCATAGTCATAATAGCAATCACTTCCTGAGTGGCTATCACATACCTTATTTACACCATGTTAGGTGATTTCAAGCTTCTATCTAGGATGGCCACAGAAACTTTGCAATTAAATCATTATGATCCCCATTTACAAATGAAAAAAAGCAAAACTAAACAAAACAAAAAAACTCATGCTTACAGTGACCAGGGGATTGTCCAAAGTTAGACAAATAAATATTGGAACTGAGGTTTGCTCCTCAAGGGTCCAAACTCTTTATCTATTTTAATTCTTTGTTAACCAAAATCAAAATGGTCATTTTCATCCTTCCTATTTTCCCTCTTGACAATAGGTTAAAATTACACTTGCAATTAAACATTTCTTCAGTTTGCTAATTGTGTGCCCAACTTCATGCTCTGGCTGAAAGCACCCACAATTAGCAAGCACTGATTAGATGCTTATGCAGTTTCCAAAAGGATAACTTTTGGTATGCATAAAAGGAGGCTACCTTTTAAGAAGTTGGCCTTTACTGGTATAAGTTTTAAAGGTTTTTATGTAGGGAAAATGTCAATTCAAACACAACATCAAACTGCATTTTCTAAATGCATTTTAAATGCTCGCCACTGCGACATGTCTCTATGTAAATGTTTGTTGTATGAAAGCATAAACTCTGACAGAAAAGCATTTTTACAAGACAAAAGGAAGTGTAGAAGGCTACATAAGACTGCAGAGATGACAGTAACTAGACATGAAAAACATATATGTGCCCATTATTTCCAGGAACCTGAAAGACACATTCCTTGTTTGCTAGTTAGACTATCATCTCTGACCAATTTTATGCATTTTAAAGCTAGCAGTTCTAGAAGGACCCTTGTGCATCATTGGATGTCTCAGCACATTTGTAATGGGTTTTAGGACCTTAAATTTTTAGGGCCCTGATTTGAATCCAATCTAAGTCATTACCATTTAAAAGCCATGTTTCCCTTGTTCAAAGTAGTCACTGAATTTGCCCATTTTATACATCTCTGAACACTGTTGAATTTACACGTTAAATCATTTAATTCATGCCAACTTGGCCATTGCAAGACACAGAGATTTGAGATGAGAGTCAGTGCAAAAGCGGGAGGAGAGTTTTGGCCTCAGTAGTATGGGCAGAATTACGAACCTGGCTCTAACTTTCAGTAAAGAAACAGTGGAAACACATAAAGAATCCTCTAATGCCTTTTTGTTAAAAAGGAAACTACAAACCATCCCCGACTTACAAGTATTTACCTTACAAATTTTCAGCTTTATGATGGTACAAAAGCAAATGATTATTGAGTAGAGTCATACTTTGAGTGCCCATACAACTCTGCGTTTTACCTATAGTGTTCAATGAATAACATGAGATATTCAATGCTTTATTATAAAATAGAACCTGTGTTAGATAATTTTGCTCCACTGTAGGCTAATATAAGTGCTCTGAGCATGTTTACAGTAGGCTCGGCTAAGCTATGATGCGTGCTAGGTATAAAACACATTTTCAACTTACATTATTTTCAACATACTATGGGTTTATTGAGTTGTAAGTCCATTGTAAATCGAGGAGCATCTTTGCATGTTTTTCTCATTGAACATATTGCTTAGAGAAAAGAAACAGACCCAAATCAGTGGCTTCATATTTATCATTATGACTCAGTATTTTCCTAAAGAAGCTGATTACCCAATGGAAATATTAAGAAAATGGGGGAAATTGTGTGGTTAAAGTAGTTATCATTTGCACATAGTTAAACAGCTCTAGGTACACATATGGATATGCATCATATAACAGGGAGGTATTAATCTGGAGAAGATTCCAAGACATATCACACTGAGAAATGTGCACCTTATTTTCCAGAATCATAGCATAATCAGATAATTATAAAGGTGTGACTACTCATTCACTTTAGGAACTGTTCTAGATGATAGTTTTTAATGTTCTTTCAAATCATTCTATATATTTTTAGCCCAGAAGACTGAACTAGTTGTTTCACAAATTAAGTTTCCTTTCCTCCTTTTCACCCAAAATAAACTGTATTAGAAATTAGAAAAAGAGAAACAGGAAAATTTTTAAAGCTTTTTTCTTTCAAAAATTATCATGACATATTTTCCCCTTTTCTAAGTAATTTATACATAAAAACATAGGAAACATTACCTTGTTTTTCATAGAATTGTCTGTGAACCATTGCATAATTTCTGGCAAATACTACTACCTTCTAGTGGTCCAGAGCAGATTCTGGCTATCATATGCATCCAAAAAACTTGCAAATGAGGCCATTAAAGAGTTTTCACATATACAAAACATTTGTTTAAATCTTTGGTAATTTTGACTTTAATCTGGAGAAACAAAAACCTGTTAATAAGATTCATGTTTTGAAGACTTGTGACCACTGTGAGCAAACTGCAGCCACAGGCATTTCGGGAGCTCCAACTGGTCAGAACACAGGGGAATGAAGTCCCGTCTCTGCATAAACTGAATTATACAAATTCGACATGCGCAGTGACCAATCACTGGAGACTTTGAAAGAAGTGACGTGATTGGTTATTGATCATGATGTATGTCTCCTCTTTATGCAGTGAATTGTGGACTGAAGGCCTAGCAGCAAAGTTTGTAATTTATGCAATTATGGTTAATATGCTGTGGATTGAAATTGAACTGTGTTGTTAGAAGACTGAAATTATTTAAATCAATTCCAGCAAATGAAATTCTTGCAGATAGGAATCACATAAAGAGAAAATTTCCTGTAATTATGTGAAATGGAAGACTCACCAAATTTAGAAATATTGTGTGTGTGGCTATTTGCAAAATTGTCTTAAGGTTTAAATAGATATATAAGTTTGATAAAAATGTCATGAAAATATTAATATAAAAATAATCACATTTTGATGGAAACACCGTTCCTCTTCTTATAGGGAGTGTGTCATATGAGAAAAACTGATACCTTAGTAATAACTCATTGATATATCTATGCTGTTTGCTCTCTTTTACAAAAGAAAGAAAAAAGTACACAGTATTTCTGCATGATAAATTGTAGTATATTCACATAAAAGTCTCCAGAAAATAATTTAAATGTGAAATGCTTTTGATTCCCTGAGGAAACCAAATATATTCTTCAGTGTACCTCACAACTGCAGCTTTTTATCAGATTGCTTTAATAATGGCACCTCTGTTCAATTTGTTATATTTCATCAGACGTGTGTGGCAGTCAGCACAAAGGACAAGTTAGACTTTAAAATGAACTGTGCAAATCTTCTGATAATAAAAGGAGAGTGACAGATATAATTATAAGGTACAGACAGATAAATGTAGGATTCTCAAGGATGTTGGTGGCCTACTGTTTACAGCTTATGGAACAAACACCACTGAGAAAATTCCTTTGTATTTTCCACTTCCTCCATTTTTTTTATTTTTTTCTATCTTTTCTAAATTTCCAGAGAGCTCCTACTCTGGATGATCTCATGGTCACTAAGGAGCATATACATATAAACACATACTTATAATAACAGTAGAAATGAGATAAAATATGCATAACACATTTTATGGCAATTCACTGCTTGATAACCCCTATCTTAATTTGGCTTTCAAAAGACAGAGTAGGCATTTTGATCACCACTCACAGAGAAGAAACTAAGTATTAGCCAAATAGAGTAATTTACTCGAGGTTACCTGAGTAACCTTGTAAAATGTTACTCATCAGAGAGCAAGTCAAAAGGAAACAATTTTTAGTAAATTGTATACAACTGTATATAACTGCATATATGTATGCCTCTTAAATTCTGATACGAAGAGACTTTTCAAATACATTGGTGAAAAACTGTTTTAAAAATGCCAACTTATTTTTTTTTTTTTTTTTTTTTTTTGAGGCGGAGTCTCGCTCTGTCGCCCGGACTGGAGTGCAGTGGCCGGATCTCAGCTCACTGCAAGCTCCGCCTCCCGGGTTCACGCCATTCTCCTGCCTCAGCCTCCCCAGTAGCTGGGACTGCAGGCGCCCGCCACCTCGCTCGGCTAATTTTTTTTGTATTTTTTAGTAGAGACGGAGTTTCACCGCGTTAGCCAGGATGGTCTCGATCTCCTGACCTCGTGATCCGCCCGTCTCGGCCTCCCCAAGTGCTGGGATTACAGGCTTGAGCCACCACTCCCGGCCAAAAACAAATGCCAACATTTTTAGTTATTTTCTGAAGCATCGTATAAGCTGTATAAAAAAAGATGAACATTGAAAGTTTTCATAGCTAAATACCTTAGTTTTATAGCAGGACGAGCGGCAGACAAAACTCTCAGACACCGAGTAACAGAAGTAAGGGGTTTCTTCGGCCGGGGGCATCGGCAAGACCTCAGTCTCAGGAGCCAAGCTCCCCGAGTGGGCAATTCCTGTCCCTTTTAAGGGCTCACAACTCTAACGGGGTGCATGTGAGAGGGTCGTGATTGATTGAGCAAGCAGGGGATACGTGACTGGGGGCTGCATACACCGGTAATTGGTAATTAGATCGGAACAAAACAAGATAGGGATTTTCACAGTGCATTTCTATACAATGTCTGTAATCTATAGATAACAGAACCGATTAGGTCAGGGGTCGGTCTTTAACTACCAGGCCCAGGGCGTGGCGCCGGGCTGTCTGCCTGTGGATTTCATTTCTGCCTTTTAGTTTTTACTTCTTCTTTCTTTGGAGGCAGAAACTGGGCATAAGACAATATGAGGGGTGGTCTCCTCCCTTAGTTTTACATATTACAATTTTTACCAAATTTTTACATGCATGCTCTAATCAGCCAACAAGAGTGGTAGCTAACTGACGAAGAGTTTTGATTTACTTCCTGGTATAATTAGGATAGTCATTAATAGTCTTTATTTATTTTTATGTCATCTCATGGCAATATTCTCCAGTTGGTATGTGGCAGGCCTCTGAGCCCAAGCTAAGCCTTCACATCCCCTGTGACCTGCACACACACATCCAGATGGCCTGAAGCAAGTGAAGAATCACAAAAGCGAAAATAGCCAGTTCCTGCCTTAACTGATGACATTCCACCATTGTGATTTGTTCCTGCCCCACCCTAACTGATCAATTGACCTTGTGACATTCCTTCTCCTGGACAATGACTCTCAGGAGTTCCCCACGGAGCACCGTGTGACTCCCGCCCCTCCCGGCAAGAGAACAACCCCCTTTAACTGTAATTTTCCTCTACCTACCCAAATCCTATTCAACTGCCCCACTCCTATCTCCCTTCGCTGACTCCTTTTTTGGACCAAGTCCTCCTGTACCCAGGTAATTAAAAAGCTTTATTGCTCACACAAAGCCTGTTTGGTGGTCTCTTCGCACAGACATGCGTGACAGTATGTGATGACATGACTGCAGAATTTGAAATAAGACTTGAAGAACAGTTCTTATGATGATTGCTGTATAAGTTCACTCTGATTAATACTATTAAATAGTACAGAAATTAACAATGATTTATTACTTAAAATCAGTACCTTCCTTTATAAATGAATCACTTCATGGCAGTTTGTGTCTACAAATGCCTACTTAATGATGTAGGATTTCCTCTCCATTTGGGGCCAATACTACCTCGGGGATCAACAATGTCTATTCAGTGACATCTTTACTTGCAGCCATTTTCAGCCACAGAAACTAAGTTTCTGCATCTACACTTTTTTCACTGTAAAATATAATCCTCAGTTGATTATCATGGGAAAAGTTTGTGTTTCATTAGTAATGTAATAACCACTTAAACTCACACACAACACATGCCATACACAGCCTGTGCTCTTCCCATGGAAAGCATCGGTGCTAGAATGCAGAACAACTGGGCTTATCCTATCAACAACAGATCTTGCAAAAGCACAGAAAGTTCAGCTCATTTATATCTGTCTCTCTCTTCGCCCCTCCTGGTTGCATTGTCATCTCCTTATTGCTAAATATATTCCCTAAATGATCACATTTTCAATGTACTTTTCCATTGTCATTATTTTTTAATATCTGAAAATGATCTGATAACTTGATTCTTTAAAAAGCCATAATTATCTGTGCAAACACAAAAGCCTAAAAATATCACAAATCCACATCCATGTATTCAAAATTCATCTACTTGCATCATTTAGATGAGAACTACCAGGAAACTTTTAAGTCGAGCTGTTCCCTTCTTTTCTACGGTGATATATGACAAAAAGGAGCAGAGGCAATGATGAGGACTGTAGCTAATATCTGTCACGTGTTTAGTTTGGCAAGACATTGTTGTCCACACACTATCTCATTTAAACTTCACATTGCCCCTATAAAGCCGGTGTGACTTTTCTTTTTCTGTATATTAGGAAACTCAGGCAGAGAGAAATTCTGTTGTTGGTGGTCACATATTTACTTAGTATCCAAGTCAAGATTTCATTCCAGACAGTTTAACTACAGGGCCTAGACTTTTAACCAACAGTCAATATTTACAGATATTAAGACTATCTTTGACAAGTTCTGTGGCTTTAGAGAGCTAGGCATGGGACGTACTGGATTGTAGAGATATTTAACACTTGAGAAACGAAAATTGTCTCAGTGAAAATAATAAAACTATGATTCAATGACACAATAATAATGATCTCTCAGGTACCTCATGCGCCTCTCTCGAAAAAGAATGCTAGCTAGATATATAAACTAATGCACCTTATTGGCAGAATAATTGATTAAAGAAATAAAATCAACATAGTGTTTCATTTTTGTAGTACGGCGCTGATTCCAGGAGTGTCTAGCCACAGAAACAGTGAGAACCATTTCCAGCATGCATCCCTATGTTACGGCAAACATTGGCTGAATCCCTTCCAAAGCTTTGCTGAAAACTACATTGACTGCATTTTAAAGTAGCGTGTAGAAATTGTATATGTCATTATAAAACTGCCAGAGAATTAAATAAGTCAAGTAATATTTCTTATTAATACATAGTCTTTCTAAGAACCATGTGAGAAGCCGGCATTTTGTTCTCATATACCAACAAGGAAATAATACTATGAAAAGTCATCAACAGTGAAGGAAAATTAGAACTCCTTAAAACTTATCTTTAATTTCCTTTTATACTAAGTGTTGTGGACTGAATGTTTACATCCTTACAAAATTGATGTGTTGAAATCCTAACCTTCAATGTGATGATATTAACAGGTAGGGCCTTTTTGAAGTAATTAGGTCATGAGGTAGAACCCTCATGAATGGGATTAGTGTCCTTATAAAAGAAACCCCTGGCGGGGTGCGGTGGCTCCCGCCTGTAATCCCAGCACTTTGGGAGGGTGAGGTGGGCAGATAACAAGGCCAGGAGATCGAGACCGTCTGGTCAAGATGGTGAAACCCCATCTCTACTTAAAAATACAAAAATTAGCCGGGCGCGGTGGCACGAGCCTGTAATCCCAGCTACTCTGGAGGCTGAGGCAGGAGAATGGCTTGAACCAGGGAGTCGGAGGTTGCAGTGAACCGAGATGGTGCCACCGCACTGCAGCCTGGTGACAGAGCAAGACTCCATCTAAACAAAAAAAAAACGAACCCCAGAGCTCTCTCACCTTCTTTCTGCCACGTGAGGAAACAAGATGGAGGCAATCTGCACCTCAGATGAGGGCTTTCACCAGAACCCAACCATGCTGGCACCCAGGCTTTCACCTCCAGAACTGTGAGGAATAAATTGTTGTTTATAAACCAATTTTTTATAGCAGACTGAATAGACTGAGGCAACCAAGTCAGTGAACTGGGAAAGTAGACAACCTGGCCATATGAAAAGAAAGAGGCCTCCAATCAATTGAAGCTAATTTAAAATACCTTTAAAGTTTTGGTTAGATTTTTTTCCTATAAGAAGATAATAAATGCTGTTCACATGTATAAAAACCATCTCTCACACATTACTACCGTATTGATACGGTGTTGCAGAGAAGATGATTGTTTTCAAATAATAAAATGTTTGTAACAGAAACTTCTTATTCAGCGAAGTAACAATATTTATTTTATTTTAATGGGCATCTTTAGAACAAAAAACGAGCAACATTAAAATACATCTGGACCTAGGACAATGGACTCATAGCGACGATGTGATTCAGACACCCAGACTCGCCGATTTTATGTGCCTGGGTCTTGTAGAAGATCTAGTTCCATGATAGAATACAGTCCCTAGGAGATTACGTAAGTCTGTATTTGTATCTCAGCGGCTAGCACGTATTTAGTCCCTAATAAATATTTGGTGGTAACTGAAGAAGTAAATTCTGGAAGATGATGATTCAAGTTGCAGAAGTAGCCATGGAAATGTGTTGTACTCTGCACATGTAACACACACAGGCTAGATACAATCACACCGCTGTTCTGTTCTGACTTCAATAATTGTTTGAATTTTTTTTTTTTTTTCCTGAGACAGGGTCTCACTCTGTCACTCAGGCTGGAGTACAGTGGTGCAATCACAGCTCACAACAGCCTTGACATCCCTGGCTCAAGGGATCTTCCTGCCTCAGCTTCCCAAGGAACTACAGGTGCATGCCACCACTCCTGGATAAGTTTTTAAAAATTGTTCTGTAAACACAGTGTCTTAGTATGTTGCCCAGGATGATCGTAAACTCCTGAACTCAAGAGATCCTCTGGCGTCAGCCTCCCACAGTGCTGGGATTACAGGTGAGAGCCATCATGCCTCACCTGGAACATATATATTTTTTAAATCCCAAGGTCAATATTACATTGTTATTAAATAGATTAAACAAAGTAGAAGAACCAGTCAGATACATTTGCAAATATCGATACTACCATTGAGCACATAATTGGAGAGATATAGACTGAATGTTTTCCTCTTTCAGTTCATTTTCACATACATCAATTATAAACAGTTCTTTCCATTTGGCAGATAATTATTTCTAAGTTTAATAGAAAATATATCAGTAAGTAAAATGAATATACACATGTCTTAGATGTCAAAAGCATTTTTTTCTAATTCACCTAGAAACCTTTTTAAACCATCTTTTGTACCTCAGGACAGAATAATTACTCCTTTCCACATTGTTATTACTACCTAGGCTTGTTTTTCATTCAAATAAACTTTATCCAGTGCTTATTACGTGTGAAACTCTGTTCTGTGTGAAAACAGAACTGCAGAGATAAATCGGGCATGGATTCTTTTCTCAAGATAGTGACAAAAGTCGTATCTGAGAAAGGATGTATTTTTTTGGTTCTCCCACCCTTTTACCAGGAAGTCAACCAGCCTGTACCACCTGGACTTGAAAGATCAACCCAAACCCTAATGGTACATAAGGTTCATATATGTCCATGCAATTCTCTGTTCTATTCAGTAATCTGAGATGCATCTTGTTTGTGTGTCATCTCAAACACCCTGGCAATCATAAAATCATCTATATATAGGCAGGTTCCAAGTTACATGTACTGTTGGTTCTTTTATAAGAAATAATGTGACACGATACCATGCTATCCTTTGAAATTGTCATGGTAGGGGATACAGCTTAGCAGTTAAAAAGCTTGTCATTCTTTTATGCCAACTTGTTTGGGACCATTTGTTTCAGAACTCACTCCTGCACTATTTAGCTGTATAATCCCTTCCCTTAATTTCTTCATTTGTAGAAAAATGTTGAAAATAATGGCGCCAGTGTATCATTCTTGTTTTATTATTTATGAGGACTAAAATGCTCTGCATTAACTGTCATTTGGTATGACCTTGAAGATCATTATTTTTAGTAACTTTCTCAATAAGATTTCTGTAACATTTTAAAATCTCTAACTCTTTAGCTTAACATTATTTAATTTACAACATCTGAAAACCAAACCCATGGCTTACAGCTCTAAAGTCATGCTTTAGCAAGGTCATGGAGCACCATTCATGAAGACAATATGAATGGCACTATCTGGAGTTAGGTTTCCTGATTCTTTGAAAACAAACCTCAGTAGGGACATTGGTGTCCTTACTTGTAACGTAAGTCATGTGATTTGAAAATGTCAAATAGGTAATAATAGTAATTGCACCAGGTCACATAGTCAATGACTGGCAGAGCTAAATCCTCCAGCACTTGGTTTTGTGCTGGCTCTATAATTGCTCAGAGCTGTTTTGGGGACATCCCATTCTGTCATGGTGATCTCGTCATCATATAAATATTAAAACTCACCATTTTCTAGTCTATTTGGCCCACATAAATTATGCCACGTTATTGAATACTAGAAGTATTTTCAGAGATTTAGAGTAGCCAAATAAGTCTTTAAATTCAAGAATATCTGGTTCTAGAGAATATTTTGATTTTTTTACCTCCATTTGCTTATGTATAATTACACTTGTAAAAACTATCAGTGCATAGCTATTGATATGTAAATAGGGGAGTTTTTGTTTTATTCTCACTTAGCTCATCGAAAACAGCAGTTCTTAAAGTTGCCTTTGCCCTGACTCTTCCTAGTGAGTTCTTCAGCTGGTTTGTGAACTGGTCTTATATTTTGGAATATGGTATGGTAGCCAACATCTCCACTTCTGGGAATCAAAATCATGGGGCAACAGGTCCAGTGTAAGGTTCTGCACTATGGAATTAGATTCAACTCAAAAGTGATGGATCAAGGGAACCTCCTCTGAAAGTCAGTGCACAGACTCTCCTGTTATCCTCTGGAGGACTTGCTAGAGAGAGAGCAGTAAGCCAAGAGACGGGCTTGTCAAAGGAGAGCAAGAATTTTTGAACCAGAAGGTTGAGAGATGGAACTTGGGAAAATTCCCTGTTTCCAGTGAAAAGTGTAGCTGCTATGACTATTTACAGGATGGCAAGTGTCTCACAAATCGTGAAAGTGTCATTAAGAGCCTCAATTCTACACACCCACAGGGCAATGTTTGTACATACATCATTTTACCATACCTTGAAATAGGCTATCCTTCAAAATACGTCACTGAAGAGCATGAATTTCACGTAACTTATATGCCAAATGTGATAGGCTTAATGGCTTAATAGGAGGATATTTTCATTCATGATCCTCTTAGGGTTTTAAAAAAATCCTGGGACTAAACTTCTCCTATGGGGTAAGTGACTCATTGAACAAACATACAAATGCACAACACACCATAAATGCTGAGTAAACTCTTTGTATGTTTGTTTTAGCCTGTTTAAAGGAATTCCAGTTATTTGAAATATAATGAATGTCCGGTATGACACACAGAATTTCCAATGTCTCTTGTAGAACTGTAGTTTGAGTTTCCCTGGTCTTCTGAGAGTTTCAAATATAATAATAATTATTGTAAATATCAAAAGAAAGATAATCTATAAAGAGATTAACCATTTGACACTTTTATTGAGGAAAATATTAAGCAACAAGGATTCCTACCTCCCCCCCCCAAATAATTGAAATATTTTAGGTAATGACTTGGCCATGGGTGGTAGTTCACGCCTGTAATCCTGGCACTTTAGGAGACCGAGGCAGGCATATCACCTGAGGTCAGGAGTTCAAGACCAGCCTGGCCAACATGGTGAAACCCCATCTCTATTAACAATACAAAAATTAGCTGGCATGGTGGCAGGTGCCTGTAATCCCAGCTACTCACGAAGCTGAGGCAGGAGAATCATTTGAACCTGGGAGGCAGAAGTTGTAGTGAGTCAAGATTGTGCCACTGCACTCCAGCCTGAGTAACAGAGAGAGAGAGAGAGACTCTGTCTCAAAAAAAAAAAAAAAGAAAAAAGGAAAAAGAAACTTTTTATACATTGTTATATATGTGTACAAACACAGGAAGTAGAGACAGATTAATGTGAGGGTGACAGGATAGCAGTTCTGCCATGTTAGCAAAGTATTTAATCTCACCAAGTAGTATGTATTCATAATAACTGAGATGATAATGCCCGCCTATAAATTACTACCAGGATTAAATAATCTAGTAAATGGAACACATCGAACTCAGATTATAATACATTGGGTACAAAAGAGGTCTTTAATGTTGCTTTTTTTCTTCCTTATCTATTAACTGATTATGCATAATGTGTTTCTGCTCAGCAATGCAGATATCTTTGCCCTGAAATGTCTGTTGACCAAAAATCTTTTTTCTTCTAGGTGTATTTTAGTTACTGGTACAACTTGTACAACTCTTTTCACAACAGAGTTAGATTAGATCTTTCGCTTGATGTTTTTCTGTGGTTTGCACTGCTTGAAAAAGAGAACTTACCTCTTCTCTGGTATGTACTTTGCTATTTTCTCACAGTAATATGTTTGCAACCCAGAAACGAAGGCAACTTGCCTCAAAGAACTGTAAAATGGATCTTAGATATTAAATCTATGAACCAACATGCAGTTTGGCAATAATGTTTTGATTGTCACCTATGTAATAAGCGACTGAGAAAACCTGCTAACATGGTCCTTACTATAAACAGTCCCAAAACTCTTAACTATTGAGCAGTGTTCAAAGATCAGTGTGATATAACCTTTGCTGGCTGAACATTATGTTCTCACACTAGGCTTATCACTCTATAGGGAACATTTCCTGGATGAGAGAGCACTTGCATTTTATTTTATTTTATTTTATTTTTTGAGACGGAGTCTCGCTCTGTTGCCCAGGCTGGAGTGCAGTGGCCGGATCTCAACTCACTGCAAGCTCTGCCTCCCGGGTTTATGCCATTCTCCTGCCTCAGCCTCCCGAGTAGCTGGGACTACAGGCGCCCACCACCTCGCCCAGCTAGTTTTTTTTTTGTATTTTTAGTAGAGACGGGGTTTCACCGTGTTAGCCAGGATGGTCTCGATCTCCTGACCTCGTGATCCGCCCATCTTGGCCTCCCACTTGCACTTGCATTTTAAATAAAAAAAAATACATATACATATACACATACATACATACATACGTATATTGTCCTTCCACAGTGAGGAAACTAGGTCACTCTAATTAATTAAAATTTTGATACAAAGAATTTGTAAGATGAATGATAGATGTGAAATTTACTTTCTCTTTTCATAAAGCATCATTTTTGCTGTCTTGTTGTGAGCAATGGTTCTATGACTTAAAACATCAAAGTGATGATATATGATGATGTAGCTTATACATGTGTTTCTGTGCTTCTGACCTGAGAGAACTTTAGATGGTTTTATCTGGAAATAGGAGATATAAAAATACTCATTATCCTGAAATACCATCTGGAATACTTAGATACAGATGATGAATAGAAAACTAGCATAATTACTGTGGGGAAGGGGGTAGAAAGCATTAGAAGCTCTTACTTTCTGAATGTAACACATTAGCATATTTCTCTAACTTTTAGCAAGGCACTTAATCTTTCAAAGCTTCATATTCTCATATATGAAGTAGGAATCATCATAATTTTCCTGACAGCCCAAGATCTGGGTTAAGGGTCAAGATGAACAGTAGATATAAAAACACTTTGCAAACCATAATTCAATATACTCAAATAAATACTTACTAAATGTCTGATACAGTGTTAAGTCCTGAGCAATTACAAAAATGTCTAAGATGTCATCAGAGGGACATGCTCAGATAAACCTGTGACAAAGAATGTGAAGACAAAGGAAGCCCTTGGGAGAGAGCAGGAGAGTGAAGGATGAATGAAGATGACTGGAGTGCCAACTAGTGAAGACAAGCCACACTGTCACTGTAGAGAGAGACAGAAAGAAAATCTAGCATTGAAATCCAACAATCATCTCATGCTTTTAAAGTGTCATCCATGGGCAAAACTTCACGTGAAACTTTCCAGTAGGAATTTAAAAAGTTAACTGGCCCTGTCATGCCAGTATGTAAGCTACCAAATAAGCAGGAAAATATATAAATAATAAAATTGTAAAATAGGGTGAAATTGTGCTTGTACATGAGAAAATGGTAAAAATAATGAGCTTTCATCAGTTTGTATAATTTTATACCGTGACATACTTTGATGGATTTTATAAAATATTATTTTCCATGTTAATAACTATAACCAGTGACCTTGAGAAATAAATCAGGTAAAAATTTTCCTTGGATTTAAGAGAAATCCCATCAGGAGTTGAAATTATTTACATAAATTAAAGTGTTTCAAGCAGAGGGAAAACTGTCAATCTGCATACAGAAAAAATTTTCTTTGTCTTAATAGTGATGTCACATATGAGGACCAATGACAATATTGTACCTAAATTTGCTAATCTACATGAGTAATCATCACATATTAAATAATTTTAAATTAAAAAGATTAACATTCTGGTAAACTAGATATACAATACATGTCATCAATAAACATCAAATTTGACAGACATTATTTTTACGTACTGATAATATTTGTGTTTATACAAATTCGGGTATATAGTAAAGTTATAGCTTCTTATTATTTTTTTTTGTTTTGTTTTGTTTTTTTTTTCTTTTTGTGGAGAACGGGGTCTCGCTATATTACCCAGGCAGGTCTCGAACTCCTGGGCTCAAGCTATCCTCCCGCCTCTGCCTCCCTGAGAGCTGGGATTACAGGCATGAGCCACCGCGCCCGGCAGTTACAGCTTCTTAAACGTTTATTTAAACTTCTTGAGATCATGGATTTTACTGCTCACATACACCTTCAATCAATTTATTTTCATTTTAACCTACGTCTTTCTTCTAAATATGCACTGATGGAAAAAGTGGCTAATAATTAGCCTAAAATTGGTATAGAGTTGAAAGAAATGACGATGCTAATTGATTGTCTCCAACTTGCAAAATAATTCATGCTATTTTGCAGTCAAGATTGGTCAATAAAGGAACTAGTACCCCAAAGTAGATGGATTACATGTTCTGCAGATGAAGGAAATATAACTGAGCTGTCTCTAGAAAGAGGTCAGGTTGATAAGAAATACTAATATCCTTCAAACATCCACACACATGCTCATACACACATGCACGCATGCACACAGAGCTAGAGATAGATGAATTTTGTTTAATAACATTGCAAGGGACTGAGAGAAAATTTATGTTTCATTGAACATTATTAGACTTTATAAAGGAAGCTATATGGAGAAGGGGAGAAAATGAAGGAGAACTAATATATATGGAGCTCCTAATATTTTTCTGGAATATGATAGGCTTTTAGGTATGTAATCTCATAGCAGAAATAAACAAGAAGAATAGGTTCTTAAAGAGACATTTTCTACATCTACAAGAATAATTGTGGGCAGAATTGAAACAGCTTATACTCATCCCTATTCTACAAAACTACATATTCTGCTAAATCAAAAATAATATGTAGCTGGTAGAGTATAATGGACCATTATTTACCCATGTATAATAGAGACAATGGATTTAGTAACTATCACACTATTTTTTACATAATGCTTCATATAAGAAATGGAAGCATGGACCAACACAAGATTTAGGTTTGGGGATCAGGGTATGCAACCATTTTCTCAAAAACCATAAAATTTTGAGAAGAAAGAGGCTTAGTAGGGGAGATCACAGTATTCTTCGGGATTCCTAGAAGCAAAACTAGGCATTTAGCACAATTTCTTTTAACTCTACGTGCACACTTAGGAAATATATTTTACATATTTGTGTTATATACATATATATTTATGCACATTTATTTAATAAAAAAAGCAACATTCCTTTTTTGTTATAATTGTTCTTTTTTTAAAAAAAAAAAAGCCTTTATTTTATGCAGGTGCAGGTTTGTTACAAAGGTAAACTTTTGTCATGGAGGTTTGTTGTACAGATTATTTCATCACCCAGGTATTAAGCCTGGTACCCAACCCATTACTTTGTTATTTTTCCCGTTCCTCTCTTTTCTCCAAACCTCCACCCTCCACCCTCCCATCCCCTACCCTCCCTTCACCATCCCAGCCTCCCACCCTCCCTCTACCCTCCACCCTCCCTCCACCCACCCACTCTCCATCCACCCCTCCTCCACCCACAGGCCCTAGTGCATTTTCTGTCCCTCTGTGTGTCCATGAATAGCATCATTTCTAAACACCCCCAAATAACTGCGTATTCTCAAAGCAACTATAATCTGAATATCATCTATTTTATGTTTAAGCCGAGCCTCCCTGACCCCTTCTGTCTCCCAAAAGGCGAGACTCAACTATTCAGGAAGTTCTTAAGTATTCTAGACAAGCCATGACTTAGCACATGTTGCACACTGATTTCTCTCCTTTCTCTGCAATAAACAATAATTTTTTCTGTGACGCTTTCTGGGGCCCCTAGGCCAAAATTGATTATCCGCACTTTCTTACCCAATAGCACTCTGTTGACACTGCCACTAGGATTATTTTAGAATATTCAAAAGTTGTAGCATTTGGAAATTAGTAGCTCTGGCTTCTTAGAGCCAGTGTCAAACTTTGATTAACTGTTTTTTAGTATTCATCTCACCAGCTTTGATAGGAAGTTCCACAGTAATGCATATTAAGTCCAGCACCCTTGTAACACCTTCACACATGTTCTAGCAGATGAATGACAGATGCAGTGAAGCCATGTAAGAAGGCCTTTGCTTGTGTCAGTTACAGGCACATGGATCAGGGACATGCTTCTTTCTAGTATGTCCCTGATCCATGTGGCTGTAACTGCTGTGGCTTTGCTGCATGCTTCATTACTATCATCTGCACACTGCAGAAGAGGAAATAGATGTTTTCAATAAGTTTTTATTTCAGAACACATGTGCAGAAAGCCTTAACTCATAAAGTCAAGTCACACATACTCTATGATATGACAGAGGGTTTGAATGTTTTGTATTTTTTCATCAATGAACTAAGGATAATTGAGGTAAAAGATTAAGAATGACTTCTGAGAAAACTAAATAAGGAGAGATGAGGCAAAACAGTATCTTCCTTTTTTCTCTCTCAAGAATTCTTCAATTGTTGTAATCAAGACTAAAGGTTTTCCATTATACTATAATACAACATTCCCTCCAGTCATCTGTTGTGAAAAAAGAGGTGCAAAAAGTGACACATAACATTTTGACATAGTCTAAAGAACAGAATTTAACTTTTAGCTTTATTTTAGGGGTTTTGTTTGCTTTTTGGTGTCTGGAGTTTTTGTTTTTTAAATTTCCCTCCACACATAATATGTGGTTATATAATCTAAAAGTCTAGGTTTGAATCTTGATTCTATTGCTCACACACTGAATGCCCTTGATGAAATCACCTAATTCATTGCGCCTTAGGTCCTCACGTATAAATTGGTCATAATAATAATAATACCTACCTGAAATGAACAAAACATATTTATTTAATAATTTAATAATAACAATTAAATCTGTTCCATTTTAGAAGTGCTTCTAAGGATGGTGTCTGACACGTAACAGGTACGACATATGTATTTTTAAATGACAATATAAACGTAAATTGATATATTTGTTCTATATGACTAAAATAATACCCATTTCTTGGATATTATTCTTACTGACATTTCAAGGCAAAAAGTAGTTTAGAATGTCTTATAATTAATTTGGAATATAAATAAGTATAAAGATTTAAACTGGAAAAGTCCCATCAACTAATGTCAAGTAATGTTACTGCTATAATTGGGAATACAGGCAAAAGAGAAAAGAAAGAAGAAAGGAAGGGAAAGAGATTAAGAGAGAAAAGAGAGAAAGATAAATGCAGAATGAAGAGAGAGAAAGGAAAGGGGGAAGGAAGGGAGAGAAAGAAACAGTATCAGCTGAGCATGGTGGCTCACGCCTGTAATCCCAGCACTGTTGGGGGCTGAGGCGGGTGGATCACGAGGTCAGGCATTTGAGACCAGCCTGGCCAACATAGTGAAACTCCATTTCTACTAAAAATACAAAAAATTAGCTGGGCGTGATGTCAGGCGCCTGTAATCCCAGCTACTCAAGAGGCTGAGGCAGGAGAATCGCTTGAACCTGGGAGGCAGAAGGTGCAGTGAGCCGAGATCACGCCACTGCACTCCAGCCTGGGCAACAGGAAAAAGTGATACTCTGTTTCAAAAAAAAAAAAAAAAAAAACAGAAACAAGATCATGTCCTTTGCATGGATATGGATGAAGCTACAGGCCATAATCCTTAGGAAACTAATACAAGAACAGAAAACCAAATGCTACCTGTTCTCACTTATAAGTGGAAGCTAAATGATGGGAACACACAGGCACACAGAGAGAACAATACACACTAGGGCCTATCAGAGGGTCAAGGGTGGGAGGAGGAAGAGGATCAGAAATAATAACTAATGGGTACTATGCTTAATATTCAGGTGATGAAATGATCTATACAACAAGCCCCCAAGACACAAGTTTACCTGTGTAACAAACTTGCACTTGTACTCCTGAACTTAAAAGTTAAAACAGATAACACATAATAGTCCTGAAAAAAAGACAATCCTGAAAAGTGACATGATGAATCAAATATTCAAGTTGCCATAACTTTCATAAGTGTTAGAAAAGCTTTATAGTAAGCAATTTATGATCTGAAAACAAATTTATTGTTATAAGTATTAGAATGCAATTTCAAGTTATTCCACCTACTTTACCTGTATATTGAATTTTCAACATTCAATTAGTCTATTTTAAAATGTTCTATACTAATTGTCTATACAAAAGGAGGAAAGAAAATTGAGATTTTGTTAATGTGTTTTTTATAATGTATGAATTAATCAGATGATTTCATAAACCCTTTATGCAAAGTTAGCTTTCTCTGGAAACACATAAACTTTTAAAAAGTCCATAAGCATTAATTTGTGACTTACTAATATAAATTATTCTAATGAAACCTAATATGTCCTACTGAGTACTGTGGAATTATTCCTTACGAAATTATATATACAAATTTTCAACAGTGTAAACTGGGCTATTACTAAGGCATATTAAAAATATAAATAATTGTTTTGCATTTTTAAAAGTCCTTGAATCAATATCCCTTGGTTTTGCTTTAAAAGACTACATTTGAAAATAATAAATATCACAATTAAGATAATAAATATGACATTTATGGCTGGGAGTGGTAGCTCACACCTGTAATTCCAGCACTTTGGGAGGCTGAGGTTGGTGGATCACTTGAGGTCAGGAGCTTGAGACTAAACCAGCCTGGCCGTATTTACTAAAAATACAAAAAAGAGACCCCGTATTTACTAAAAATACAAAAATTAACTGGGTGTGGCAGTGGTCACCTAAAATCCCAGCTACTCAGGAGGCTGAGGCAGGAGAATTGCTTGAACCTGGCAGGCAGAGGTTGCCGTGAGCAAGACTGTGCCACTGTACTCCTCCTTCAGCCTGGGTGACAGAGCAAGTCTCCAGCTCAAACTAAATAAATAATAAACATGCCATTTATATGTGTATAAATTATATTTATAAGCATTTCTATAGTCAAATATCTAAATGTTGAGAAAAGTAAAATAGCTCAGAATAGCCTGAACTATGTGAGGTATGCAGGTCCAGAGAGATATGAGCGTGGGACATCAGTCAAGACTTCACCTTCCAACACTCCACATCCCAACCCCTGCACCCATACCTGGGGGCAATTATTTCAATGCATTTTGTTCCTGATTAGCTGCTTCACCCCTTATCCTCTTGTTTCTGGAATTTCTGATATAAAGAACAAAGTATAGCTAATCAATAGCTTAAACTATTTTTACGTAAATTCTTAGTTAACAATTCAGGAACTGCCTCTTTCTTTCCAAAAAAAATCACTAAGTATAGCATGTTCTCACTTATAAGAAGGAACTAAACACTGGGCACTCCTGGGAACAACAGACACTGTGGACTACTAGAGGGCAGAGAGAGGGAGGGCGTTGTGGGCTGAAAGGCTACCTATTGGATATGTAAACTAAAAATAGAATCCTAAGGCCCCCAGTCATCTGAATAGACCCCTCTTCTCAGCCAAGGGCATTCCAAAGATAACCTGAAAACACGCCTTGTTACCACTAACACAGACCTCAAGACTGATAGAAGAGACTCTTTAAGTCCCATAAGAAACATTTACAGTCTATTCTCTCGGAAGCCTGCTACCTTGAGGTTTTGTCTGCATGATCAAACCTTGGTCTCTACAACCCCTTATCACAAACCAGATATTCCTTTCTATGCATTCTAGGTCTTTAGATAATAACCAATTGCCAATCAGAAAATCTTTGTATCCACCTATAACCTGGAAGCCCCCCACTTCCAATTTGGAAGTCTCCCGCTTCCTCCACTTCCATTTCCACCTATAACCTGAAAGCCCCTCACTTCACCTTTTCAGACTGAATCACTATATACCTAATACGCATTGATTGATGTCTCATGTCTTCCTAAATGTATAAAACCAAGTTGCAGCCCAACAACCTTGGGCACATGTTCTCAGGACCTCCTGAGGCTGTGTGATGAGCATATCCTTGCAAAATAAACCTCTAAATTGATTGAGACTTGTCTTAGATACTTTTTAGTGTACAAGTGCCAATATGGTTTGGCTGTGACCCACCCAAATCTCATCTTGAATTGTAGCTCCCATAATTCCCATGTGTTGTAGGAGGAACCCAGTACTAGATAATTGAATCATGGGGGCAGTTTCCCCCATACTGTTCTCATGGTAGTGAAATATTCTCATGAGATCTGATGGTTATATAAAGGATTTCCTCTTTTGCTTGACTCTCATTCTGTCTTGCCTGCCACCATGTAAGATGTGCCTTTTGCTTTCTTCCATTATTGTGAGACTTCCCTAGCCATGTAGAACTGAGAGTCCATTAAATCTCTTTTTCTTTACACATACACATTCTCTGGTATGTCTTTATTAGCAGCATGAAAACAGACTAATACAGGTGCTATGCTCATTACCCGTGTGATGGGATCTGTACCCCAAACCTCTGCATCACTTAATACACCCATGTTTACAAACCTGCACATATACTCCCGGTATCTAAAATGAAAGTTGAAATTATTAAAAAAAGAAAACAAACTCTTGTAGCTGCCACAGATTGGAGTGCACATTTAGGAAAACTAAAATCAATGCTCCCAGGTTGTAATCTTCAAGCATTGCCCTTATAAATAAACACTGTATTAGTTTCACCTCAGTTTCTTCCTCTTAGGTCAACAATGTCTAACATCAGAAATACTATGGCCAATTCATTATAGTTTCCACTATATTTGCCAATGAATATTTAGGTTTGGCATTTGTATTAATAATTACAAGTAAATCATTAAATTACATGAAAAACATGTATATCATAAACAAACTGCTTTATGATATACATTTCATATTTATGAAGAATAAAACTTTCTCATAAATTATAGAAAAATATTTTAGAATATTACAGAACACAAGATTATAGAAAATACAGGCCGGGCGCGGTGGCTCAAGCCTGTAATCCCAGCACTTTGGGAGGCCGAGACGGGTGGATCACGAGGTCAGGAGATCGAGACCATCCTGGCGAACACGGTGAAACCCTGTCTCTACTAAAAAAATACAAAAAAACTAGCTTGGCGAGGTGGCAAGTGCCTGTAGTCCCAGCTACTCTGGAGGCTGAGACAGGAGAATGGCCTGAACCCTGGAGGCGGAGCTGGCAGTGAGCTGAGATCCGGCCACTGCACTCCAGCCTGGGTGACAGAGCAAGACTCCGTCTCAAAAAAAAAAAAAAAAAGAAAATACAATATAGCCTCGACTATCAAGGGTAAATTTATATCCAACAGAATCCAAACATTATAGAAAAATTTACCAAGAACATTACATGACTGAAATAGCTCGAGAACCAAATTTCACTTTGTGTTTCCTAGTATGCAAGAGAAATGGAAAACAGGACGGGGTATGAAATGCTATTTGCTGATAAAATGAAGCATATGTATTGATAAGGAAAGCAAATGTTTTTCAATGACTAAATTGATAACAATGAATACAACTAAGAACATTGTCTTCAACAATGGATAGTTTTATAACTCATTTCCACAGAGCTTTTGAAAAAGTTAGTGTTATAACAAATGGTGACCAGTGAAAGTGTGTGAAGGGTTATACTTATATAATAAAAATGGCTAACATTTATTAAGCTCCTACTGTATGGGCACTCTGGAACCACTTAAAGTACATTCACCTCTTTAAAGCCCATGACAACCAAAAATAGGTACTATATGGTATTCACTTATTCAACCAAACATACTGAATGCTTATTTTGTTTCAGGCACTTAGGACTTATAAGTAAACCAAACAGTAGAAAGCCTTGCCCATCATTTAAAATAAAATAACTGAGACTTAAGAGGCTAATGAAACCTAAGGTCATAGAACAAGTCACTTGGTGGAACCAAGGCTTGAAACTAGAAAGATTGTTAGCCCATGCTCCTAAATGTTAAGTCAGAGGTGCTTTCAATATGTAAACACATATCAGGTTTTTTAAGTAAATTTATTTCCGGTGATCCAAGATCAGAATTCTTTCTGACCAAATAGGAAGGTATGTCACCAGTATGAGGGGAAAAATAGTGGGAGAAGGCCAACTTGGAGTGAAAATAATCTCCCAGAAGCCAAAAATGTTAAGTACCCCATTTATTTGTTTTTTTCTCAAACATCTACTGAGTACCTAACTCTGTGCTATGCACTAAATATAGACACCAGAGAAGTGTAAATAAATAAGATGTGATGTTTGCCTACCAACAGGCACAGTCTTACTGGTTGGGGTGAAAGAGATCAGAATAGGCCACCCCAAAATATACCACTTTAACATAAGGAGTATTTTAAGCTGAAGGCAATTAGAAATAGCAAACACAAGATGAACTCTCTGTCTTCTGCAAGGCATGAATTTTCTGTTTGTCAAGGAAACTTACACCTGTCAAGGTGTCCTACTTTCTTGTGTCAGGAAGAAGCGAATAAGTCACCACCTGAGATGCCTTATGGCTCCATAACAAACCTTACTAAAGAGCCCTTATTTACTACACATTTCCTAGTCTCCTAGTCACCTTCCCACAACCTACCCCCGCCATCTAGGGATTAAACCCACCTTTTCTTTGTCTAGTCTCTTCCCCACACTTTATCACACTTTGTTAAAATGGGATACAGGGCCTGGGTCAAACTGCCTCTTTGGGGTATTCCTTGCTTTTAGGTGAGCTGCCCCCTGTTCCTCCCCAGCCCCTATATATGAAATAAATATTTATTCCTGCTAATCTCTCTTTTGTCAGTATAATTTACAGGCCTCAGTCACTGAACCTAAGAAGGAAGAAAAATGTTATTTATTTATTTATTTTTTTCTCCACAGACAGAGGCTCAGCAGGTTAAAAGTCCATCAGAATCAGGATCAATATTGGTTTTACTACGCAATGTTTGCAATCTTAAACAACTTGTTAGCCCACCCCATTTTCTTATTTCTAAAATTGGATAAATACTGATCTACTAATACTTCAAAATATTACTAAGGAAGTATGTAAAATACCACTTGCAAAATATCTGAAACATAGTTGCTAAGTAAATAGCACTTTTCCACATACTCCTATATATGTTATTTTGATTAAACTCTCTAAGGCCGTTCTGAGGTCTTGAAAGAGCACTAGAACTTAGACTTTTGAAGATTTTAGAAAGTTTCCTTTGAATTTTGGTCATATTAGTTTAGTAGTTGTAGCTGATTGTTACTTCATGCATTCATTCAATCCTTCATTAGGCAGATGTTTGTTAAACAACTACCATTTGGTGACATCATGCTAAATACCAGGGAATGAAATTTAGCACCCCTGCTAGGGAAGAACTAAAAGTATTCACAACAGTCAGGACATAAAGGTTTTAGTAGAGAATATTAGTAGGACGTACTCTGACTGGCTAATTTGATCTTGGATTTGTTTGCTTAGAAATTGATGCTCCAGCAGGTGCAATGGCTCATGCCTATAATCCCAGCACTTTGGGAGGCTGAGGTGGGAAGATCTCTTGAAGCCAGTAGTTTGAGACCAGCCTGGGCAAATTATCAAGACCTCTATCTCTAGAAAAAAAAATTAAAAAATTAGCTGAGCATGGTTCTGTGTACCTGTATGGATGCTGACGTGGGACGATCATTGAGCCCAGGATTTTGAGGCTGCAGGGAGCCATGATCTTGCTTTTGCACTTCAGCCTGGGTCACAGAGTGAGAAAAAAAAGAGCAAGGTGGTACTCTGAATTGGATCTTGGGAGAGGAGGAGGATATTAATGAAAAAATTGATGGAATTTAAATGATCCCAGAGTTTACTTAATGGTAATATGCCAGTGAAAATAGTCTGTGCTAGGAAAGGAATTTTAAGGATACATTTTGAGGTGAGGCATTATTGGAAAACTTTGTGTTGTTCCTGGTGTCTGATTTGGTTGTAGTATATAGTAAGCACATGCTACAAAGCTTTTATTTTCTTTTCTGTTTTTTTATTTTTAATTTTTTTTTCTTTTTTTTTTTTTTTTTTGAGACGGAGTCTCGTTCTGTCTCCCAGGCTGGAGTGCAGTGGCACCATCTCGGCTCACTGCAAGCTCCGCCTCCTGGGTTCCCGCCATTCTCCTGCCTCAGCCTCCCGAGTAGCTGGGACTACAGGCGCCCGCCACCACGCCCGGCTAATTTTTTGTATTTTCAGTAGAGACGGGGCTTCACCATGGTAGCCAGGATGGTCTCGATCTCCTGACCTCGTGACCTCGTGATCTGCCTGCCTCAGCCTCCCAAAGTGCTGGGATTATAGGCATGAGCCACCGGGTCTGGCCTACAAAGTTTTTCATAGGTAAAAATACTTTTATCTGTTTTATAAAAGAAACAGGAAGTTTATGCAGATATGGTGCTAAATGACTTATTCAGACAAATTAAACAGTTTAACCGAGCAAAAAATAATTCATGAATTGGGCAGCTGCCCCTGCAAAGCAAAATAGGTTCAGGGTGACACCGTGGTACCACTGCAGGTTTGGAGTGGATGTATGGACAAAGGAAAGCTACATGCAGAAAATGGAAGTGAGGCACAGAAACAGACAAATTGGTTACAGCTGGTGTTTGGCTTATTTGAACACAGTGTGAACAGGTGGACCCTGTGTGTGATTGAAGTAGGACCCTGTGTGTGGTTGTCGTAATGGGCTGAGACTCAGCTACATGTTACAAGAGTAGGCTATAGTTTGTTTACACATCCAGTTAGGTTACAGTTCACTATGTGTGGAAAAACCTTTAGGTTGAACTTAAAACACGTAAGACAGCATCTTTAGGCTAAACTTAATTCAACATTTCTGTTTCATTTCGGGCATAACTATTATATACAGAATGTAAATAGTTCTAATATACTTTAAGCGTATCATTATGTATGACATAGTATGAGTGAACTTTAGTTAAAACTGATATGAACATGGTAATGAGAAAAATTTACACGCAAGTGATTTTGAAAACAGAATGGATGGCTTACAAATTACTGGAAATGTTATAACACAAACTAGAAGAATTCAATGGAAGGCAACAAGGTATTCTGAAATGAAAATTATAAAAGTATCAAGACCAATGGAGGTTATTTGAATATCAAAGATATTATGCATGAATCTATGATTTTGAACTAATGTAACAAGAAAAAATACTGTCTTAAAATTTATATCATTTAATAGAAAAAAACTGACAAGTAAACCAACCAGGAAGAGTTTTGATAAGAAAAAAAATTGCAGAGCAATAGGCAGTAACCAAATCCATAATGATAGTTTTAAGTGGAAAATTACATTTATTGCCTTAATACATTTAAATTACAAAACAAAATCAAAGCCCAATAAAGAATATTGGTCCTATCTTATAGAAACATGAAGACACAACAACAAATGATTCTAACACTAACATGAGGTTGCAACTGTACACACTAAAAACAAAAATATAAAATAAGCTTTTGAGAATAATGTGTTATGATTGTTTGGTTATTTTATCTTACTAAAGTTTCCAATATTACTAAAGTGTGTTGTACCTACCTGATAAATAGTAAAACTATGACTTTTTACTCTTAGGGATCTTGTAATCCATTTGAGTGTAAGAAGAAGACTGGAAATATTAGTGATACAGTCTGTTTTCAAACAGGAGGATAACCCGTGTTCCCATTCCACGTGTTGTTTTTTTTTTTTAATGTGACTCTGACGTGTTTCCCATCTCCCACATTCACACACCTTTAATCTACACTGGTCCTATGACTTGTTTTGGTCAAGAGAATGCATGCAGATGCAGAGGTTGCACTGAATGATTTCTATAGGCATGAGCTTTAGGACATTTTAAAGCTTCCATTCTCACCCTTGGAGCTGTGTCTTTGTTCACAGATAACATGATTGTCTACGTAGAATTACTCAAAGAACAAGGAAACAACTCCTGGAACTAATAGAGAACTGATTTTGATATGTGTGTAAGAATAAGAGAAAACGGGAAGCAGTGAGGGCTGTTTCAACTAAGAAAGATTTGCAGAAAAGTGAATGGTCACTGCGTTTTGGAATGGTGATGTTTGACCAGGATGGGAGAGAGCATCTCTGATGGGTGTACAATGTGGAGATAACCCCTGATAAAATGAGAATACCACTAGCCGGGTGTAGTGGCTCATGCCTGTAATCTCAGCACTTTGGGAGGCCGAGGTGGGTAGATCATGAGGTCAGGAGTTCAAAACCAGCCTGGCCAAGATGGTGAAACCCCGTCTCTACTAAAAATACAAAATTTAGTCAGGTACAGTGGCAGGCACCTGTAATCTCAGCTACTCGGGAGGCTGAGGAAGGAGAATCGCTTGAACCAGGGTGGCAGAGGTTGCAGTGAGCCGAGATCATACCACTGTACTTTAGCCTGGGAGACAGAGTTAGACTCCATCAAAAAAAAAAAAGAGAGAGAGAGAGAATACCATAGGTGTGGATTGGTAAAAATATTTTGATTCAAGTGGAAGGAGAAATATAAGACTAAATTATCATTATCTTTATTTTTATTCTGGTTTATGCATTGTCCTGAAGGCTGCATAGGAATTATTTAACTTATTTATCACAAAATTTATGAGTTCACAATTATCAGAATACCACTTTTATGTATGAGAAATTTGAAGCTTAGAAAGTTAAGAACCCACAGTAATCATTCTCTGCATAACTAGTGGAGCTCTGAATTCTAACCCCAATTATGGTTTAGGCTTTATACAAGCAGTGAAGGGTTGCTTTTGTATATGTGTCTCTGTGTGTGTGTGTGTGTGTGTGTGTGTGAGAGAGAGAGAGAGAGAGAGAGGGAGAGAGAGAGAGAGAAACAGGGACACAGAAAAAGAAAGAGACAGAGGTGGGATAGAGAGAAATAGTTTAAAGGAAGAGTATGATAGCAAAGACAGAGACTAAAAGTACCTCGTCTCTTATTTTCATTCCTTTCCAATATCTAGGTATATGGACTTTCACACAGGTGAAGGGTTTTGGGAAACCTCCTGTGTAACTAATAGTGCCTCTTGGAGTAGACTAATGACTTCACTGTCTAGAGAAGGGGGATACTAATCAGTTACTTTTGTTTTGTTTTTACAGTTTAAGAAGAAAAGCCCCTTCATGTAATGAAGACATTTCTAGAGAGAAGGGTTGGGAATTTTCTAACTCTGAGATAAATTGTTCTGGTCAAGAATTTAAGGAGCTGGATGGCACCTTTGAAATTCATTGTATTTATAAACTGGGAGTGCTACATCCTAAGAATTACCATTATTGGAGTGAACAGGTAGAAACTGTATAATTAAACTTAATATTAAGGGAATGGGGTTGCCTTCTCTCAAAACTCCTGTATGTGAATGAGACAGGATCTTAGAAATAGGAAAGTGTAGTCTACCAGAATGGGCAGAGCATAGGCCTCAGTTGCCAGTGTGGGAGTGCTAGCTATGACTATAGTGAGAATGGTCATCTCACTCCAGTCCTTCCCTCGGCTGTGAAAGACAGACTGCCCCCTCTGGCTTCGAACTGTGGAAGTACTGGGCTCCTTACGTAATTGGGAGTGATGTGATCAAGATAGACATGTGGAATATCCTGTTAATAAGTTAACAGGTGAGAATATACATCATTCAGAGGAATACATTAAAGTGGAGTGCTTCTCCTCACATCCCAAGTTTGTGGAAAAGGCTCTGTTTTGTTATGAAATAAAGCAGTGAAAGTATATTTTTTAATCCAAGTCTGTCTATAAGACTATAAACAGGGTAGAATTTTAAAACTTTTTTTGCTAGACTTCGCACATCTAGAAGTGAAAGTTTTGTTTTGTTCCCTTAACTTCAATTTTAGGACTCGCTCTGGCTACATTCTTCAGAGAAACAGAAAAAAAGTCCAAGGCATAGGCTGGAATGAGTTGCAGGCAAAATTGCCAAAGTGGACCCCTAGGTCAACGTTTAGTTGCTTCTTTAGGTGACTACAAGTGATATTCAAAGATGGGGTTGGTTCAAGCAGTATGTAACTAATGCTATGTTCTTAGCATATGCTGCCTAGGGAAAACTAAAAGACCTGACATTTCTAGTTACACAAAGAGAATGTACTTGGCCTAGTAGTATCTGGTTCTTCCTAAAATATTAGCTTCTTAAAAAGAGACAAAACTACACTGAACAAATACACTAAATATTAAAAGGGAGAGACGGTGGGCCTTTATACATCTTTCTTTAAAAGACCTATTACAGATTGAATTCCCTTTGAACAAAACATTAATATATGTTCTTTTAAAGATTACAAAATTTGATTGCTCTCCAGAGAGTTTGAAAGGAACTAGCTACTAAAAAGCTATGTTCATTGCTTTTTGTCCCTCAGAATCTAAGATAAAGAACATGAAAAAATAGTTAAAATAGAACAGAACTACAAATTCGCTTTGTAAAATGTTGTCATACTTGCACTAAAGTTTTAAAAAAAGGTTGAAACAATTTTTTAATAAAGTGCATCAAATTTTCTTAACCTCTTTTAAATATCCAGTTCCCAGTTGGAGGGAGATGTTTTGACCTTCATATTGCTTCTGCAAAATTACACTTCTGAAGTGTGATCCTTATAGCACTGCTGCTCCAAAAGGGTGCTTTAGGTTTCTATGGGATTTTCAAAAACCAAAATTACCAAAGTTGGATATATTTTAAAAAGCCTATGCTCTGAAGTACATGTCAGTATATCCTAAGCAACAGAATTTTTGCATTTGTTTTTGGCATGAGATTGGTTGTACACAATTGATGTTTTAACAAAGTTATTTTTAAATAAATATGCTTCTTAGACTGTCTCCCGTGAATATTACTTAATCCTTATTTGTTATCAAAAGAAATATTCTAAGAGTGGGTAAAGAAGTCTGAAATTAAATAGGTTTCTATTTAGATTTGTGTCAAAACAACTACTGCAAAGTAGTTGTCAAAGTAAATAGAACATCCTAATGGAGAAGGTGGGCTTACTGCCTGTTCTTCAACCTGCTTCTACTACATCCCAATAACTCAATTTCAAGGCTTTGAGAACAAAGCCACTGTGCAGTCAAAATGGCTATGAGAGATGAAAGTCGTTGTAAAGTTTCTGAATTTTTTAATTAGTGGCATAATTAACCCTTATGTTTCTTAAGTTTTCCTGAATCATTCAAAATATATTATCAGGAAAATATTATTATATCCATTTAATTGATATTTATAGAATATGCAGGAACAGAGAAATATATTCTTTTAGGTACACATGAAATATTTAACAACATAGACCACATTCTGACACATAAAATGAATTTGAAAAGTATTAAAATGATTGAACTCATACAATGTGGACTGACTAGCAATAAAATGAGAAAGAAAACGCAAATAAAAATCAGAAATGAAAAAGGAGACATCATAACAAATACCACATAAATACAAAGGATCATTAGAGACTACTATGAACAACTATACACCAATTGAAAATCTAGTTGAAAACCTAGAGGATGTGGATAAATGCTTAGACATATAACTTACTAAGATTGGACCAGAAAGAAGGAGAAAACCTGAATAGACCATATGATTGAATCAGTAATAAAAAGTCTCACAAAAAAGAAAAGTACTTAACTGGATGGCTTTGTCACTGGATTCTACTCAATCTATGAAGGAGAATTAATACAAATTATTCTCAAACTATTTCAAAAAATTGAAGCTGAGGAATTCTTCCAAACTCATTCTGCAAGCCCAGTCTAAATCTAATAACAAAACCAGATAAGGACACACACACACACACACACACACACATTCCCATGAAAATTACAGGCCAATACCTCTGACAAATACAGATACAAAATCTTCAAGAAAATAGTAGCAAGCTAATTCCAGCACAGATCAGAAAGATAATACAATGTAAGCAAGTGGCATGTATGCCAGGAATGCAAGGATGGTTTAATATACACAAATCAATAAACATCATACATTAAATCAATATAATGAAAGACAAAAATACAATCATTTTGATAGATGCAGAAAAAACATTTAATACAATTTAATATGCTTTTATGTTAAAAATCTCAATAACGTAGGTGAAGGAAATTACCTCAAAATAATAAAAGGTACATATTACAAACATATAGGTAACATCATACCAAAAAAGAAAAAGCTATAATCTTTTCCTCTCAGAACTGGAGAAAAGACAAAGATGCTAACTATCACCACTTGTACTCAATATAGAACTAGAAGTCCCAGCCAGAGCAATTGGGAAATGAAAATTAAAGGACATCCAAATTCAAATGAATGAAGTAAAATTGTTCCTGTCTGCAGATGACATGATCTTATATATAGAAAAACCTAAAGATTCTACTGAAAAACTCTTAGAGCTAATAAACCAATTCAGTAAAGTTGCAGAATACAAAATCAACACACAAAAATCCATAGCATTTCTATACACAAACAATAAACTAACTAAAAAAAATAAATCAAGAAGACAGTCCAAGTTACAATAGCTACAAAAGAAAGAGAAAAAGAAAACCTAAAAGTGAATTTAATCAGGAGGTACAAGACTTTTAAAAGGAAAACTGCAAAGCACTGATGAAAACACTGAAGAGGATACAAATGAATGGAAACATATATCATGCTCATGTATCAGAAGAATTAATAATGTTAAAATGGCCATATTACTGAAGAGAATCTGTGGAGTCAATGCCATCTCTATAAAATTACAAATGACATTCTTCACAGAAATATAAAAAAGTCCTAAAATTTGTATAAAACCACAAAAGACCCAAATAGCCAAATAAATCCTGAACAAAATAAATATGGAAGCATCACATTACCAGATTTTAAAATATACTACAAAGCCATAGTAACCAAAACAGCATGGTACTGGCATAAAATCATCTATAGGCTAATGGAACAAAATACAGAATGCAAAAACTAATCCACGTATCTACAGTCAATTGATTTTTTGACAAATGTACTGAAAACACTCATTGAGGAAAGGGCGGGTTCTTCAATAAATAGTGCTGGGATAACTGAGTATCTCATGTAGAAAGTAACTAATCCCCCACCTCTCACCATATACAAAGCTCAACTCAAAATAGATCAAAGACCAAGATATAAGACCTGAAATGATAAGATCTCTGGAAGCAAACAGGGTAAATTCTTCAAGACATTGTTCTAGAAAATACTTTATGAATAATAAAAAGTTCCTCAAAAGTACAACAAAAGCAAAAATAAACAAACAGTATTATATCAAACTAAAAAGCTTCTGCACAGCAAAAGAAACAATCAGACTGAAAGACAGCCTACAGAATGAGAGAAAATATTTGCAAACTCTTCATCTGACAAGGGATTCATATCTAGAATACACAAAAAACTCAAACATCTAAACAGCAAAACAACTTGATTAAAAAATTGGCAAATGATCTGAACTGACATTTCTCAAAGGAAGACATTTATATGCCCAACAAATGAAAAATGCTCAACGCCACTAGTCCCCAGGGAAATATAAATTGAAACCACAATGTGATAGCATCTTACACCAGTTAGGATGGCTATTATCAAAAAGACAAAATGTAACCAATGCTTGCAAGGATGTGGAGAAAACAGAACTCACATACACTGTTGGTGGGAATGTAAAGTAGTTCAGCCAATGTGGGGAACAGTATAGAGGTTCCTCAAAAATTACAAATAGAACTATCATATGATCCAGCAATCCCACTACTTGGCATTTATCCAAAGGAGATGAAATGAGTACATCAAAAAGACATCTTCATCTCTATGTCTATTGCAGCACTATTCACAATGACCAAGATATGGAATCAACTTAGGTGTCCAATAAGAGAATAATGGATAAAGAAAACGTGGTGTATATACACAACGGAATACTATTTAGCCATAAAGAAACAGTGAAAATCTGTCATGTGTGGCAACGTGTATAGAAATAATAGATACTATGTTACGTGACATAAGCCAGGAACAGAAAGTTAAACACTATGTGTTCTCACTGAAATGTGGATGCTAAAAATAGTTGACCTCATAGAAGTAAAAAGTATAATAAAAGACACTAGAGGCTGGAAAGAGTAAGGAATAGGGAGAGAGAGTGAGAGATTTGTCAAAGGATACAAAATTACAGCTAGATGAGAATAAGCTCTTGTGTTCTATACCACTTCAGGATGATTATAGTTAATATATTTTATAGTTTCAAACAGTTAAAAGGAAGATATTGAATGTTCCCAACATAATGTAATGACAAAGGTTTGAGATGATGGGTATGCTCATTATTCCAATTTGATCAATATACAGTGTATGTACCGAAGCATCACTTTGTAATAATTTACACATTATACATAAATATTTTTATATCAGTTTAAGACAATATAATTTTAAAAGTGTTATAAAATAAAATAGAAATCAGTTACAAAAATGTATTTTTCTTTTTTTAATGAGACAGAGTCTCACTCCATAGCCCAGGTTGGAGTGCAGTGGTGCGGTCTTGGCTCACTGCCACCTCCGCCTCCTGGGTTTAAGCGATTCTCCTGTCTCAGCCTCCTGAGTAGCTGGGACTACAGGCATGCATCACCACACCTGGCTAATTTTGTATTTTTGGTGGAGATGGGGTTACACCATGTTGGCCAGGCTGGTCCCAAACTCCAGACCTCAGGCGATCCACATGCCTCAGCCTCCCAAAGTGCTGGGATTACAGGCTTGAGCCACTGCACCCAACCAAAATATATCTTAAAAACTCCAAATGTAATAATAATAATAATAATAATAAAAACAGAACAGACTTCTAAATTACCCAAGGGTCAAGGATGTAGTCACAGGGAAATTATAATTTGAAAACAGATAAAAATAATAGAGAAAATAAGTGAAACTTAAAGCAGGTTCTTTGTAACAATCAATAATACTGATAAATCATTATCCAGATTACTGAGAGAAAGAGAAAGGAATGATAAATGTCAGGATAGCAAGAGGCCAAGCCCGATGGCTCACGCCTGTAATCCCAACACTTTGGGAGGCCAAAACAGGCGGATCACCTGAGGTCAGGAATTCAAGACCAGCCTGGCCCACATGGTGAAATCCCGTCTCTACTAAAAATCCAAAAATCAGCCAGGTTTTGTGATGGGTGCCTATAATCCCAGCTACTCGGAAGGCTGAGGCAGGAGAATGGCGTAAACCCGGGAGGCGGAGCTTGCAGTGAGCCAAGATCTGACCACAGCACTCCAGCCTGTGCGAGAACAAGACTCCATCTCAAAAAAAAAGGATAACAAGAGAGTATTACTAACCAATTTATGCTCCCCAAATTCAACAACTTTGATGAAATCAACACATGCAAAGATACAAACTAATATTTACTGAAGAAGAAATAGCATAAATAGTCCCATATCTATTTAAAAAATTAACTTATTGGTTTAACTTCTTTCAAAAAAGTAAATTTTAGGTTCAAATGACTTCAATAGTGAATTTTTTCCAACAATGAAGGAAGCAATATTACTACCTCTAAACAATCTTCCTAACAATAAAGAGGAGAAAAAAATTTCCAGCTCATTCTATGAGCCACCATTACTACACAGAAAACCTTATGGAGAAATTATATTAAAGAAAACTACAGATCAATATACTTCATGAATATAAATACAAAAATCCTTACATTTATTAAATCATATCCAGCAATATATAAAACAATTAGTATATCGTACCAGAAGGAGTTTTGTCAGGAATACAGTGTTGATTTTATATTCAAAAACCAATCAGTGGGGCTGGGCATGGTGGGTCACACCTGTAATCGCAGCACTTTGGGAGGCTGAGGTGGGCAGATTGCTTAAGGTCAGGAGTTCGAGACCAGCCTGGTCAACATGGCGAAAACCCATCTCTACTGAAAATACAAAAATTACCCCGGCATGGTGGCACGTGCCTGTAGTCCCAGCTACTCGGGAGGCTGAGGCACGAGAATCACTTGAACTCCAGAGGTGGAGGTTGTAGTGACCCAAGATCATGCCACTGCACTCCAACCTGGACAAAAGAGTGAGACTGTGCCTCCAAAGAAAAAAAAAAGGTAGTTTCTTGTAACAACAAACTAAGAAGAAAAAGTACATGCTCATGTTTATGCATGATAAAAATTATTTAACACAATTCAACAGACATTTATAATAAAAACCCCTAGCAAACTGGTAATAGAAAAGAACTTCTTCAACCTGATAAACAGTATCTACAAAAGCCTGCAGGTAACATACTTATTGGGAAAAGACTGGACGTATTTCCCCCAAGATTGGGAACAAAGCAGGGAGGCTTGCTTTTCCCACATTCACCTAGAGGTCCTAATCAATGCAGTAAATCTACAGAAATAAATAAATAAATAGGGACACATAGATTGGAAAGGAGCAAACATAAAATTTTCTTTATTCACAGTAGACATAGTGGCCTATATAGAAAATCCCAAATACTTTACAGAAAAGCTACTAAAACTAGTGAGAATAGCAAGGCCATAGGATACAAAAAGTATTCCATTATGTTTGCTTATATTAGAAATAACAATTCATGATCAAATGAAGGGAAAAGTACAGTTTAAAATACCAACAAAAATTAACGCAAACTAAATACATACAAAATATGTGGGCTTAAAAATGCAAAACGTAAGAGATGAATTTAAAAGGCCTAAATAAATGGAGCTATATAATAGACAGATATACTGGAAGACTGAATATTGTTAAGTGTCAATTCTCCTCCAAACTGAATTATACATTCAATGCAATCTCAAATATAATCCAGCTATTCTAAAGGTTACATGCAAAAGCAAAGGATCTAGAATGAAATTAAAAAACAAATGAGAAAGTAAAACAACTAAGGGGGACTCGCATTAACTGATTTCTTTTGTTGTTGTTGTTGAGATGGAGTTTCACTCTTGCTGCCCAGGCTGAGGTGCAATGGCTGATCTTGGCTCACTGTAACCTCTGCCTCCCAGGTTTAAGCGATTCTCCTGCCTCAGCCACCCAAGTAGCTGTGGTTACAGTCATGTGCCACCACAGCCGGCTAATTTTTGTATTTTTCGTAGAGATGGAATTTCACCATATTGGCCAGGCTGGTCTCAAACACCTGACCTCAGGTGATCCGCCTGCCTTGGCCTTCCAAAGTGCTGGGATTACAGGCGTGAGCCACCTCATCTGGCTCTGATTTCTATACTTATTCTAATGTTACGCAATAAAGACAATTTGGTGTTTGCCAAAGGATATAAATATAGACAAAGGAAAGGTCCAACTACAGAGACAGACTAGAGCGTCTGGATGTAGACTCACAAATACATGGTCAACTGATTTCTTATTAAGGCACTAAGGCAATTTAAAGGAGAAAAGATGATGTTAAAAAAAAAAGTTCAATTGCATATGCATATGTAGAAAAAGACTCTCAACCAACTTAAAATGAATGATAGACCCAAATGTAAAATATGTAACTACAAAAGTTATCAAAGAAAACAGAGGAGAAAATATTTGTGACATCGTTTTACGCAAAGATATTTTGTATGGCGTAAAAAATTACAAACTGGTCAGGAAAATCATTGATAAAAATTAAAACATTCTATTCGAAAGACACTGTGAAAATATAAAAAACAAACCACAGTCTGGGGAAAATATTTGCAAAAAACCTATAATTAAGGACTTGTGTGCAAATTATGTATAATGAATTCCTACAACGCAGTAATAGAAAACAACCCAATAAAAAAACAAAACAAAATGAAACAAAAAAACTGGGCCGCGCATGGTGGCCGATGTCTGTAATCTGAGCACTTTGGGAGGCCGAGGTGGGCGGATCAACTGAGGTCAGGAAATCAAGACCAGCCTGGCCAATACGGTAAAACCCCACCTCTGCTAAAAATAGAAAAATTAGCTGGGCGTGGTGGCAGGCGCCTATAATTTCAGCTACTGGGGAGGCGGAGGCAGGAGAATCGCTTGAACCCGGGAGGCGGAGGTTTCAAGGAGCCCAGATTCCAGATTGCGCCACTGCACTCCAACCTGGGTGACAGAGAGCAAGATTCCGTCCCAAAAAAAAAAAAAAAAAAAAAAGACAGAAAACGAACTGAACTGGCTTCCCCAAAAAGAAGAAAAGATAAGGATGGCAAACACTCACATGAAAAATGTTCAGCATCATTAACCATGAGGGAATTACAGTTTAAAACTACATTTGAAAAACAAAAAACACTACATCTATTAAAATGGCTGTATTTAAAAGAGACAATACCAACTACTGACAAATATGCAGCTACAACTTTTATATTTTTCGGCTAGAAATGCAAAATGGTACAACCACAGTTTGTTATTTTCTTATAAAATTAAACATACAAAAATGAACATATAACACCCTACCCAGCCATCTACTCCAACATCGTTACCCAACAATGATGAATACATATGCCCACACAATAATCTGTACATGGAAGCTTACTGCAGCTTTATTAAAAAAAAAAATACAAGAAAGAAAAAGAAAAAATCTCCAATGTTTATCAACTAATGAATGGATAAGCAAACAACTCTGGCACATATATAAATTATGATACAATGGAAAAATTCTCTGCAAAAAAGGGAACAAACTATAGATCTCAAGAGCATCATAAATGAAAGAAGCAGAAATAGCATGGGTACAGACTATATAGTTTCATTTATGTGGCATTCTAGAAAGGGTCCAACTACAGAGGCAGAACGCAAAACAGTGGTAACCAGGGGCTAAGGATCGGGGGAGAGTATTGATTACATCGGAGCATGGGGGTCCTTCTGGGGCCACTGGTTACATGACTGCATACCTTTGCCAAAATTCGTAGAATGGTACACATGAAAATGGTGAATTTTAATGCATTAAAGTATGATTTAATGAACCTGACTTAAAAAAAATAAATAAATAAAAGAAAGCCTGTAAGTATAGATGGTTGAAGTTAGTGAAAGTGTGGTTTCACCCAGGGCTGTCTGTGGATATATGAGCTAAAATGATAAAGAACCAGATGCATGATATTCAGGAAGAAATCCAAAGAGTGTGTTTTCGGGAGAAACCTTTCTGGAAACCCTCAACCAAGTGTGAGAAGAAAGATGCTTAGTGCCTCTGGAAAAATGCCAATCTCAGCACCGTATGAATATCAGTAAGCCGATCAGAGCTGCTGAATCTTTCGGCCAAAAAACAAAGATGGGGCAGTTCCAATGCTTTTTACCCTCCATTTCCCAGCCTTATCTCTGCACTTCAACCACTTAATCACAATCCTTCCACATTGCCCGCCTCACTTCTTGCTATGGTGAGGTGGCTCAGAGCCACGGAATACAAGCAAAGGTTGAGGGACTGGGTGTGTTCAGTCCATAAAAGAAACGATGGGTGAAGTTAATGATTCTTATTTTCAAATACGTGAAAGACTTTCAGTAAAAGATAAAAGATATAACATTTGTTATAAGAAGCCCTTAAGTCATAATGAGGATTAGCAGATGCATGATATTAAATTCTAGAGAAATTTATCAGTTTATTATAGAGAAAATAAAATCAGTTTAATATAAAGCATTTCTAACCATTAGAGACATCTGAAAGATAGAATAGCACTTCCTATTTATTGAGATAGTGTTATTACCATTATCTCTTTTAATTTTGTAACAACAGTGTGAAGTAGGCACATTAGAATAATAACATCTGTCATTTATTGAAATAGCTGTTATACACATTACCTCTTTTAATTTTGTAACAACAATTTGAATACACATTACTATCTTAAAGGTATACAAACTGAAATTTAGCTCGATGATATAAAATACTTAAGTTTACACAGCTAATGACCAACATAGTGAAGATTTGAACCCAGGTCTTTCTGACTCTGCTATCCTATCTTCCAGTCGGCTGCAAGTGGGGATCCTGAGCTTCCCATCATTGACTGTAGGTAAGATCACTGGGTTCCACTTGACTGGTCTGTTTTATAAGGGATTCAGTGGTGGATAAGCTAGATATCATCTACATAGTGCTTAGCTATCATCCACATACTGCTTAGATATCATCCAATCATTAGATATTATGAGATTATCAGTGAATTTTCTTACTTACATAATAAATGAATATGTATTGTCCTCCCTTATTACTGTCCAAGTCTTTATTTCTCTTGCAAATAAAGGAAAGGCATCCTCTTCATCACCCTAAATTACCAGAGGTACGTTCAGGTGAAAGGGATGACTTCTTAGTCACTAACAGCATAACCGTGGCCTTGGCAGTGTGAGTGGAGTTTGCCGATGGGAAAACCTGCTCTCACATGCAGATGCTGCTCCTGGCCCTGACTTGTAAAGGAGGCTGGCCAGCCGCCATCCTTCAGCACTGTGCCAATGTCTGTGTGGAAGGAGGCACTTTTCCCTCCCTACTATGGAGTTCTTTCATTTAACTCCAAAGGCTTATTTGGAGCACCAATGGATATTTATAAGAAAAGTTTGGAATCCTGAAAAGGGCTGATAAGAAAATCCTTTAATGTTCGTTTCCCACCTCATGTACTCATTATCCTCCAAGTTATTAAAACATGAGGAATATATTTAATTCTTTTGGCTAGTTACTTTTTATGTTTTGTGTATTAATTTATCTACTTTTTAAACACATTTTGTTATTTTTAGATGAGTGGTTTGGGAATCATAAAATTGTAAATTTTTAAGGAACATTAGCTGCCAACTAAGCCATCTACTGCCTACTATGAGAAGCTCTTCTAGAGAATCCCTGAAAAAACAGCATTAAATTTTTGTTCAAACACCCAACATATTCAAAGAGCAGGTCATTTTTGCCATAAGCTCTAGTTATGAGGAAGTTATTTTTTACAAATACCTAAATTTCATCTGCTAATAACTTATATCATTTATTGCTCTCTGGAGCAACACAGAACTCCATCTGCCTTTCCAAAGGCAGGCCTGAAAGTATTTATAGATATTAACTTTCCTTGACCATTAAAATTGGTTATCTCTATTATCCTGCCTAGATCTCTAACATTTAATCCTATTTGTGCTAGATGGTAACTAACCTTCTAACATTCCCATAATCTTCTCTGTGCCCTTTTCTTGGATCACTGAGAATCAGAAAACTAAAATTTCTAAGACTCCCTTGTCAACTGTATTTCATCAAGTTTTGGGGTAAAATTGAAACCCAGAGAATAAACAAGGGATTGGGTTTCTGGCAGCAGCCATCAGAAGTACCCACAGTCAGTAGCAGGAGGTCCTCTAGCCTTAGTAGCTGTGGTGTCTCCAGTAGCTGCAGGGGAGGTGGCTCCGGCTCAGAGGTGGAGAGAGTGTGGGGTTCTAGGCTCCAGCTCAAAAACTATAACACCTTCTAATCTCTGCCTAATACCACCTTTTCCCCTTTCCCCTAGATCACATTTCTCTCCACCTTTAATCCATACACACATTTGTTTTATCAACTTGTACCCTGATGTAGGAACTATTATTATTCTTTTCACACTGTGCATTGTGACAGTTTTCTGTGTCCACCACTTACCTCATCCCTGGATCAGCCATGAGAATCATACTTAGCATTTGACTCATAAATATTAGGTATGGACATTTCTCATGAATTTGCATCATATCTCCCTTTAGCCTTCTCTGCTGTAGACTACATACTTCCAGTATATTCGATGTCCCTCATAAAACGTCAGTTTCAAATGTTTCATCTTTCTGATCATCCTTTTCATGCCACTGTCTCCTGTTTCAATGGTTTTAAAAAATGTCCATGCAGAAATAAACAAAACATTCCAGATATGGTCCAATAACAGACTTCAAAATGAAAAGGACTAATATTCCTTGTAGCTGAATACTCTGCTTTCATTAATGCAAACTTCGTATTTGTTTTTTGCAGAAATCACCTAACAGGCAAAACTTATATTAAAATTCTGTTCAAACACCAACACTATAACTTAATTCAGAATTCCAAACTCTCAAAATAATTTCAGTTACTCCTTCTTTGATTTTTACCATTTGTAAATTTAATGCGCTGCCATTCTATGCCTTCATTCAAGATATTGCAAGAATGTTGAATAAGAAAATCTAAATTCAGAGGATGCTATGCAAAGTTGGTGAATCTAGCCTCACTTTTAGCCGTAAGTTAGAGGTACCATTATCACTCTCAACTTCGTTAGCCCCTTACACTGAATGTTCCCAACTCTCGACAGTTTCACTAGTTTCTCACTAGTCAACAGTTTAGAAATTTAAAAATTATTTCAAATATATTTATTGCTTATGCATATACATATACATGCTTGAATTTATGTTTTACAGGCTGAAATTTATTTTTAGGATTTGGCATTATTGGTTTTTTTAATGAGGAACTTTTGTCAAAAAGAAAATAATCATAGTTACTACTTGTTATTGTTGATATTTAATAGAATTAAAATTCCTAGCTATTTTGCATTCTAAAAGGTTTCTTTGACAAAGCATTGCTTTTAAAATTAGACTCTTTTTGACACTGAAAATTATTGCTGCAATGGATTCATGGTTCATGGCAGTCCCTGCAGGAGGTCTGCAACTCAGGTCTAAGAAACAAAGTCCAAAATCCCAAAGAAAAAACAGTTATAGCAAAAAACTAGTAGTTTAGAGAACAAAACCAGTATTCAAAGATAAGAGGGTCAGAATCTAAGAGACAAAATTTGGTATTCATGCAAAAGGAGAGAGACAGAGAGAGAGAAAGAAAGAGAAAGACAGAAACAGAGAAACAGAGAGTGACAGAGACATTGTGGTTAAAGAAATAAAAGAACTCAGAAAACTTGTTTTTTGAAGTAGCTACTAGAAATAACATCCTCCACCAGGTACCTGAAGGGAGGCAAAGAAAGAAAACCAAGGCCTTTTCTCTCATAAAGCTCATCAACTATTTGGAAATCTGTGGCTGACTCACATGATAAATTAAATCTGCAAAAGCAAACTTGCAATATCAATGCGAGACCACATTAAAGATCTATAAAGCAATGCCATAGATGTAGGATGTAATACCAAGTAAATGATAAACAGGATAAAAGCTCAGGAGAAGAATATGCCATCTATTGGTGGATTAGTTAAGGAACAATTTTCGTTAGAAGTCAAGCCCAGATTGAGGATAAATGAGATCTTAGTATGTGAGGCTGTGAGGATCATTTTAGTTGAGCAAGTATATATATGTATTTACACACACACAGAGAGCTAGAGAGAGACAAAGGGTAAAAAGATAATTGCATGTCTTCATTAGGAGCTTAATCTGTTTGCAGCAAAGTGATATTACATGAGTCAAAGTTGCAATAAGATATGGACAAAAAGAGGCATTGAATTGGGACCTCAATGTACAAAAAATTGTTTCATCTAAATGCCATGAGAAAATGTTGGGGCTTTTTAAATAGGAGATTGACGTAATAAGCCACAATACTTTTGTTTTCTGTCATGATTAGTTCAGTCTTTTGGGCAATCATTCTAGTAGTAAATATTAATTGACTAAGGTGTTTATAATTTGCCTTTTGAAGTCAGAAATCAAGGAAAGTATTTCAAGAATATTTTTCCAAAGTTGACATACTTTAGTCATCAGTTCACAGAAGAGATCTGACAAGTAAGGTCTTGGCAAAGCCTACCTAACGCCTTTAACAACAGCTGCTTTTGTGTTTCTTTCTCACATTGGCACACCTGTTAAGCCACTCAGCCCCTGTCTGTTTGGGAAACCAACAGTTATCCAGCCTGGGGAAAGACAAAATCTCATCCGTATGCTTACAAGTGGCCATTTATGTAAAATGTGAAAGTAAATTGCCTCAGTTTTATTTGCTGAATTAGACATGGATCAGTGACAATTTCTAACACTGGGCAGTTACACTGAGTCAAATATATTGTTTCAAATTTTTGTTTTTAATACACCTGATTTTTTTTTGTTACTTCTAATTTTCATGATTCAGTGATTTAAAAGATGAAATGAATAGTAATGAAGATGAGAGACAGTTTTGCTTAGTTCCTTTGCCAGGTGAAACTGTTTGGAATGCAGAACAAGTGTGTGTGCAATGATCTTCGCAGATGGAAAAGAAAGGGTAATAAGAGATGAACTTTGGCCTTCAGCCAAAAGACCATAAAGGTTGAAACATGCAGAACTAGTCAGAATGATTGAAGGTTGTTTTGGTGTTTAACGGGGTTGCGGTTTTACTCTGTGGTTTGTCTTTAGTACAGGATAGTAAATTACAAATTTTTGAACACTGCCTGTTTGCCATCTGTTTTTCAGAAATTATAACTGATAATAGACAATACAAAAGCATGACCTTGCTATGCTTCAGTGGAAACCACCCAAACAAAACCTATCCCATTTTGTCCCTGTTTCTAGAGAGATGCTCAGAGAAGACAAGGAAAGAAAAGTACACAAACCATCATCACGTTAAATTTTATTTTATTTAATCAAGAAGAAATCATAGAATACTGGTCTTATGAGGATTCTATTTTACAATTAGCCATACATTCATAAGAGATAGTTTTCATGGATATCTTTAAAAGGACTTAACAGATAAATAGAAAATCAAATAGCACTATATTTCTCAATGCTATTTATCAGAAACACCTGTTGTACTACATTAGACTCATTATTCATGTTCAATTTATTTTAAAAAGGTAATATGTAGAGAGATCAATTATTTACTGTACTCACAAGCATGGATGATAATTGGCATTTATCTGTTTCCAAAAATTAAGTACACCTTAGAATGGAAAAATATTTGCATTGTGGGCGATTTTTGAAAGAATATATTTGTAGACAAGGAAAACAAGGCATGATTTCAGGCACTGACAGTGATATTGAAATAAAGATATATTTTTTCTTTTTTTTTTTTTTGAGATGGAGTCTCACTCTGTCTCCAAGGCTGGAGTGCAGCGGTGCCATGGAGACTCACTGCAACCTCTGACTCCCGAGTTCAAGTGTTCTCCTGCCTTAGCCTCCTGAGTAGCTATCGCTACAGGTGCGCACCACCATGCCTGGCTAATTTTTTGTATTTTTAGTAGAGATGGGGTTTTGCCATGTTGGCCAGGCTGGTCTCGAACTCCTAACCTCAGGTGACCACCTGCTTCGGCCTCCCAAAGTGCTGGAATTAAAGATATCTTTAAAAAATGTGAAATATTCAGATAACTATGTTATGTTTACTTCATGTATTGTGGACTTATAACTTGAATATACTTAGTATAAACTAGGCTTATAAATTTATAATTATGTAATCTATAAGTTAACATGCTATGTTGAGTGATATCATTATAGATTTCTCATGAATTTGCCTATTAGATAAAAGGGATTTAATTTTTCTAAGAGATTATAACAGAGCATTTAATTTTATAAAAGATCCACCTAATTTTCCAATTAAAATATCCATAAATGCATTTTGGATTTTCATCTAAGCTGCTACTAATCATGTGATTTCATAACAAACGGCTAAAACTTACTTCAGAGCTCATGAAAACTGACTTGTAGTTGAAACTGCTTCAAAAGTACAAAAAAAATCCCAAAAATAACTGTTTCTATAACAAGTCAAAGACATTATTTCTTATAACTTCATACCACAATCATTTCATTCAGGAAAGTGATGTATTAAACAAATACAACATAAACATTAAATTATGCAACCAAATCACTATATGGGACTAAATTCAGCAACTGCTATAACCACAAATTATGCAACTCCAAATATTTTTAACTATTTCTATATATTACAGATACAAATAATATTATTCTTAATCCTTAATGTTTATGTCATTTTGTCTAACTGAAATTGCTTTCATGTGCATTGTATCATTTATTTCTGGGAAACCGAGCTATTACTCTACTTGTCTCTCAATAGAAAGACACATTCTAGGGTGAGTTACAAGTGCTACGAGCACCACACAACTCAATGTAATGATGCAGACTAGGGAAACCACACACATTCATCAGTGAAAACACAGGTGACCTACGCATGCCAGGCCAGCTATCTGCTTGGAGCTGCCATCCTGCTGAGACTGGCCCAGCTCCCTGACAGTAAATCTTTACGCCATTATTTTATCCTCTGTGGCTGACAAGACATCTCACGCTGTGAGGAGCCAAATGTTTATGTGCAAGGACATCGCGTCCATTATTGTTATTAGAGTTCTACCCCCATGCATTCGCAAGCAACATTAAAAACCAAATGGGTGAGAAAAAGACTTCCCCCTGGGCCTCAGCTTTACAAACCAAGCCCAGTTTCTATGGAATATGTAATGGATTTTTTTTTTTTTAAATATACAAAGAACTGTTCTGGGATAATTTCTTACCAAGCAGTCAGGGGAAGCAACAAACTTACAAGAGGGCAGTAATAAAGCACGAGAGAAAGAGTCCAGAGATGTGATTTCTACTTATGCCGCTAACCGGTTATGTGATCCTAGCAGATACCTTACCTTGGTTCTTCCTTCTCCTCTTCTGTTTCTTTCTCTTTTAATGAGAGGGTTCCTTTCAGCCAAAAATGTATTTAAGGACTAAATGTTCTATAATGCCCCACTCATCTTTCTATAAATTCACTTCCAAGATAACATCCAATACTTCCTAAGATGATTTTCCCAAGTCATGATGATACAAAGGTACTGAAGAAAACTTCAAAATTGTTTTGAATTGGAACTTTTTTTCTAGTCATTGACCACCACAGTAGCATTCAACTATGGACTAATGAGGTCTGATTTTAAAAATGTAATGTTCCTTTTCCAAAAGACACTTTGGGATTTAGTATATTTTTCAAAGAGTAGTTTACATGCATTGGTAAGAGTCAATACAAACGTTCTACTTTTATTAAACATAGAGACATACTCTGTAGATTGAAAATTTATACACAATCTGTCCAAGAAGCTCCAGGAAGGCAGTGACCATGACTGTCTTGTTTGCTATTATATTTTGGGGTGTCTAAAATAATATGACACACCACAAAAGGTCTATAAACATTGATAATAAAAATTAAACTACAATGACTCAGTAAAGGTGCAGAGTTAAGAACCAAAGAGATAGCTCCGTGGAATCATTAGCTCATCTGGAATCAGGAGCTGGCGACACTGAAGAATGACTGCTTTCCCTGTGACTAGAGGAGTTAAGGAAACTTTAAAATGGACCAAAAATAGAAGCAGACTCTTCAGTGAGAAAGAAAAGAACATGAGCTGGCAACCTCTCAATTTTCATCATTTTTTTTCATCTGTAACCACCGGAACAGAATTTCCAGCTGTATAAGTCATAGTATGCCTTGTAAGAAAGCAAGCTACATTGTATTTAAAACAGAGGCTGTGAATATGTAAGCCCTGCTGAGTAAAAGAGAAAGGCTTTTTCTACCATGTTGGTTCCAGAAAGACTCCTCACTCAGTCTCTGGATGGAAGCAAGGTAGTGACAACATGAGGAGGTTATTCAGCCTTCTTCATGACAACTAAGTCTTCAAAGCTGATGAAATATAGTTGCCTTCTTTCTCCTCCCAACCACAAAATTATAATGTCAAATCAAAATAGACTGAAATGATCCAGTCTCTTTACTTTCTTGCAATTCTACACTTTGATTTCTGTCATGATCTATTTGGTCTGAAAATGCCTATATGTTCAAATACCCATTTCTACTACTTCTTGAAGTTCAAAGTTATTTTTAATGACTTGTCTGACTGTGAAATAAGTCTATAATATTCTATTTCTCTTCCTTTAAGAATAAATCAGTCATTAATAATCACCCAAACTGGAAACACATCTCCAGAAGTAAAAAGATTGTTAAAGGTGTCATGACAGTAAAAATTTTCAGTGAAGACAAATGTCTTGAAATCCTACTTATTAATCATACTTGTCAAAAATCTTTTGTTCAAAATTTCAGCGGAATTCACACATTACATAATTCTGACAGCAGTTTGGTAATGAGCCCATATCATAAATGAAGAATGAAAAAGGAAGTAGCCCACAATGAGATAATGAGAACCAATGGTCTTAGGTCTGTTTCCCAAAAGCCCCATGTCCTTGATAAATTTTTTTGTTGTTGTTGTTTTTTTGAGACAGAGTCTCGCTCTGTCTCCCGGGCTGGAGTGCAGTGGCCGGGGATCTCCGCTCACTGCAAGCTCCGCCTCCCGGGTTTACGCCATTCTCCTGCCTCAGCCTCCCGATTAGCTGGGACTACAGGCGCCCGCCACCTCGCCCGGCTAGTTTTTTGTATTTTTTAGTAGAGACGGGGTTTCACCGTGTTAGCCAGGATGGTCTCGATCTCCTGACCTCGCGATCCGCCCGTCTCGGCCTCCCAAAGTGCTGGGATTACAGGATTGAGCCACCGCGCCCGGCCTGTCCTTGATAAATTCATTCTCTCTGTCATTCAGAAAACGTTCCTCTTTCAAGTAACTATATTACACTAGGAAGGCATTAAGAGTTTGCCATTTTCTTGTGTTAAAATTAACACAAATAAATGTAGGTGGCTTTAAAATGGGGTAAATGTTTTGTAACTGAATTTAACTTTTTTCTTTTCTGTCCTTGTTTTGGAAGCATTTTGAGAAATTCCTTTTTCATTATTGTTCAATTTATCGTTATTTCTAATTGTTATACTTTTTCACCTTTCAAGTATCCTTCTTCACATACTTTATTTTTATTTTTCCTCCCACCATTTATGCTTTTTAAAATATTTTATTAGGATAGCCAACCGATCATAATATAAGCCCATCCAACCTGTGCACATGGTCTGTATCTGTTATCCGAAAAAGGTTTTTACTTAGTGATGACAAAAGATACTTTACTGTGACAGACAATAGTTTTGCATTAAAACACACATACAAATTTCAGAATAATATCTAGCACTGATGACACACTATCTCAACCTTGCAATTTATGCCCAGATGAATTAGTTCATTGGTTTTTGTAGCCAGCGTCTAAGGAAGGGAGTGACAGCAACAAGAGAATATCATAATGTTGTTTCCACTCAGGAACTGCCTTATTCATTATCTTGGTGTACTCTACAGGTAACAGTTTCTATGTCATAACATAAACAACACTAAGAAGAACTTCATAAAATGTGAAAGTTCTGAGATGTAGAGTAATTCAATGTTCAACATTGTAAGACAAGAGAATGCTTTTTCCCCACGTGTCCATACCAGTTTATACAATCAACAGCAAAGTACATAAGTTCCTATTATTCCATATCATCACAACCCTTGGTCAGTCCTGTTATGTGACATGGTATCTTATACATTGTAGTTACATTGTCCTAATTACTAATGAGGTTGAATGACACTTCATGTGTCACAGGCTATTCTTGTTTCCAACCTGTTAAGCGTTTATTATGGTCCTATGCTTTTCCTCCTTGAGTCAAAAGAGTTGTTTATAAACTCTGCATAATAACACACACATTTTTTGTGTTTTCTGATATTTTAAAATACTGTCTGTCCACTAAGTTGCTCTAAAAAAATACTCAATTTTTCAGTTTTTCACTTACTACCCCACATTGTTGTGAGCTCAGACAATGAGGTAAGAGGGTTTAGAATTCTCCCTGATTTCCTGTGATCTCAGTTACGTATTAGAGTGTGATAGACTGTTTGATGGAGGGTCTAGTTTTTTTTGTTTGTTTGTTTGTTTGTTTTAATTTTTTTCACTATGTTGCCCAGGCTGGACTGCAGTCGCTATCCACGAGTGTGATCATAGCTGAACTCCTGGGCTCAAGCAATTCTCACACCTCTGCCTCCTGAGTAGTTGCAATACAGGTGCGTACCAGTTGACCTGGCTGTTTTCTAATGAGAGGAACCTTCAGAGTAACCCATCTTCTATACCTCCTAAAGCTACAATTCTGCATATCTGATTATTAGCACTATATCATTTTACTTTTCCATTTAATTCAAATGTATGACTTCCAACATACTCTTTCTATTATACCGGTAGGGGTGAAATAATCAGATTTTATATATTTATTTATTTTTTTTTATACTTGAAGTTATAGGATACGTGTCCTGAACATGCAGGTTTGTTACATAGGTATACAACTGCCATGGTGGTTTGCTGCACCCATCAACCCACCATCTACATTAGGTATTTCTCCTAATGCTATCCCTCCCCTAGCGCCCCACCCCCCAACAGTCCCCACTGTATGATGTCCCTTCCCTGTGTCCATGTGTTCTCATTGTTCAACTCCCACTTATAAGTGAGAACACATGGTGTTTGGTTTTCTGTTCTTGTAATAGTTTATTGAGAATGATGCTTTCCAGCTTCATCCATGTCCCTGCAAAGGACATGAATTCATCCTTTTTTATGGCTGCATAGTATTCCATAGGTTATATATGCCACATTTTCTTTATCCAGTCTGTCATTGATGGACATTTGGGTTGGTCCAAGTCTTTGCTATTGTGAACAGTGCTGCAATAAACATACATGTGCATGTGTCTTTATAGTAGAATGATTGATAATCCTTTGGGTATATACCCAGTATTGGGATTGCTGGGTCAAATGGTATTTCTGGTGCTAGATCCTTGAGGAATCACCACATTGTCTTCCACAATGGTTGAACTAGTTTACAGTCCCACCAACAGTGTAAAAGTGTTCCTATTTCTCCACATCCTCTCCAGCATCTGTTGTTTCCTGACATTTTAATGATCACTATTCTAACTGGCATGAGATGGTATCTCATTATGGTTTTGATTTGCATTTCTCTAATGACCAGTGATGGTGATTTTTTTTTTCATATGTTTGTTGGCTGCATAATTCTTTTGAGAAGTATCTTTTCAGATTTTGTATATTTCTCTGTAAGATCTTTAAGACTATGGTTTGGGAAATAAATAGGAAGATCACAAGAAATATGAAGAGAAAAAGCCTGTTGGAATATTACTATAATAGCCCAGAAAAAAAGATTATGGAAATTTAGACTAAAATAACATCACCAAAAATGGAGAGAAATGAGCAGAACTAAAGGACTCATTTCCTATTGAGAAAGATGTAAATTTTTGAAAACATTTTAAATGAGTCTATTTAATAAGATGGTTATTCATATGCAATATTCAGAATAATTTCCAGTTTCTTCCATTTATTTTGGAATTGTCACTGAGGGGAAAAATCACAAAAATTTAAAAACAATGAAAAACTCATGTTTTCATTTCACTGAGGTTAGAAATTATGACAATATGTGGCTATATGAAATTAATCCTCTGGCATTTATCACGTATTTACATCATGTCAAATGTATCATAAGTTCTGCTACTTTACACATGCATCACACCCAGTAAAAAGAAAATATATCAATATATACTGCAGAAGCTGTTCATTACCATTTTAATAGGGATTGCTGTAAATCAATAAAACTTGGTTCTATTATTGCTCCAGGTATTCAGCTAAATTTATCAGCTGGAAGATAGATCAGCAGCATAACATCTTGAAAATAACAGTCATTCAATATATACTTATTAAGTTGTATGTAAATCCCTTTCAAGTTACAAATGATTATCTAAAACCATAGAATATTCATTTACCAGATTTTCATTTGACAATGTAAAGAGGCAATGTTTCCTTAAGAGATCCACTTTGGTCGTCATTTTCAGTTTGCTTTTTGATTTATCCTACTGACATTCTGAATTGCTTTTTAAAATTTTTTTTCTGTCTTCTTCTGTCTATTACAAAGCAAGAGAAGTATTTCCCATCATCTGTCTGCCAACAGTTAGATTTAATGTGATTAAATTGGGAATTATCCTGTGAACTATGGTAATCAGCCACTTCTCTACTCTGTTGATTTGATTCATTCCTATTCTTCTATTTCCATTTTAATAATTTTATCATTTCACATTAATTTTCTTCCAATAAATTAAATTAAATGCATCAAAGGGCCTCAAAGCAAATTATCTTTTTGCTATGTCAGGTCTTAAAGATCCAAAATACGATTGTGTTTTTTGTTCTGTAGGTTATAAATATGTATTACACATTGGGGAAAAAACACTTTCAAATTAATTTTTCATTGCTTACAAAATATCTGAGAATTTCATCTAGGCCCAAAGAAGTTTTAACATAAATCTATTTGGTCTTTTAGACTCAAAATCTTCATATGTTTATAAGATAAGAAAATATTAGTTTTTAAAAAAAATTTAAAGAAGCATTACATGATAAAAAATTCTCATTCACAGCATAAAAATCTGGTTTGTAGACTTTTTTCTTTGTAGGTAAAACATTTTTCTAATTAAAAATGACCCCAAGCTATGGGTTTTATTATTTTTCCTAATTATAACTACAAAGAGAAAAGTCATTTCCTTACAAAGTTTGAAAAAGTTCAATTCTTTCCCATGGGAAAATATTTGTGTTTTGTCACACCCCACATCTTTGGAAAATAGAAAAGGCATAAAAGTTTGTTCCAAAGGATCCCTTGAAAATAACTTACTTAAAACACAAAATCTACCTTATAAAAGGTACTAAGCATTGCATTTAAGTCCCTGCAGTGGTCTGTGTACCCATGAAGTAGAGAAATACCAAAGTATTTTATGAGAGAGATTTATCCAACCGGTGATACTGAAGCCTCATTTTCCCGTGCAGTCTTGGCTCCAGGTCAGGTGAGGAAGTGACTATAGCCAGATCCAGGGTCTGATGGGATAAGAGTTGTGGTGTGTTGGGTGATGAGTTGGAAAGGTTGGGAGCTGAGGCTGAAGGGTCAAAGCTGCACTGAAGTCTCCATAAATTAATGGAACTGCTAAAGTAACTGTGGTGTATAAATATAAAACATGTTCTTTATACCTGGGAACCATTCTTAAGAGGTCTATAGACTAGTAGAGTAAAAGATTTCTTTTAAAAATTTCTAATCAAAGGAATAGGTAAAGAGAGATGAAAGTTGACAGGAGAGAATAATTGCTTCTAATTGTTGGGATCAAGAAAGTCAAAATGGAGTTTGAGCCCTGAATTTGCTATGCTATGTTGTTTATCAGATAAGACCTTACATTTTTCTTTGTGCAGCCACCATGCTGAACCAGTCTGCCAACGCTTGTTGCTTCCCAGTGATTTTTCTTTATCATTGCTCATGAGGAATATGCCAGGATTTTAAACCCTTTAAATACATTTTTTTCCAAGATTAAACAATTAATGTTTTATAATATTTTTAATGGCCTAGTAACAACCAAAAAACAGATCAGAGAAAAATGTCTGAATATTAGGTTTTTATGTTTTCAGTTATTTGTTTTTTAACATAATCCCTCAGACAAGGTTCTTATAAAGATACTGAATTGTTCTTTCTTTCAGTGTATACCACAGACTAATATAAGATTATTTTTTCCTCTCCTTCTGAACAGAAGGACACCATGCTCAGATTTTCTGGCCATTCTTTAAAGGAAATGGGGTGAGGAAAGGAACTGGAGATAAAGTCCAGAATGGAGCCCTAAAGGTTGCTGTCAGACAACGAGGGAGCCAATTTGGACTGAGATACTGTAGCACTGCTGGATTCCTCCTTCTCTGGAGGTAGCAACAGCTCCTGGGATTTACCTGCCTCTTGTTATCCCTTCACCCATTGGCACTACAGACTCTGCCCTCGGTCAGGCCTCAGATGAGACAAGGGCATAGGGCAGATGGCCGGGAATCCCTGTCCTCTTGCGACCATTGATATTGTGCCCTGGCTCAGAGCCTTTTTGACTGAAGAATCATTGCCTATTATTTCTCTCCAGGGTGCTCTAGGATTTGCTTTTTCATTTGTCCTGTGTCAAACTAGCTTGGATTCCATTTCATTTTTGTTCTTTTTCCCACTCACCAGCACTGTTTCACTAGTCAACTCTTGTCTTGACACCTTCTTTCTGGCACACTGACTGCAGGTCACAGAAGACCAGCTTCTCTTGCATGTGATTATCATGAACAGGTTACATGTCTTTGTAGAACTGATGACTCAAGACTCCACTATAAAATTAGATACTGGCCAGGCAAGTCTATTTACTGTGGATAACAAGAATGGTTTTAATCAGAAACTGAAACATTATTTTTGCCAGAAAATTTGAGAACAGTGTCCACAGAGGAACTTCCAGAAATGTACTTAAGGATGAATTAGCTTCCTCAATTATAATTTTAAAATACACATATTTAATTACTGTGTGTATATATGCTTTTACATGTAATGTATATTTATGTTATGTAATTTACAGCTTATATGTTATATATTACTGTTACTATATATTATACTTCTTATATAGATTTATTTATATCTGAACCCTCTGAAAATGTTAATGTAAATAATTAAAAATAATGGTTTAACTTATATACACGTAAATACACGCATGCATGTGCACACACACGCATACTAGCGAGCCTTCACATATATTTCACAAAGCTACGGTATTTAAGCACAGAAGCAGACAATGAACATGCTCAAGCTCCCTTCTCGAACATGTTCGTGAACTACATTATGTTATTTTCTAAAAAGAGGATTTTTCTAAGCTTCATTTTGCCAGGCTTTTAAGCAAATATGTTTTCACTTTTACAAGAATGGGAGAGGCTTACTTAACCATGGCAAGGCACTTGTAAAGTGTGACTACAAGACTATAAATCATTAATGTGAATTTAATGTTGGAAACCTTTTTACTGAAAGTTTTAACACAGTAATTCGTCACCTGTAACAGTGACCTATATGACTTTTCCCATAGCTTCATATGAAATTTCAGACAGTATCTTTAGATAAAATACAGTTCAGAGAGCTCACAGGAAAAAAATACTCATTTTTTAAAGTATATTACCAACACTATTGCAGAGAGACAGATCTGGAAGTCCCTGCAGCTTGCATTCCCCACCCTAACCGCAAACACCCACGTAAACATATACAAATTCACACACACACACACACACACACACACACACACACACAGGGTAGCTTAGTTGAGACCGGACTCCACAGATCTGACTTAGGTCAAGAACATACAATTCTGTGGATATACTAAAAGCTATTGAATTTTATACTTTCAATGGGTCACCTATATAGTATGTGAATAAATATATCTCAGTCAAGCTGTTAAAAAAATACAGTTATGCAGCCATTAGGTGCCAAGTGCCCCTCACCCCCATCTCCAACAAGATACCTCCTCACTTCCGCAAAAAGGTTTTGTTGTTTCATACCCACAGGGATGTTCCCTGCCCTCATTTTTCGTAGACACATATTATAGAACATGATGGGATAGAGACCCTTCTCCACTGGCGCTGTGGCCAGGGGGTATGCAGACCCTCTTAGTCTGACATAGAATGGGGGATGAGAATCAAGGTTATTATGTGCAATCTACTACTTAAAGTTAAGCTCCCTCCAGCCCCCATGCAATGATCTGGCTTCTATCCGCACTACCTACTGCTAGTGTTATAACACTGTGCCTCTTTTGAATGGCAACCATAGCCATGATTTTTTTCTTGTGATACACACATTCATTCATTATTCATTCAGTGAATTGTAAATGTGGGGATAGAACAGCAAATAAGACAGACACCTGTCCTGATCTTCGGGGCTTACATTATCAAAGTACGTATCAGTGCATCCTTCAAGCTCTGCTTTTAGAAGTACTTGTGTATTTCACTAAATGATTTCTTAAAATTTCTTAAAAAAAATTTCTATCTTTTAAATAAGTTATGATATGCTTTTTTTTCTTTAAAAAACAGTAACTATAGCTTCACCAACCTAAAAGTTATCTTCAATTATACATATTGTAAGGTCATTCGTATTTTGTTTCATGTTTTTTTCTTGAATGTTCTCAGTTATAAACTAGTGCTAATTTTAAAACATTTTTTTATCTGACTCTCTCACAAAGCTTGAAGAACAATTTTTGTCTTTACAGTTACTGTGCCAAGTTTGCAAATAATAAAAACAAAACCATAAAATATTAGATTTTAATATGCTCACTGTTAGACACATATTCATGTTTTTTGAATCTCTACAATCTTTGTAAAATTGTAACTCTCTATGCAGTGACGAAAATGTCAGGAAAAACATTTTTTTTCTCTTTCCTCCCAAACACCTGCATGAAACTCTTGAGCAGAGATCAAAGAAAACACAATCTATTAGAATGTGATAATACGGGGCTACTGTCACACCAGCACCTGCCTTTCGTTACCCCACATAACCAGGGATTAAAGAGTAGAAAGAGCTAAAGATTGAAGCTGACAGAAATAATCATAGAAACAGAAAAATAAATTAGAAGCAAAGAAATCCAAAGAGGAAAAAGAACTGAAACAGAATGAACTGTCCTGCTACTTCTTATAAAATATGGCCTATATTATAATTAACATAAAATATGTTCTTCTCTTATGAATTATTAGAAACCTGCTATTTTCTGCTTCTGGAAGACGTTTGTCTTTTTTTTTTTTTTTTTGAGACGGAGTCTTGCTCTGTCACCCAGGCTGGAGTGCAGCGGCATGATCTCGGATTAGCCAGGATGGTCTCAATCTCCTGACCTCATGATCTGCCCGCCTCAGCCTCCCGAAGTGCTGGGATTACAGGCATGAGTCACCGCGCCTGGTCAAGTTTGTCTATTTTCAATTGCAAAGTATTGGAAGGCTGCTATACCTTATATCTTGTTAGGCTTTTACTTATTCACATTTTAGGCATTTTTCTCCCTAACAAGCATTAATAGGTAGACCCTGGTCACAAATGTCTTCTTTACATTTGTTCATTATTCTTTCCACATTACCTCTAACAGTGAGATTTGTTTCCTTTTCCTTTCTCCAAACCTATTTATTATTTTCCTTTGCAGAACATCAACATCAATTCATCCTTCAAACACTGGAGTTTAAAATTTTCTCAGTCAAGATGCTTTATATTAAAGAAGAGAAAAATGCACCAAACAAGAGCACACTGGGACAACTGCAGGGATACTGACTCTTTTGCAGGAAGCAATTACAGTAGGTGCTATGGAAAACCGTAGCCACAAAGGAAGCCCAATAGTAAAAGCCTCTTTTAATCAAATAGAAGTCTCCAAATACACACAATAATTCTCATTAATGTGTTAAATTTCCCTCCTCATGTACATTTTGCCACTCCACTTAGAGAGCATACTCTATGCATTGCAGGGAAAAAGGAGAATTGACGCATCTTTAATGAGGCATCAGGCTAATTCACCAAAGATGACCTTCCAGCCCTAAGGAGATCTTCAGCTAATTGATCTCCAGTGTGCACATGATCAAACAACAGTGCAAATTAGAACCAGTCACCAAAGACGCTCACTCTCTAAATGATTTCCTGACATTTGAGAACATTAGAGAAGAAACATATCGTTCCTTTGGGATTCACATCGGTGTTCTCAATACAATTCCTTTGTAAACTCCAGAAAGAAATATTCCAAAAGAAGAGAATAATAAAACAAGGCCATACACATAAAAGGTGGCATACGTTTTTCATATTACAATGTTTTGCTAAGATATTTCATGAGAAGTTAAGGCTTTTGTAGTTTTCTTGTTTCTTCTCCTGATAACCCCAGAATTAGAACAGGTAGGTAGAGCACACAGGCAGGCATCCTGCCATGGAACTTAAGGAGGACCAGGAAGACTTCCTTATACTCTGACCCCATCTTTAAAAATGCACATTCTCAATGGTGAAGCTTTAAAAGCTACTAAGTCTTGGGTGCTGTTGGCTATTTCATAATAGTTACTAGAATAGACCATGCAGTCAGACTGCCTTCCCTCTTTTCTGACTCTGTCACTTCTTAGCTGTGGTGTGGACAAAGACTTTTAACCTTTATAAGTTTCAGTGTCCTTGTCTACTAAAATTGTGATAAGAATTGATCCATGTCTTTGATAGATTCTGATTATTATATGAGATAATGCCTTGACCACAGTGCCTGGCACATGGAAAGTTTTCAGCAATTGCTAACTAATGTCATTTTTACTTCTGAATACTCAGATCAACTCCACTCCCTGGAGGAGGGGTTGAGAAATGTGAGATCACAAGGCTCCTGTGCAGAGGGTAATAAATCCTTAGTAACTATATCATAGTAAATGGTAGTGAGAGGTAAGAAAAGATATTTTACACTCAAGCAAGTTTTACTTAACCTTCTGAAGTATGGTTTCCTCCCCCATAAAATGGGAATAATAACAGAATCTATCTTACATGATACTTGTGGGGATTCCATGAGATGAGATAATGCTTATAAAATGGTTAGAATGCATAGGATGTGGCACAGGGTGAGTGCTCCTTGAAAGTTATTGGTTATCAGGTCTTTTCTTTATAGGAGAGAATGATATCATATTATGTTTTTTCCAGTAATGTGTTTCATCTTTTTAAAGTAGTGAACCGAGCTTCTTTAAGTAAAAATAGCACAAATTTTAAAAGATACATACAAAATAAATTGGTACGTTAGCGTTTTAGTCTCAAATATATAATGCTCATGTAGTTGCTACCAGATGGAATCACGTAATTGACACCTGAGGCATACAGCCATACCCTGCCTAACTATGTTTCAGTCAACTATGCTTCACCTATGCAATGGTGGTTTTGTAATACTATCATATTTTACTGTACCTTTTCTATTTCAGATATGTTTCAACACACAAATACTTACCATGGTGTTACAATTGCCCATAGCATTAGCACAGCTGCATGTTCCATAGGTTTGTAGTCTAGGAGCCATAGGTTATACCATATAGACCAGGTGTATAGTAGGCTCCGCCATCTAGGTTTTGGAATTACACTCTGTGGTTTTTGTACAATGACAAAATCAGCTAGAGTCACATTTCTCAGAACATTCCCATCATTAAGAAACACCAGACTGTTTGAATAATATTGTCAGATTCATGAAGATCTGCACATTTTAATATGCTACCAAATGAGATACCGGTGATACTCATCCCAGCCAAAATAAAATATGTGTATAAGAACTGCCTTCATATCCCATCTGCTTTGTCCAACAAACTGGAGGTCGTTTGTCAGAGCCTCAAGGAACTGAACACTGCAGGGATACAGGGATTTCTCCTAATGCTTAATAATTTAAGTCACTGTCAGTTCATCATTTTGGATGTGATACCATTAGGGAATAGTCATAAGCTCCTCTTTAGTTCAGTCAGTTTCTCGTAACCTGGATATGACCTTACAGGCAGAAATAGAACAACATTCAATAAAAGCAACCAACAGGTTTATCACTAGAACTGATCTGAATTGTCATAGAACCTGCCTACACATCATGGGTTACTGCAACAGGTGTGCATATGACTAGATACAAGGTCATTATAGACACACTATGTGGTCACATGGGTTATAGACAATATATGTGGATGTTATATAGAATAATACAAATTTGTACAACTCAAATATATGTTGGTTTTTGTTCCTTTAAGAAACCAAGAATAAGGTAAACATGATTAATACTGATTTTTTTTTTTTTTTTTTTTTTTTTTTTTTTGAGACAGAGTCTTGCTCTGTCGCACGGGCTGGAGTGCAGTGGCCGGATCTCAGCTCACTGCAAGCTCCGCCTCCCGGGTTTACGCCATTCTCCTGCCTCAGCCTCCCGAGTAGCTGGGAATACAGGCGCCCGCCACCTCGCCCGGCTAGTTTTTTTGTATTTTTTTAGTAGAGACGGGGTTTCACCGGGTTAGCCAGGATGGTCTCGATCTCCTGACCTCGTGATCCGCCCGTCTCGGCCTCCCAAAGTGCTGGGATTACAGGCTTGAGCCACCGCGCCCGGCCGATTAATACTGATTTTTAAAATTAAACCAGCATCTTAATATTTTCCCATATCTTAGTATTTTGCCATTTCAAATCCGATAGCCTTTCTAAACCAGTCTGAGTTGCACTTTAGGTGGGGTTTAGGAATCACTTCCTACTCTGCCTAGGTCAGAGGCACTCTGTACATGCACATTACATACCAGTGTACCAGTGTGTGTTCAACTTCAAAATCGGTCCTGTCCCTGAGAAAATACACATTAGAAAGGATCAAATCAAAGAGCATTTTCTAATAGTGATTGTAGAACTCAAACAATATCGAGCAAGAGTAATACGTCTGAACTACTGAGAAAATTGTGGTGAAACTTAGAAAAGCACATAACCATTGAAGTGAACGAGGTGGTGGCTTCAGAGTTTCCTGCTGAAAAAGAAAAAGAAAAGAAAATCCTAGTAAAAATTGAGGAAGAATGAAAAAAGCAAAGCAAGTGACACAAGGAACTTGCCTTTGCATGCTATGGTAAGAGATATCTTGTCAATCAATGTATAAACTGCAAACGTAAGACTCCCTTTGTTTAATATAAAACTTCAGTTTTCGTATGTAATATGTATGAAAAATGTGAAATTAAAAACCAGTATGCCTTTCTGTTTCTGCAACTTCACTATTTTACAAGGTGTCCCAATAAATGTATCAGAGAATCTATGGTCATAATGACTTATGATGCTACTGCAAGAATTTATGAAGCAATTCCTCTGATCATTTAAAGTGAGCCACTCAGCAAAATTTCAATATTTGATTTTCAGAAACAAGCCACTATTACTCTCGAGGTTTTTATTTGATTAAATTTGTTGCTGACATTATTGCCCAAATTGTGAGTACCATACTAGATTTGTGAAGTTTAGAGATATACAATTTATATGTGTGTGTCCAATGACACTGTGATTGTACATTTCTATGTATGCCTCTGGCAATGACTGTAGGGTCAATTTCAGTTTTATGTTTGGAATACAGTTGAAAAGCAAGGTTATGAGGGGATTTTGAAATCACAGCTTAGACTTGGCCAAGAGACGCCTAACATTTTCTATACAAACAGATGAAATGCCAGAGCGGAGTCTCAATGTCAGAGCTTTTGAAGGAAATCTGGTTTGGCTCAGTCAGAGTTAGCTGTGTGTGTTAAGACGATTTGACCTAGAAACAAAATGCTCTCTACAAATAATCAGTGAAGCTGAAGGGAAATCAAAATGATTTTAGTGGTTGACCTTCTTAGTTGCATACTGGACAATTATGAGAAGGTAATTACTATCTGAGCATAGGTTGTAAAATAATGACCATTGCTAGTACAAAGTTGCCAAGTAATTTTCGATTTCTTTAGTTATTTAAACACAGAATTATAAGAGGGAAAAAATGGAAAACATATTGAAAAATCATAGCCCATTTCGGCAATTTTTTTAGATAAGGAGGAACTGGGTTTTCTAGTAACACCTCCTGAATTTCGTGTGTGTGTGTGTTTATCTGAATCTTTGGAGTAATAATATAATGCCTTTATAAAATTCCTAAGTTAAAATATAATTTACATGTCATAAAATTCACTGTGATCAGCATACAGCTCCATAATTTTTGACAAATGCAAATGTTTGGTAATCACCAGCACATTCAAGATACAGCACAATCCCATCACCCCCCAAAATTCCTGTGGGCACCTTTGTAGTCCACCTCCCCACGACTTGTGTGTCCTGGAATTCACTGATTTGTTTTCTGTCTCTATAGCTTTGCCTTTATGACCCACATTTTAATGACAGGAAAAATGCACCTGTCTGTTGTTCAAGATTTTTGGTGGAAACAGTCTCATAGTGTACTGTTTAATTTTATAAGACAGTTTCCTAAAGTAAGCAGGCAATACTTCAGGCGGCTCTATGCACTTGCCACTGGAACAGTCCCTCCTTTTTCCTGCCCTATTTATTGACTCCGGCTCGAGAAAGGCATTGGGGTGCTCTTAGCAGAGTAATTTGACACCCCTTCAAACTGATACTCTAAATATTTTCTCAACATTTTTTTTTAGAGATGAGTCCTGGCACCTGGATGAGAACAAAGGCAGAAAAGGAGGACTCTGGAAGGCAGCACCCCCTGATTCTTACATCATCCACTTCACCAACCACAGCAATTACTAACAATTCCTGGAGCACACAGGCTTTGCTGTGAGTGGAATAGACAAAAGCCTCTTACAGTCCACCCCATGCAGCTTAACCAAGAGGTCCTTCTAATACACCCACTATTCTCTTTTAAGAAGAATTCTGATGAATACAATTTTCTTCTTTGCTTTACACTTTCAGAGATGTTTTATGGTTTAGTGTCTGAGGCGATTGCCTACCTAACCTCCTCTTCTCTATGAGGTGTTATTCCTGTACCTCACCTAAGAATGTCCAACGAAAACCATGACAGCCCCTGACACTTCAGGAGTTTCATGCTCTCCTGTTACTAGCACAGCATCCTGGGGGCATTGACTGGTTGTAAGAGAAAAGTGTCACTCACTGCTGATGACTAAGGGGCAGAGGTAGGAAGAGAGCTGCTGTGTTTCTTAGGGCCGATATGGAATCTTCCATTAAGTTTTCACATAGAAACCAAGTTTAAATAATGATTAGATTTTATACTCTACTAGCATAGCACATCCAGGTATTTTTCATTCCTTCCTTTCTTCATCTAATCTTTATTTCATGTGTGCTATGTTTGAGGCCTTGTGCTTGTTTCTGGACTAACACTTTCTTTGCCCTCAGAGGGTCTGGGGGAGTGAGATTAGATCTCTGATTTCCCACCATTCTGTGTTAAGTCATTTCTTACAGAAAATGCATAACAAGTTTAAGTTCCAAACAGTAGCTTTACCAGTAAACTTTGGTAATCCAAAGCTGTTTATCAACTTGGAATTGCTTGCATATTAGAAATACACAACTGGACTCTATTAATTATTAATGTCTCATTCCTGCTAAATTTAAGTGCCATTGGTTTAATTGGAATGAGTGGCCAAAAAAAATTGCAGTTCCTGAGTTTTGTATTTTAAGAATTTATTTTTTTCCTTGACACATATATGTGCCACTGAAGATTTTACAAAAATAAATAAAACTCAGATATTAAACTCATCTTGTTTGCTTGTTCTTTCCCTGCAAATTGGAAAAGGAAGCTTGTCATCAATGTTGCATGACTGGTTGCATTTTAATATTCAGTGTCTAATGACTGGCATGTGATAAATCTCTCATTAACATATTCATGAATAATCAGATTAAATGTCACATCTCCAAAGAAAGATCACCTGATCGGGGGTAAAATCAGTGAATTTCTTTATTTGTTTGTAGAGCACTACTAAAGTGGGAGCAATCAGTATAAAAAAACCTCTCTATTGATGTTTGAATTACATATAAATTATGCGGTACCTTGCTCTTGGAATGTCGGAGGGAAATCAGAAAACATTATTTCCTCCATTTTTAAGAAAAATGAATGAGATCAGTTTTCATTAATGTTCTAATTCTTCTTTCCAATAATACGTTACTTCTGTATTGATTGTCAGCACTCTTCTGACTGAGGATTCAGCACAGGGAAGTATGGTTTTCAGAAATATTTTGAAGTAAAATACTCTAGATAATCAAGTACTTTGTTACAAAAGAATAGCAACACTGTAATCTCATAGTGAACTGCTGATTTCATTGACAGTCTTTGTACATAATTGGCAAATGTATACCAATGCGTACCAGAAAATAACTGAAATTTAAAGGATGTGGCTGGGTGCTGTGGAGCTAGTGTTGGGGTATTGAGAAAAGGCATCTTGAACTCTTTCCAGGGGAGCTAGCAAGGCTCGTGGATTGGCCCACAGGGCACTCTTCCTACTGGATCAATCACATTGTAGGCTGCCTGCCAGATGGCAGCAAAGGGAGAAATGGAAGAAATGTCTATCATTTTTTTAAGATGACTCCAAAATTATACCTACTGACTTCTTGCAATTTAGATGTAACTTTCTTTTTTTTGAGACGGAGTCTTGCTGTGTCACCCAGGCTGGAGTGCATTGGCGTGATCTAAGCTCACTGCAAGCTCCACCTCCCGGGTTCACGCCATTCTCCTGCCTCAGCCTCCCAAGTAGCTGGGACCAACAGGCGCCCACCACCATGCCCAGCTAATTTTTTTGTATTTTTAGTGGAGATGCTAATGTACCATCCTTATATCTAATTCTTAACTCAATATTTTATATTCATTTTTCCCTAAAGATTATGGGTACCCAAATTCACATGCTGTGCAGATAATGGCAGCATTTGTTCATGCAATTTATTATGAAATTATATCATGGCCTATCATGGAGCTTGTGATTAACTTCACACTAACATCAAAGCCATATGGTACCCTATCAATTTACAGAAGAGAGCTATCTCCTTAATGTCCTTTACTGTAGGTTAATTTATGATTTGCCAGAAATGTTGTAGAATGGTACCTCTTTTCAAATACAGAATTTTTTAGCAAATGAAAATCAGTAACCCTAGTTAAACGGAAAAATGGTGAAAATTCGTACACAGTGGTGCAAGGCTCCAGGGCAAAAGGTTTCTGACTCCCAAACTTCTTCCTTTAATTAGAATTGTGGAAGTATTTGGTACATCTTGAATTTAGAAATCCATCTAGTCTGAAAAGTATAATCTACAGGGTGTACATACATAAATATTCCCAGGATTGGATGTCTCCAACTAGAAAAGGAAATATGTTCATGTTGCTAAACCAGAGGCAAATGGCTTACTACAAAGGGACAAAGAAAAAAAATAGATGGTTCTCTTTTATTTCAGAAACTTGCTTTTTTAATGACATTGATTGTGGAGAACATTCATTCTCTCAGTCATTATTCCAATATTTTTTCTTTTTTTGCTCACCGAGTTTCTTTTGTGTATAGTCTTTCAAGCGAATATGTCATTTACAAATTAGCTCACCCAAATTGCTAATTCATGGGAACAATAAATCTTTGACTATAAATTCAGGATCTTTACAAATTCTAATGTGATTTTTGATGAATATTCACAGATTATCACTTTAAATTCCTTATGACTACATGATTGTTTATAAATTTATATTCTTAAATTATATTTTAAAAGTTTGTGTCCTCTATAAATATAGGCTAATATTTTTTATAATCTTTGAAATTTCAGAACAAAAGCCTTTTGGATTGTAAATGTTACTCTACATTATGGTTAAGAACTTATCTTTTTCATTTTTTTCCAGAAAATGTTGATTTCTGAATAATTAACTTGAAAATATTCATTGGATACTCATAGTGTATTAGATCTCAATAGTCTGTATGTTACAATCCCATCTTTTGAACACATGGCCAATATTACTTCAGTCTAAATAGATTTTAAAATCTGTTATCTTAAAATCTTCTTATTGGATGCCAGTATATTTGAGGCATTTTATATTTAGTACTAAAAATTCATTTGCTGTACTATGCTGCTCATATATTTTTAACATCAACATTTTCTTAATGTAAAATAACAAAAATATATTCACATGAAATGAAAATTTCAGTTTTTTATATCAAATCCTAAAAACTCTGGAATAGCTTTGGGAATAGGTCACGGGAATTTATCAATGAAAAACACAAACACTAAGAATCCACTCAGGTTTCCTGATTCAGCCAAACCCGTTCCTCCTCACACAACCAGACTCTCTAAATTTTCATTTGATGAAACTAAAGCATAGAGAGGCATAATGACATGTCCATTGTCACTCCTGTGAGACCAAAGTCCAGACTGCCTTGTTTGCAGAATATGCTGTTGCTAATAAAATCTCTAACACATCATATGGATTGTTGGAGTAAATGATATACTTTTAATCAATTTTTATTTTAAAAAGTAAATTTAAAAAAGTATTTTCTGAATCTTCTAAGCAGGCATTAAATAAACTTACATTAGTAAGATTTAGAACATTTGTAGTTGGTAGAACAACAACAAAAGAGAGCATTGACATGAAAACTTGGAGACTGGTCAAGTGAGTTAGTATGTAGCTGAGAGATTCTTACAAAAATACCAGCCAGTATGTAGTTCACTGTGGAAATAATTTAAGAATTGGTTGAAAATTAAACAGCAGACTCAGTATGGTCCAATAGCGTGCCATTTTATCAGACACAAAATTTGATCTTTTCAGAACTTTTGCTTTACAAAAGATCTTTGCAACCTAGAGAAAACTAACCAGAATTCAGAAGAGACCAGAAAACTTCTCTCGTAGAGAACTAGTGAAGAACCTGGGGTCATTTGTCTTATTGGTATTCATCAAATACTCAGAAGGCGGTCACGTGGAAGAGGATGTAGATTTACCTTGGGGCAGAACCGAAAGCCTTGGGGGAGTTTTGGGGATGTAAACTTTAGTTCAGTGTAGGATGCATGCCATAACAACAGATGCCCAGACATGAAATGGGTCCCAAACGTCTAGGATTCCAGCAGAATTTATTTTTGAATTCACTAATTTCACCCTCTTTAAATTATTTCAATGTGGTCAACTTCAATTGACCATTTCAAATACTTGTTTTCCTTTCGATGCAGTCTAAAAATTTGTACTTTGAGAACACAGTCCTCTTCCATTGGTCTATATATCTGTTTTGGTACCAGTACCATGCTGTATTGATTGCTGTAGACTTGCAGTACAGTTTGAAGTCAGGTAGCATGATGTCTCCTACTGTGTTCTTTTTGCTTAGGATTGTCTTGGGCACACGGGCTCTTTTTTTATGCATATTAAATTTAAAGTAGTTTTTTTCTAATTCTGCAAAACAAGGCAATGGTAGCTTGATGGCAATAGCATTGAACCTGTAAATTACTTTGGGCAGTATGGCCATTTTCACAATATTGATTCCTCCTATTTATGAGCATGGATTTTTTTTTTCCATTTGTTTGTGTTCTCCCTTATTTCCTTGAGCAGTGGTTTGTAATACTCCTTGAAGAGTTCTTTCACGTCCCTTGTAAGTTGTATTCCCAGGTGTTATATTCTCTTTGTAGCAATTGTGATCACTCATGATTTGGCTCTCTGCTTCTCTATTGTTGGTGTATGGGAAAGCTTGTGATTTTTGCTCATCATCACTGGTCATTAGAGAAATGCAAATTAATACCACAGTGAGATACCATCTCATGCCAGTCAGAATGGTAATGATTAAAATGTCAGGAAAAAACAGATGTTGTCGAGGCCGTGGAGAAATAGGAACGCTTTTACACTGTTGGTGGGAGTGTAAATCAGTTCAACCATTGTGGAAGACAGTGTGGCTGTTCCTCAAGGATCTAGAACTAGAAATACCATTTGACCCAGAATCATGATACCCAAAGGATTATAAATCATTCTACTATAAAGACACATGCACACACATTTATCACAGCACTATTTGCAATAGCAAAGACTTGGAACGAACCCAAATTCCCATCAACGATAGACTGGATAAAGAAAAGGTGGCACATATGCACCATGGAATACTATGTAGCCATAAAAAACGATGAGCTCCTGCCTTTCGCAGGGACATGGATGAAGCTGGAAGCCATCATTCTCAGCAAACTAACACAGGAAAAGAAAACCAAACACTGTATATTCTCACTCATAAGTGGGAGCTGAACAATGAGAACACATGGACATAGGGAGGGGAACATCATGCGCTGGGGCCTGTCTAGGGGTGAGGGGGAAGGGGAGGGAAAGCATTAGGACAAATACCTAATGCACACAGGGCTTAAAACCTAGATGACAGGTTGATAGGTGCAGCAAACCACCTGTGTAACAAAGTTGCGTGTTCTATACATGTATCCCAGAACCTGAATTTAAAAAAAGAAAGAACACCATATTCTATGCATTGTATGGTCAAGTTTATTTTATAAAATAAAATTTCTTAACTATCCAGTATATACCCCATCCTAAAATGTGAAGGCTAATGCAATACAATATTTTTTTCTCCCTAATGAATTCATCATCACAGTATTCCCTATGTTAACTATTATTTGCAGTTTCTGCATGAACCAGTCTCAAAACATAAGCCTCCAGTTTCTTCTTGTTGCCATTACTCATGCACAGTGTGCAATAACGTTTTGGTATTTTTCATGTAACAAGTAATTTGCAAGAAGAAAATTGTTTTTTAAAAATACAGCCTAGTTTATATTTCTAGTAACTAGTAACAACCTAACAAATATATATTTGATGATGATTATCAGGGTTATTGGAAATGTTAAATCATCAAGGAAAATTTCATTTTCAGGAAATCACATGCCATGATAATTCCTTGGTATAAAATATTCTGTTATTTAAAAGATTTTATGTAGTGGCATATAACAAATATTGTTGAAATTTTATACCTACAGAAACCATTCAACTACTCTGTTCCACATTTTAAAATACATGGTATATTTTTTGATAAAGTTATAGCATTTTTAATGGATTTTAAGAAACCTTATTTAAAGAACAGTATTAACTTCCAGCATAAGTTTTAGAAGGGTTATTATTAAAAGTAGTGACAAATATTATGAGGAAGACATTATATTTCTCATGGCTACATTAGCCCGTTTCTAAATTGTATGTGATTTATGTGTGTGACTGATGAGGAATGAGGGGGGTAACTGCCAGGAGACAGACTTGGGGAGTCAGCCCTCTGCCAATTGGTTTAAAATTACACACAATTTGCAGCATATGACATTCAGTATGTTATTTTTTAGGAAGAATATTTCTGAATTATGCTGAGTATGGAAGCAGATAACATTAGTCAAAAGCATGTATCGTGACCTGAAAGATAATGGAAATCGACCATTATCATAAATAACGATTACTTTGGTAGATAAAGTGGAACATTATCTCACAGGTATGTGAAAGTTTGAGCCCATATGACTTTACATGCTTACTTCTGTACAATAAATTATATAGAGTGTGCAGGTTACTTAAGTTTCCATATTAATTCATAAAGAATAACCCTCAAGTAATGTGGGCAAAATATGGTTCAGGAAGTATTGTATCTGCTTAAATGATTCTTAACACTTTGATCTAGTTGCTGTGAGATGACTGTTTTGCTCCAGGGCTCTTAAAGTAGGTCCTTCTGTGCTCATACGCTTGTTCTAAGTACAGTCTCTAAACACTATCCTATTAATGTGACAGGAAATTTCTGCTCTCTCTCTGAAGTGCTCTAGGATTCATAGTTTTTTCTTTTTCATGTTTTTTCTCTTTGTAAATTGACATAAAATTGTATGTATTTACTATATGCCACACATTTTGAAGTATATAAACATTGTGAATGACTAAATTCAGCTATTTAACATATGCATTATCTCACATAATTATTTTTGTGATGACAATACTTTACATCCACTCTCAGCATTTTTCAATAACATATTGTTAACTATAGTCACGATGGTGTACAAAAGATCTCTTAAACATTTCTATTTAATTAAAATATGATATCATTTGATCAGTATCTCCCCAAGCATCCCTTCCAAACTACTCTAGCCCCTGGTAACCACTATTCTACTATCTACTCTTAGATTAGCTTTCATAGATTCCACATATGATAGACAAGGTGCTCTAAAATTTTTTGGGACAATCTGATACTGTGGCTTTTGAGTTCTCTAATGTTATACTGAAGATTTATCAGCAACTTATCTTCCCTTGAGTGACCAATATTGTCTGCATGCTGAGGTGATAGGAATGGTCTAAAGCTCATTTCAGTCTAAGAAATTACTTCCTGCTTAAAGGAAGAGGAAAAAGATATCCCATATGAGCAAGTATGGATATCATAGATTTTCTATTTAGTGCTATTAAATATATCTTTGGAAAAACTGGGTAAAAATATTATTCTATAATCAATCACAAAAATATACATGACCACACACTCATTGGCAAACGGATATAAATTTGTATATACATAATGTACCACTTTCCCAAACCAAATAGAACAAAACTGAGGAAAGGATAAAGCTGAAACTTAAAACCAACTAAGTTATGTAAAAGAAGAAAGTAGTAACCATAGTCATTAATTTATTTTGCTCATTTTAGTGCTTCCTTGTGGAGAAAAATTATTTTCTAAAGTTTAATGCATTTATATTTTAGATCTTTTAAATCTTTTGTACCTAAATAATGAAGTTGGTGAGCAGAATATTATAACTGTAATTCAAACTTTGATCCGAGAAATTGATAATGCCCTAAAATAAAAGGTTGCAAAATGTACAGTATGAAGGTGATTACATAAAATTTTTAAGTTCCCTGAGTTAAAATTAAAATTCTACTCTCAATAGTACCTACGTCCATTTTCTATAAAGCTTTTTGAAGAACTAGACATTACAAAAGAATGATATAAGGAGGTAATTGTTATATTTAGTATATTTCTAAAGTTTGATTTGGGATTTTATTCATTCTTTTAATGTTTACCAATTACACATTTTCTTTTCTAGATACAAAATTGTTTTCTTTAGCATAATCAAACAGCTTTCATTTTACATGAAGTAATATACATTTTCATACATAATGTATACAAATATCAAGCAGTCAGTTTAGGAAAGTGATATGGTTTGGCTGTGTCCCCACCCAAATCTCATTTTGAATTGTAACTCCCACAATCCTCATGTGTTGTGAAGGAAGCTGGTGGGGGGTGATTGAATTATGGGGCCGGGTCTTTCCTGTGCTGTTCTGGTGATAGTGAATGAGTCTCCTGAGATCTGATGGCCTTAAAAATGGGAGTTTTCCTGCACAAGCTCTCCCTTTGCCTGCTGCCATCCATGTAAGATGTGACTCGCTCCTCCTTACCTTCTGCCATGATTGTGAGACCTCCCCAGCCATCTGGAACTGTAAGTCCATTAAACCTCTTTTTCTTCCCAGTTTTGGGTGTGTCTTTATCAGAAATGTGAAAATGGGCTAATACAGAAATAAAGAAAAATGAGTCTGGAATTGCAAAACAAGTATTGTTATATTAGAGATGACCCAAAGAACTTAGGCCTTCAGAATGACCTCCATTTTAAAGGGGTAAGGTTATAACTAGCATGTTTTTATTCAGTTAAATGGGGTGAAATACACATAAAGAGCAATCCCCAATACACAGCAATAAATTTAAGCCCCACTAATTTTATAACTATTATTTTGATAAAGATATTATCTAAGAAAAAAGTATTTTGCTTTTGTATCTTTTTATTTTTTATGACTTTGGTCTAGTCTTTAATCCATCATGAGTTGATGTATTTTGTATAAATAAATAAGCATTGGATACATTGAGTTTCCATTATCAATGATATTCTGTATTTACGGGCACACAGTCATATGCTCACTGCCAGTAAGTATTCAGATTATACACAATTCTTTCTTATCTAGCTTAAAGTAAAATTAGTAACTCTAAGTCAACATATTTGATGAAAGTATATGGAGGTGTTTCAATTTACATTTTAAAGTATGCTGGGCTCCACTCACTACATTTTTTAGATTTGTGTTTTATTTATAGGTACCCATAAATCAACCTTCTCAGAACAGAATGATAGATACAAGCATAAGGACCTGATTTGCAAACCAACAAATTTTATTTTTAAAAATCCAATACCATTAATTAAGGAATTGAATCAAAAACATTTGCATAGCATTAGGGTACAAGACAATTTTGCTTTAATATATAACCGAACATTTTTAGAAAAGTAAAATTTCATTGTTAGTGTGTTTTGTTGCTAATATCTATTGCCTTTAGATATGGCAGTTCATTTGTTTTGTGCTTTGTGTGTGTGCAAATGTGAATCTAATCCTTCAATTAGGTAAGTATCACAAGTTTGAAGCTCTGAAATTGAAATGTGAGCAAAAGCACAATGTACATCTTTCAGAAGAAATGAGAAATGATTCATCCATTTCCAAACTAGTGTATGAAGATAAATAACCTCCCATCATTTAATATGTAACTCATGAGTATGTATTGTGAGTGAGGCATTGTCACTAATAAGATAGGGTTCTTTTACAGCTTCAAGTTCCTGGTAGCATCCCAGCTTGTGTGAGTACACTGGGAATAAATTATTCCTTTGTAGGAGAATTCATTACCGGCAGCTGATAGCTCATCGCTGAATTACTTACGGGAATTACTGAAACCATATTTTTCTGAAATTAAAAAAACATGGTCTTTTGAAAACCAACCTTTTGTTGGCATGTTAACAACCAAATAATTGTTTGGAATATTTGTGTCCTCATATGTCTTTGCCAGTCTTTCCTATCGATTACATTTTAGAATTTTTAAAATGCCTCTTTTATTAAGAAGAAAATCCGCCTTCACTCTCTAAATGGAACTTGGTCAAATATATAGAATTTGTAACTCACAGACCAATACCAGGCTGTTAATTTGAAAATAAAATTCGAGATTCAAATAATAAGCCTGTGTTTTATTTTTAAAACATGTTATGATATTTTGATTATTATTTTTTCAAGTATAATTTGTGGGTAGAAGAGGGTGCCTTTCTAAGCCATTCATTTCTGGTCTCGTAACTCGAAACTCTCATTTTTTCAAAGTAATCTTTTCTAATATCCAAGTTCTTTTATGCATCTCTATCCCTTCAAAATAGATTCAGCTTACTTCTTGTCTCATGTCCCTAATTTTTTCTCCAGAGACTCTTATGTTTAGCCTCCCCAATCTTCTAATTAATAATGTGCTACTCCCTGAGTCTTCTTTCCTCTCTGACCATGTGTGTCAGTCTTCTGCACAATGAATTTTAATTTCTATGCCATCTATAGTATTACAACAGCCTTATAGTTAATATATATCAAAATGTGTTCCAGTAAATTTCTTGTATGAATGCACTTGAAAACCTAATTGGCCAGACCCAGATACTTGTATATCCATTTAATCTTAATCTACGCTGTTTGTCGGATGGAGATTATTTTTCTTTTTTGTCTTCTGAACCTACATAATTTATAAGACATATTTAATGAGGAAAGCACGTTAAAAATGGCACTTTTTTATTATTTCACAGGGTAAAAAGAAGAGGGTGTTGGAAATATCTTCCAGGTTTATGACTCAATACTTCTAAATGTCAATTCTTTCTACACTGACCTATAGATTAACCACAATCCCAATCAAACTCTTAGCAAGTTATCTTACTGATATTGACAAACTATATCTAAAACTTATATGGCAAGGAAAAAGACATGAAATAGCTATCACAATACTGAAAAAAGAACAAATTGAAGGACTCATGCTGCTATATTCCAAGACATATAAAGCTGCAGTCATCAAAACTGTGAGGGATTGGCAGAGGAATAGAAAATGGAGGAGAGTAGAAATTCCGTAAAATAAACCCACGCAAACAAAATTAATCTAATAATAATCTAACCATAATGAAAATGTATCAAAACCTCACTCATGTGGTGGCAGGGGAGAGGGGAGGTGCTAACCTAGGCAACTTTGGAAATAAATGGAGTTTGTAAGACTGGAGTCATTGCTCATAAATCCTGTTCTCTATCTGACAAAGTTATTCTCCAGGGGGCTGCCACTACAATTCTGAAACTACCATACATGATAACTAGAATTTCACAAGTAATTAAATTGATGGCAATGGTGGGGCACAGGTTTCCTTTTTCTTTTCTTTTCTTTTTTTTTTTTTGAGATGGAGTCTCACTCTGTTGTCCAGGCTAGAGTGTAATGGCACGATCTCGGCTCACTGCAACCTCCGCCAGCTGAGTTCAAGCAATTCTCCTGTCTCAGTCTCCTGAGTAGCTGGGACTACAGGTGCACACCACCATGCCTGGCTAATTTTTGTAATTTGAGTAGAGACAGGGTTTCACCATATTGGTCAGGCTGGTCTCAAACTCCTGACCTCAGGTGATCCACCTGCCTCGGCCTCCCAAAGTGCTAGGATTACAGGCATGAGCTGCTGCGTTCAGCCTGGGATGAATTTACAAATAGCAAGGGGAAAAGGTTAGAATGATTGACATGGTAATTGGTTCTAGTTGGGTACATCAATATGAACTCACATTAAGTTAAATAAACATACACCTGAATATACATATAAACAGATGTGAAGACACAGATATAGAAATTTATAGATATGCATATATACATGGCTTAGTAGAAACACATATATCCCCTTGCACAATTATATTCCACTATCAGTGAGCATACATAGCATCCAGATACTGGTTTCTAGTAAGTACCATTATCCAACAACAACAAAAACCAGGATTCCTTAGAAGGTTGATTCCAAGACTGGAGCAAAAAACATACAAGCTAAAACTGATGCACGTTGTAATGCCAGAAAATAAAGAAACGCTTTTCAAAAACTCTGCAGTGACGCAGGTGTGTCAAAAGGACACAGGGCAACTAAAAGAATTTCCGGTGGCCAGATCTGAAATTATTTGATCAAAAAAAGAAATAAGGTACTATTAGAATATAATCCAGATTATGCTAAAATCAAATTCATGTGTCCATACTGATGTAAATGATTGAATAAATAAATGGGGGGGAATAATCAAATTTTATACATGTCCCATGTAGAATAATTTATGTCAACACTGTGCCCTCAAAGAGGTAGACATAATAGCCTTACATGTGAACTGCACATAGGGACTTCCTTCCAAATACTACAGTATGGAAAGAGTCTGCACTGCAGTGGAGAAACCTAACAAATCCTACTTCAGCCAGGTAATTAAGATCAACATCAACAGTGACAAGTCGTGTTGTTAGTGTGTATCCGAGATACAACCTGGTGAGAATGACATTTTGTATCTGTGGTCTTCCTCTCTAAAACCTACAATGCCAGTCTAATCATGAGAAAAACATTAGGTCAATCCCAATTGATGAACATTCTACAAAATACCTGACTAGTACTCTTCAAAACTCTCAAAGTCATTATAAGCAAGTAATAAAGTCTGAGAAACCCTCACAGCCAAGAGAATACTACGGAGGCATAATGACCAAATGTAATACGGTGAACTAGACTGGATCTGGATTCTGGAACTAAAAAAGCACACAAACAAACAAACAAACAAACAACCCACAAGAATTTAAGGTAAAAACCTAATAAAATCTCAATAAATATTAGGCTAAATATATGCATATTGGCTCACTAATTATGACAAACGTTAGTACATTAAGGTAAAAAGTTAACAGTAGGGGAAACTGGTTGTTGGTGATAAGGGGAATGTGAACTCTGTATTCTCTCCTCAACGTTTCTGTAAATCTAAATGTATTCTAAAATAAAAATGTTTATTTAAAAATGAAGCAGCAAGACCTTATGTTAGCATATAACAAAACGAGGGTGGGGATAAGGTTCCCTACCACTAAGACTTCTTAAATTTCACTCTAGCTCGGCATTTGCTAAGAAAATTGGGCTAAAGTTGAGATCAATATATGGATATGTCCCAGTTCAATGTAGCTAAATGAGGAAAGCTCTATAAGAAAGACAACCGTAAGATGATATAATTAATGGAGAAAATAAATATTACAAATTTTGTAATTCCCAACTGTGAAAAGGTCACTTTATTTCCTTTTCTCCTGCCACATGATATTTAGAATTACTTGGTTTCAAAATATTTTTATTCAATTAAATTACAAGCAAGAAAGTAAAACAGCAGAAAGGACTTGGAGAGGGATGAGCACACACAGCAACAACATTAATAATAATGCACAGTCCTACCATTTTCAAAATTCTTTCTCATATGTACTCTCACTGGATCATCAAACATTCTTTTATGTTAAGTGTAATATCTCCTGCATATTCACAGCTAAATGTTGCATAATACATGTGGGATATAAAGGATCCGACTTTAAGGACTTACAAAAAGCTAAAGGAGTTATATATCTCGAAAACATTCTCTGCATTTTATGAACTGGAGATAAGAGTCATAGCAGAAACTTCCACCATTAGTCCCCTTGGTAATATTGATTAACCTCCTTCAGTCACAATTTTGTACAAAAGAATAAAAATGTTAAAGAAATGCTTTGGGATTTCAAGGCTATCATTAACATTTATGAGAAGAGAGGTGAAAGAGCTAGCTACTAATTATCAATGTACTGCATTGCGCTACATCTCTGGCAGCAACCCAACTTTTTGGATCAACTAGCAGGCAGCACTTTTAGCCATGAGCTTCCATGGTCACAGTGAGATTGTAGGTCTTGGCATGGTTCAGCAGGTGTCATTTATATGCAATGTCAGCTGCAGGAAAAATGCAGGGAGTATCATTCTCCCCGCATAAGTTCTCTCATGGAGACAACTCAAAGTCTTCACTAAATGATTACTCTTGTTCATTTTCAGTTACAGCAATGACTTAAGAGTATCGTGGAAAAGCATCCTAGTGAACAGAACTGTTAGGATGAATAAAAATGTATAATGTCAAATATGTATTTTCAACTATTTGCAAGGCTATATGAACATTTTTGAAATACTAGTTACTTTGTTGTGAGAACATGAGTTTACATTTAATTTTTAAATAAGTTTTATTTTTATAAATCTTTAACATGTAGAACTCTCCAGCATTGTGTGGATCCAATTACAAAAATGAAACGTATTTTACTAAAAATACATCTACATAGTATTCAAATACTCAAATGGATGTTGGCAGTGAATGGAGAAAACATATCAAAACCGAACAAATCTGGAATAAAATTACTACAAAATTAGCAAAACAGTTTCAGAAGAAAACTTTCAATGACATATAAAATACAAATATCATGAATGATGTGATCTCTCCTGATTTTATGACACACCCACTTGTTTCATATGCTTGAGGTCAGGAGTCTAAAACTGAATAGACACCTGCATTCATAATTTTTTATAATCACAGATCCTTATCAAATTATGCCATATACAATTTTTATATTACTATTTTCAGAGAGAAGAAGTAGGAATTCAAATACTCTAGTTTATAACATAATAGAATTACATACTATTAATGATTGAATAGACTACTTTTACTTGAATAATTATATTCAACAAGGTTAAAGGAACACAAAACTCACATAGGCAGTTAACATTAATAACAAAAATTTTAACCCTCTCTCACCTCTCTGTTTAGTAAAGTAAGTTTTCAACTACTCTAAATGTTACACAAAATGGATAATGATAATGAAGATGGAAAATTTTTCTTCATATAATATCTTGAGTTTGAGTTGAATTCACCACTTGGGTTTAGTATACCTTATATTTCACAAATGTTAAGAATATTAAAAAATTAGCTGGGCATGGTGGTGGGCGCCTGTAGTCCCAGCTACTCGAGAGGCTGAGGCAGGAGAATGGCGTAAACCCAGGAGGCGGAGCTTGCAGTGAGCTGAGATCCGGCCACTGCACTCCAGTCCGGGCGACAGAGCGAGACTCCGCCTCAAAAAAAAAAAAAAAAAAAAAAAAAAAAAAAATTAGGGAAAGATAACTTAAATATTATATACTATTCTCCACTTAATATAAAAATGAACAACACTTCCATAAATTTCATGCCATTTTCATATTTTAAGTTTTTTAAATTGAGTTTTTTCTTATTATTTTCGAAATTTCACCTTTTTTTGTTGTTTGTTTGAGATGAAGTCTCACTCTTGTCCTCCAGGCTGGAGGATAATGGCATGATCGTGGCTCACTGCAACCACTGCCTCCCTCCTGGGTTTAAGTGATTCTCCTGCCTCAGCTTCCGAAGAAGCTGGGATTATAGGCACCCACTACCATGCCCAGCTAATTTTTGTATCTTTAGTAGAGACAGGATTTCACCATGTTGGCCAGGCTGGTCTTGAACTCCTGACCTCAGGTTATCCATCTGCCTCGGCCTCCCAAAGTGCTGGGATTACAGGTGTGAGCCACTGCCCCCAGCCGTATTTATCTTTTTATACGGTGTTTGACACAACTACCTTTCCCTTCTATGGCTTCAGTTATTTTCCATTAATATTTATGCATTATTTTCAACAAAACAAGATGAAAGTCAAATATATATACTCATTAAATGAACTAACATTCTGCTCTTATAATTTAAAACAAATATGCAATGCTTATAAGTGCAGAGTTTCTTTGTTACCCTAGGATTGAATTTTAGAAATAAGTCAATTGCGCTTTGGATTTTGAAAAATATACTCATTCATTGTCATAGGAACAGTCTTCCCCAAAATTATGGCAATATTCTTCTCTTAGACATGATTGTAGTGTAATACAGATAGGTTGTAAATAATTTGAAAGCATCCTAAAAACATATTGTAGTCGCTGGTTAATTTCATTAATCTTATGAAATAATATCCTAAAATGTACAATTAATGAGTCTTAATTGGTGAGTAGTTTGAGATAAATAACATACTTATGTAAATCAACAATAATTTTGTAATTTTACTATAAGGTTCAAAATTATTGAACCTCCACACAATTTCATCCTTTTCAAGCTTCTCTCAACAAGCAGTTTATTAAAAAGGTGATTTGTCTTCTGAGCTGTAGCCCATAAAATAATTGAACGTTCAGTGAGGCAGGATGTCTACCCCACACTGAGTAGTGAATTTGAAGATTCAAGGAATGATGAATATTTAACAAATTACTTCCTAAAGGGTTTTTATTACTCTAATTTTCTTTATTTTTCTTTTTCTTTTTTTTTTTATTAACCTTACGGATTATACAAGAAAAGCAAACCAACTAAAACCATCACACCAATAAAAACCAAATACATATTATTGCAAATCAGACATATAGATACGAATTGAGGTAGTACACTCATAAAAGGTAACATATCCATTTTTTGAGTGTTTTATCATAGTCATTTTATATTTGCTGCTTTTATTAAGTCATTTTACATTATGCAGGACCTGAGAAATTTTACTTTTCAGACTTGACTTTTATGAGATATTTAAAAAAATTCTTTTGTTTCACTTTAGTCACTATTACTAGCAGTTTCACCATTCTACATTTCTTGAAATTTTATGTGTAATTCAGCCCACAGTTTCAGTTTTTTCTAACATTTGATGTATCAATTTTAATTGGCCAAGAACCTAAACAGTTCTTTTAGTTGTGAAATACTTCATGGCTAGATAAACCATTATTTTAAGATCAGTGTAACTTTGATATTTATTTAAGGAACAAGTTGATTTCCTAGAAATGACTATTCAAAATTGCCAAAAAGGTAATGAGTTATAGAATTATGAATCACAGTATTTCAGAAAAAGTAAGATCTTCAAGGTAGTACAATTCAGCATTTCTTAAAATGTTTCAAATAACAGTCTAAGAATTTGATTAAAACTATGTTCCCTTTCTCGCAGAAAAATGCACAGGCTCACACACATTTTTGCATTCAGTTCCAACACATTCAAAGCTATTCAAGAATGTTTGTAGTCTATTTATGAACCAGAGGTAGTGGAATTTGGAGGTTTTGTTCAAGCTCATTTTATAGACAAAGAAACATTGGTCCTCCAGAGTTAGATGACTTTCCAAGGTTAACCAGCTAGGTATAGCTCAAGATAAGACAAAAATACAGGTTTCCTGGAATACACACTTTTTCTATTATATCCAGTTACATAATTATAATGAACTAGAAAGGATTCACAATAACTAAACCCATTTTACAACAACTTTAGGTTTTTTTTTTTTTCTTGTGGAATAAAGTATATCTAATTTCATCAACGCATGTTTCATTGTAAGAGATAATTGTGTAGAGATCTCGACTCCTCAGTGAGATTGAGCAAACCTGATACAGAATAGGAATGCTACACATGTCTCTTAAATTTTAAATGAATGGGCCCGCGTTGTCAGTGCAGTGGGAAAGTTGACATTAGAAGAGACGCTAGTCTGGGAAACTAGGTGTTTTCAGACAAAATCATGTTACAGGGTATTACGCAAGTATGCAGATACTAGCTGATCATTAAACAATGTCTGCCCACCATCAGCTTTTTTTTTGACATATAAATTCACAGATTTATTGGATAATGAGTAACAAACCAAATCCATGTGGCACAATCTCTGAGAAACACCAGCCATCTGAACAACTTCATCAAAGCTGGGGTTAAGTGAAGAAGAGGTAGCTTTACCCTAGCAGATGGTTTTGGTTAGAAAGTCCATCCTCATATTGAACAATCATCAACCTCACTGCAAATTTCTCTTATTTGTACAGATTCTTCCACCTGAACAAATAAACATTTTTATTTATTCATTCATCTATTTCAAAAAGCTATAGTATTTGACATTACTCTTGCTCATTTTCCAAATTTCCAGCAAGTCTTTTCAAAAGAATCATCTGGAAAATATTCCCCTCACCATGGTTCTTTGCTTTGCTCACATTTTACTCTTCTCATTTCTGCTCCCGAGCTGTGATTCCCTCCTTTTCTGATCTCCCTTTTTATTTCTCTTTCCTGTTTCTCTCTCATCCCCTTATTTTTATAGACTCTTTGTGCTCTTCCTTCTAGATTCTCTTTCTCTTACTACAATAGGAAAAAACCAAATGGGTCAGTGGTGTTTTGTGAAAGTTTAAAGGATTATCATTATAATACTAAAATTCTAACATCCAGCACTGGAATTATAGATTACATTAAATTCCCCCAGAAGAGGAGCTTCAGCAAATACATGAGTATTAATATTTTGGAGGGAGAGATGTTCCAAGGGAAGCACCAGTATGATTCCAAGGGGACAAGGAAGCAGTACGATGTTGAGATGTTGAGCAGACTACTGCTGCAGCACATGAAGACCTTTGGAACCCAACACTACTGCTCAACTTTGAGAAGCAATGTATACTGTGTCTCAAGTTTCTCCCCACCAAGGAACAAAGGAACTAGGATATTGATCCACAAAGCTGCCAGTCATTGATTCAGGGCTGCTCCCAGGTGATATGAATGCCTGGCATTTCCATTTGTCCTTCAGCTGAGCCAGATACCTTGGCCAGAAAAGCCTTCGGAAAGCATCTCAGGTGCTTCCAGTTGGAATGTACAAGGGTGATGTGTGTTGATGAGATATGGGTGAGTAACCAACAGCACCTGCGACCAATTGTTTCCTTGCTACAATTTTGTATATATTTAATATCTGAGCATTCCTTTTCCTCTGAAACACAGTAGATATTTAATATCTTGTTTCCATACTTCTTATTTCACAGGAAGAAATGTCTTGGCCCTTTGGACTGGCTCTAATAAGCACACTGGTGAATACAGTGATTCACAAGGGAGTCCAATGGGGCAAGTTCCTATCTGGGGACATAACTGGCAAGACTCAGAAGTGAAATTTCTAGACTTTCAAGTAATGTATAAACAATGTGAGCTTTACAGTTAGGTAGACCTAGTTTTTTAGTTTAATGATTGTGGACTGTGCAATTTAATTTTTTCAGGCTCAGGGGCCTTATCTTTTAAGAAGAAATGTTAATAGCACACAGCTGTGGGGACTAAAAGACCAAGTAAGCTAGGCAGAGGATACAATTTCGTTACTTAGTAAAGATTCAACTTTTGTTGGTCACTTCTGTCAGCTCTCCTTCCCCCAAATCACCAAGATAAGTAGTATTTTACAATTTATGGAATTGAAATTACATTTCCTAGTATACTTTCTTTTTCCAAAGTTTATTTTTGCCTTCTTTTATTATGTATTTCTTGTAGTCTGTGAACTATGGATATATGCAGGATAGAGATACAGAGATAACTGAATAGAATATTTAAAATAATCCAGTTTTGTGTTCATATGGTAATGACACGATTCGCTGGTTTATATAATGCTACCATCTTGAACTTCAATTTTTCTAGGTCACTCAAGTTATTGGCACTGTATAACTTCAAAGTTGCTATAGTACATTGTAATTGAGCCTAGTTTTCTTCTCCAGTATACATCAGTTGTGTAGTTGTCTTTGACTTTTTGCCTTTTTATCGGCATGCAGAGAAACAGATTGCAGACACAACATTCGACAAGACTACCTTAACATCTTCCCTGCAGGTTTGCATTCAGCTGGATGGTGATGTAATTACAGGGTGCATCTCCAGTAGACACGATTGTGACCCTTTTTCCCAAACACTGCATCACCTCTTCATGCTCATAACCAAACAATCATATTCTCTATATTTGGCTTTTTCTGGTGTCTCTGGATTTATTTGTTTTATTCAAGGTGGATGCGTGTTATATGCCAGGCTGAAAACTTTTCTAAATTTTTTAACTTTGTTTAATTCATGTTTAGTACCAGTATAATTGACAGTTTACTAACATTTATATGTATTTCCTTAACTGCTTATTTAGGAAGACCATAAACACGACTTATAAAAATAAAACCTATGCATAAAATATTGTGCATAACTGAATCAGGTATTAGTCAATTTACTGTTTGTACACATGACCATTTAAATACATTTCTAGGAGGAGCTTTAAGGAATTAGCAAAAAATAAAAGGTTAACTATAGTAGAACCAAAGGAATTCTACAAATGCATTGCTAAAAAATTAAATAGGACTCACTGGACATAATAAAAGCTTAAAAATGTATTTAAATGTATCAAAGAGATAGTAGTAACCAAGAAATAAGAAGTATTCCTTGATGATAATAGGATAAAGGGCCTACATAGTGAATTCCTTCCCAAAACAGTCAAGAAGAAATAATAAATTACTTATTTTTATTTACTGCTAAATATTCCAAGGATATAGTCACTTTCTACGTGGTTTCTTGGAACACATAGGTTAGAGACATAAAAATCATTCAAAAGAAAACTGTGAAAGAAAAGCTGAAAGAAGACTTAAAGATCATGTAATTCACATATTTTGTTTTGAAATTGATTCCCACGGTGTCCAATATGGTAGTCATAGGTCACTGTTAATATCAAGCATTTGAAATGTAGCTAGTTCAAACTGAGGTGTGTTGCGAGTATAAAATACACCCTGACGCTGGAAGTGTTAATTTAAAAAATATGTCCAATATCCTACCTATAGTTTTCATATTGAACACATGTAAAAATCATTTTTTGCATTAAATAAAATGTATTATTTTTATCTTTGTTTACTCTTTGGACATATTGGATTAAATAAAATGTATTAATTTTATCTTTTTTTACTGTTAATGTAGATACTAGAATATTTTAGAACACATGTTAATTGAATTATATTTCTATAGGAATGTTGGATTTTACTATAATCAAAAATCACCATGAAAGTCAAATGAACAAAAGTTTATGTATGATGAATAAACCATGAAGACCTACTGTTAATTTTCTTAAAATTTGGAGATAAGAAATTAAGGGCATGCTAGCCAAAATGTAAGCTTCATTCTTACAGAATGTTTATCGGAGTTCTTTAGTGCCAGAGCCTTTGTGTGGCCCCAGTGATGACCTGTGTTCATGGAAAGACTTCCAGTAATGACTCTAGAAATTAGACAAGTCTTCCTGTGACATTAGAGGTTTTAACAGTGGTGGATGCAGCCAAGATAATGTGTCTCTGCAAATGCCTGACACTTCTCATAGAGCTCTTTGAGGAAACAAATCTATAGATAGGGAAAATATAAGGAAGACAATTAGCTTGCTACGAGTCTCTTAAATTGTCATCATGTTGAGAGCAATTAGTAGTGAGTGGGAGGACAAAAAGCATGGATAGTTACTAAAGACAGAAACAAGAGTTTATGGCAAAAAAGAAAGAAAGAAAGAAAAAGACAGATGTTAGAGCTATAAGTGAAACAAAAATGGTCCTAAGATTAAACAACATTGAACAAACTCATATAGCAGTTTTCAAATGAGCTGATGGAGCAACATCACAAAAATACTCAGTTTTATAAAAAAATTATTCAGATTAAGGAAAGGCCAAAGTAATGAGTACGTAAGTATTTTTCTCTGTGTATATGAACAGATTTGGGAATGACATGTGACTTTTTTAATGGGCAATTTAAGCTGTACCCGTCTTAATAATCAGTGCTGAGTTTTAAAAATAAATGCTTTTTCAGGAAACAAAAATGACATCTTAAAGTAAAACTTCTAATCAATGTCTCTCTCTTGGAGTTCTACACCTTTTGCTCACTGCCTTTAAAATAAGCAAATAAGGTCTGCCAAAAAGAATGGATACTCAATAATCTCTGGCTTGATTTTCTGAAAAATACTGCTTTTTGTTCTTATATTAAACCATTGACTGAATCTCTTTTAAATACTTTTAAAGTAAATAACAATTTAGAATTTTCAGTTTTAAAAAATTATGTCTTGAAATGCTAGTTATTCAAAGAAAGGGAAAACTGAAATAATCTTTCACATCTTCTTGTCATTCTCACCTGTAAACTAGTTTTGCTGTTAACATATTGCATGGAACAAGAAAAAAGATCCATGTGAGCATGATAGAGAGAAATCACACTATTTTACAACATTACTAATATAAATCACATATCTGTTAACAGTAATAACTCCTTTATTAAATATTTTTCGTATCTACTAGGGGCTATTTTAGGCTTTTATCACTTTTTAGATTCTAAATCTAATCCTCTCAACACTATTACATGAGTCCTATTGTTGTCAATTTAAATAAAGCCTGGGCCTGTTATCTGATGTAACAAAAATATTACTTTTATTGTAGATAGTGTTAGTTAGACATTTATCCCCTTGACTCGTCCATGGACAAGGATAACCTTTTATATGTTATGTATGTATCATCAGAGAACTGGGAAGTTTGAACAAACCCTTTCAATACTGGAAAGTCTGCAGGTGATTTTGCAAAAGAAGACTTTCTGTTTGGCCTGTGGACAATCCGTATATCCACCGGATTTCCAGGCTAAGCTGATCTACTTGAATATCAAGGTAGTCTGAAGGCACAATACATGTGAAAAGCATTACTATTATAAGCTTCCCTAAAGTTATACCAAAAGATGTAATTTAAATTATATATTCCCTTGCAGAGTTTTAATAAGGGTACCTCTCACTGAAGAGACAGAACACACAAGAGAAAATTTTACTACTGAAGTGTCTACAACATACACAAGAAATGTTCTTTGTAGACATAGTATCTTAAGATTTCTGTTTCAATGACCTTTTTTGAATCTTTGCCTTTTTTGCCCTCAGATATACCTGATTTTAAACCTCAAATACTTTCACATGTGAAAGGGCAGCACCTTTTATAAAATAATATGTATATTTTTCTTCTATAGCATTTCTACAAATAACATCATTAGAGAATTGTTTTCCAACTAAAACACTAGTAGTTCATTAACTTTAAAAGCAAAATAGACCAAATGCGGTGGCTCACACCTATAATCCCAGCACTTTGAAAAGCTGAAGTGGGAAGATTCCTTGAGCCCAGGGGCTTGAGAATAGACTGGGCAACATAGTGAGACTCTGTATCAACACAAAATAAAGCAAAAAATTAACCTGGCCTAATGGGGTTCACCTGTAGCCCTAATTACTCAGGAAGCTGAGCGAGGGAGGTAGAGGCCGTGATTGCACCACTGCACCCCAGCCTTGGCGACAGAGCGAAACCTTATCTCAAAAATGAAATAAATAAAAGCAAAATACATAAACAGCTTTGCTTATAGATATACAACTATCATTTTAATGCTCCCTAAAATCATTAAATTTTATTGGTAATTCTACTTCCATTTTTGATGCTCTTTTAGCTTGTTTTAAATTTCAGATTCAAATCCCAGAGGTTGAGACTTTCTCATTTGCATTCCTATACTTTCCTCTTAAGCATATAAGAAACTAAATTAATGTATAAACAGCATTGGGGCACCAGGGGCTCAAGGCAGGAACATAATTACTCTGGGGATGGAACATTTTCAAAACATATTCTAATTCAGAATAGGTTTATGTGTTAATGTGCTAACAGATGACTAGCACTGTTTCTAAATCTAGAATAACTAGTTGAGTTCAGAGACCAGACTACATGTTTAAAACAGCCGGAACCATTAGGGGTCTAGATTTGCACATACACAAATCAAGATTATTAGAGGAGAAGCTACTAATTAAAAAGAAAGTGCAATCATGTCTCAAAAATGGGATTTAAAATACTGTCATATTTTGAGATGATAGTAGAATATTATATCAAATCAACTACTTTCACTAATGCTGAATTCACTGTATTTTTCCCTTTATTCTGACCTTGATATTATCTACCTACATTATGCTCTAGTCTTTTATTTCCTGCCATATTTTTAGCATTATCCCATTGCACTCCAAATTTGCACAAACACAAACTAAACAAAGCCAGTAATGTTTAGGTTCCGGGCACGCAGGTTCTCCTTACCTGTCAAACGTGCACCTTCTTTTCTGCCATGTCAAGCCTTCCAAAACTACTCTGTTTGGGTGATGCCCATGTTTCAGGCCTTTCTAATCATCCAGGGCCCTGCTCTCTGCTAGCAGACGACTACATGAGAATAAATCCCAGTAAATGTGCGAATGGCTAGGCAAATCCCACATGTTTGCATTTTTTGTAAATTTACCAAGTACCATCTGAAAATGATGATTATTATTCAGTGATTCTCAAGCTTTCTCAATTTTGGCAGTGTATATGAACCACCTGAAGATTGTATTTTAATTGGTTAAAACAATGGTTCTCATTGAGTTTCAGCCTTCAGTGTGCATGAAACTCACCTGGGAGGCTTGTTCAATCACAGTTTGCAGAGCTCTGCCCTCCAAGTTTCTGATTCCCTGCGTCTGGGGTGCAGACCATTATTTACTTATCTACCACGTACCCAGGTGATGAGGTTTCTGGTCTTATAAGCTTGCTTTGCGAACCACGGGTCCGGAGTTAGACGTAAGAAGTCTCCAGCTGATTCCTACATTATCTAAAATTATGATAAACTTTTCTAATGAAATGTAAGAAGGCCTACAATGGACATTTTTGCAACAATGCCATGCTAAGTATATTTTGTGTTATGGGGTAGAATCAAACTTACTTAGAAATAATTCTGTTTACTTGTATATATTTCTTAACCAATTACTATTTTTCTATGTTGGGACAAACTCCTCTACCATGGTCCAAAATCTCTCAGCAGTAGTAGCTGAGTGTTTTCAGGTATATGATAAAAATTTACATATCAAGACCTTCAAAAAGCTCAAGTGTTTTACGTTTGTCACAAAATGAACAGCAAACAGACTGATGTTTCAATTTTCAAATGTAGATATAGTGAATTAGTAGTCACAGTGTTCACAGTAGAATACTGTAACAGTGTAGTATTGGGGTGACGCATAAGAAATACTGTTTTCAGAATGACCCTTGGACCATGTGGAAGAAAAATATAAAATCCTATTTGTTTGTGAGGGAAAAAATTCCAGAATCCTAAAATTAGAAATGTGAACAAATACTGCTCCAGCCATGCGGTGGGAGCAAATACAGATAATGCTTACCACAAAAGAAGACAAAACAATGCCACCTGATCAACAGAATAAGATGCCTGTGAGTGCAGCATTAGGCACTTTTTGATGAAATTCTAACCAAACAATGCAAAACTTAGATGATCAATGTGAAGAAGCCTGGGTCATTTGAAGTAGGAAAGAGTAAATGAGACTTTTGAGATCTAGTAATAAAACGGACTGACAATTGCCGTAATCCTTGATTGTCTCCAAGTATGCATCGTCTTGGGAACACAGTTCTATAGCACTACTTATTTATCATAGCTGGATTTCTGTCTTTATTTCCCTAACTTGAAAACAATTGTATTTAAAAAGAGTAACACTTTGAATTATTTCTGCAAAAAAATAGGATGTAATCTGACTAGTTTAGGGGAAAGCAAAAGGTATATACACTACATGTTGCTGAGACAATGAAATTTGAAATTTAAAATTATACACAGAAAAAAGGGCAATTATCCCAAAGAAAAGATGGAATCACTAGAGATAGAACATATAAAATGAAATGGAATATCAACAATGAATATCAAAAGCCTTAAAAATATACAATTCATTAGAAGAAGTGCTGGGAAGACAAATGAAAATAAGTAGTGGAATTTTTAGTAGCACAAAAAGACAATACTTTATACTTACATCAGTTATTTTGAGTGGTACATTCTGTAAGAGAGGAATATGAGGAGAATACATTGTCTTATGACTCTCTGCAATTGTGAACCCAACAATGTATTGTACTTTATACAAAGGAATTTGCTTCACTGAAGCATGTAATCTGTATTGTCATTATTAACTGAATAAAAAATTTCACTTCCTCCTAACCAGCTTACGCACGCGTATTTTCATTCTAGAGAAGAGAATTAAACTTGTTTATTCATAGTAATAATTCAAATAGATCTGAATTATTAAGCATATTCATTCAACAAATATTGTACTAACATTATACACTGTACTAAATTTATCTTAAACAAAGAAATGTATAAGCATGTGCCTTGGCCTTAAAGAGTTTTAAATCTGAAAAACAGAACAATATATTTGCACAAATATATTCAATAGGACTGTATATGCCACTGGAGTGATATTGACAGGCAGCAAGAAGGATAGAATGCATCCTGCTGCCATGATCAAAAAATACTTTATAAAGGAGATTATTGTTTAGTTTAACATTAAAAGATGGAGAACATGATGTTTAGCTCCAAATATTAATAATGCTTAAATATAGATAACATTGCAAGGGATTTTTATGTCCTTTTAATCTTTCTGCATTTTCTGCTTCCTTTAAATGAATGTGTCCTTTTTACAAAATGAAGAAAGCAATAAATATCATTAAAGCAAGTAAAGGGACTGAGGCATGGTAAACTTTAAGGAGAAAATTAAGAGAATATGTAAATTCAGAAGAGTTTGGAAGGACATGAGGGAAAATTTTAGGTTTGGATGATAAAATTGTGACAAATCCCAAGTCAATATAAGTGATTTAAGAAAAAAGATGGTGAAGGCCAGGCCCGGTGGCTCATGGCTTATAATCACAGCATTTTGGGAGGCAGAGGCAGGATGATCACTTGAACCCAGGTATTCAAGACCAGCCTAGGTAACATAGTGAGACCCCCAACTCTATAAAAATTAAAAAAAAAAAAAGCAAGATCTGGTGCATGCACCTGTAATCCCAGCTACTTGGCAGGCTTAGGTGGGAGAAATGCTTGAGCCCAGGAGATTGAGAATGCAGTGAGCCATGATTACACCACCGTACTCCAGTCTGGGTGACAAAAAAAGACCCTGCCTCAAAAAATAATAACAAAAACATAAATTTTAAAAAGAAAAAAAAAGATGGTCCATCTAGTTCTAGGCTCGTTGAGTTTGGGCTATGGCAGCCTAAAGGCCTATCAGTGTGTGAAGTGGAAGCAAGGTAGAGGAGAAACGGCGGGGGCTGGGAGTCAAGCAGAAGTGTGATCATTGGATACATGGGACATATCCAACAACTGATGAAGATAAATTCAGAAATATGTTGAAGATTAAACTTTAGGGAATGCTTCCACAGAAGATGCAAACCTTACCTAATATCTGTTTGAAATTAGCTCAAAACCTCACAATCACTGTTTCTACATATTTTGTTTTCCTGTAGTACTGACTTACCCATCAGTACTAATCTAATAATAATGTTAGAAATATTTTGAATTAGAAGGAGGAAAATATGCCTTGGTCTGCCCCTTCCTTAGAAGAAATAAGACAAATAGTATTGTGTATTTATTGATTTCTCATAATAACAAAATAAAAAGCCTGACCTTAGCCCTGGGGCAAACTGCTCTGCTGTATACTTTATGACTATGCAAAAGAGTTGTCAGCATGATCACAGTGAATTTCTGTAATGCCTGACAGAGCTAACTCCATGGAAATTATGACAGCTCCTTGACATCAGGGACACTCACCGACTACTTATTCACTTATTGAGAGTAAATGAGTGTCAGCTGCCAGAAAATGGAGTGAACAGTGTTGAAACCATACAAGACACTTTGCTTTAAATGATAATTTCAAGTACTCAATCTCAGGCACCTGCTGGTTTTGTTTTATAATTCCTCAAGCAAAATAAGTGGATTTTGTCAAATGAAAAGGTTATATTTCTGCTTGTTGAATTAAACATTGGAGGTCAAAGTAATAGCATAGATTCCATGTAACCAAGCAAAAGAGACAAAACATAAAAATAAATGGTATATATTTATGGCTAGGCTTAATCAATTCAATCAACAGACTATGGCAATACGACTGAAATTTTTCAATCTTCTCAATAACAAATAACAATATTCAATTATCTTTCTTCGTAGAAGTTGACATTGTACAATTTGAAAGGGTCACTCTTGGTTTCCCTATCAAAAATGTCATAATATCAATTCCTTCAATGTAGTAAAATTCTATGACTACTAAAATAATCTACAGGAAAATGTCTTGATGTAATACTTGTATGATGCTCCATGGAAAACTCATGTCATTTTTTACATCTTTAATGCTCAAGTATACGTACAATATAATTCAAAGTTGGAAAGAGGATTTAAAATATGACTCATTCTAATTATTCTAATTATTCACATTCATAGGCAGAAGAGTAGTAACTATATTAATAATTATGCCAAAACAGTAAATGGTTGTATGCCAACAATGCATTTACAACTTTAGCAAATTTATAACTGCAATCAAATCTGCTTCCAAAAATGTATACATACATACTTATGTTCTATGTAAATCAGAAGTTTATATTTAAGTTGGTCCTGGGGAATAACAAAAGCTGATATTCCTGCTTTATAGATTATGTTTTACTTTTCTCAAGTCAGTGGAAATCTTGTTCTCAACATGATAAATGTTGAGGAGTATACTAAATTCTATAGATTCATAACACTTGGAAGAAGTTAGCTCACCACTTGAAGACTTTTCAACAGCCTTCGTGACAGATAATCATCTGCTATCTGCCTAGTCACCAGCCATAAAGATGAATAGTATCAGTCCTTTCACTATGCCAGTTATTCAACTATGCTCACTATTGAATTAAATTGTGTTACATCTACCACACTTCATTCTATCTTCTTTTTGTGGATTCAAATATTAATAATTAAAATAATAATAAGCATAATTATTATCATCCATGATATGGAAAACCTCAAATATTCATGAGAGTTTACATACCTCTCTTATTTCTTCCTGAACTTACATTGAATATCTGTAGTTCATTACTGACATAACTTGGCTCTGAGACCCTCCATCATCTTAGAGTCCTTTTTCCTGCATACACTAAGTTCATTAACTTAACATAACTACACTAAGTACATTAATACAGTTCAGGTACTGAGGCAACACCATGAGGTGGCTAAGAATTTGGCTTCCAGAGTCAGAGTTATGTGTGAGCTAGGGCAAGGTGTTTAATCTCCGAATCCATTTCCTCATTGGCAAAATGAAAATGATGACAATAATAATAAATCAACTATCTGATAATATGAGGTATGGAACAAGTACAGTAATACACAAAAAGGCCAGCCCCAGTTTCTAGCCATACAGTAAAACGAATACAATAAACAAGACATAGTCCCTATGTCCATGGAACTTTCAGTTTAGAAAGGATATAAAATAATTATTAAAAAACAGTGTAAAAGGGGGGAAGATATCGCAGAATTTTTTTTTTTTTTTTTTTTTGGAGATGAAGTGTCGCTCTGTCGCCCAGGCTGAAGTGCAGTGGCGTGATCTCAGCTCACTGCAAGCTCCGCCTCCCGGGTTCACACCATTCTCCTGCCTCAGCCTCCCGAGTAGCTGGGACTACAGGCGCCCGCCACCACGCCCAGCTAATTTTTTGTATTTTTTTTTTTTAGTAGAGATGGGGTTTCACCATGTTAGCCAGGATGGTCTCGATCTCCTGACCTCGTGATCTGCCCGTCTCGGCCTCCCAAAGTGCTGGGATTACAGGCGTGAGCCACCGCGCCTGGCTATCACAGTATTTTAAGTTTACATGTAGTAAATGTATTTTAGTAAATTAGATTTACTTGTACATTTCTGTAAGTGCAGAGCCCTATGCTTGCTTGGATATGTCTTACTAGCATTTAAGTTACACACTCTAATTGTATCTTGCCACACTTTTAACGCATTTGGAAATTGAAGACACTGACAAAATAAATCATGCTGTTACCAGGGAATAACGGAAGAGATGGAACATGGATTCCTAAGAGACCTCCAAGATAGAATCACGCTGGTGAATTTTTGTGGTATTTGGTCTCCCCCATCCTATACAACCTTTGGTGTTTCAAACTTGAAAGTTTTCATTCTCCACTCTGTCTTACATTTGGAACACACTGAATATTTGAAACACATTGAAGGAGACTCTTAGCAGAACTGATTCTTAACAGACTTTAGTATAATTATTTTTTACCCTCTGAAATAAATCACCATGTGTGTTTTCCAATCAGTGAAAAATTTAATTTTAACTAGTATGAAGGGCAATGTAGTTAAGTCATATTTAACATTGACAGGTGACAAAAGTTTTGAAATGATGACTCATTAAAATACAAAGGAAATAAGAGATGCCTACAATTAATATCCGTTTAAATGTCAAGTAAACATTCTTTGTGGAAATGGAAATTGAAGAGAATTGAAAGTCATTGTGTAAAAATTACAAGGCACATCCCTGCATGTTCTTCACTTTGCTGTCTTTCTATCTCTTATCTTACTCTGTATGAATAAACACCTATTGCAACATTAGATGCTGTTGATCACCTAATAAATTCTTCAAACTACCTTCTCCCTTGAGGTCTTGACATGCCTCGCCTATGCACTCAAGTTACTCTCCTACTTTTTATGTCTTTTCAGTGGATGCCACCAAAAACTCATCCTTAAGATTATAGCCACATTTCCCTCTATAGCCACATATAATCTTAAGGGTGTCCATGCAAATGAACATACATCTTTCCTTAACATCAAACCCAGTTTTCATTCTGTGCATATGACTTCCTCAGGTTTCCACAAATTCTAACTGATTATTTACCTCAAGTCAATTTTGATACCAGTTTCTGCATCATTCCCAAAATAAAACATTTGTCTTAACCTACAAGTTTTTGGGGATTCTTGTTTTGTGGATTCTTCTTTGAACATCTTGTTTGAACATCTGGGCTCAATCTTTATGTATTTATATATTTACTTACTTTCTTTAAAATTATATTCACTGTTCTAATTGCTACCACTTTAGTTCATTTAAATATTTTATTTTCTTGGAATTTTGCTTGTATAAGAAATGGTATATGGAATCAACTTAATTTTTCTACTTTTTTTGCATTCATACTATTTCCTATGTACAATAATTTTTCATATGTATTTGGGTGTACTCTTATTCTGTTTCTTTGAACCAACATCATACTGTTCTATTTATTGAGACTTCATATGTTTCAATATCTTATAGAGCTAGCTCTCCCATGTTGTTTATTTCAACATAATTTCCCAGATATTTTTTGCATACTTCTTTTGTCATATAAACTCTAAAATAAGCTTATTTTGTTCAAACAAACCGTTGGATTATTTTTTACTTTTATATTAACATAAGTATGGATTGATATAGGAAGAATTGACATATTTATAGTACCAAGTCTTCCTATCTGCGACCACAGGATAACTTACAAGTAAACATAATTACATTATTTCATGCTGAGATTACAGTAAGCAGTAGAATTTTAAGGACTTTCACATTTCCAAGTTCTCCCTGCCTGTTTAGGTGACAAAATAGCTATTTTCACTGTATGCACAGCAATTATAAAAATTCTTCACACATTTAAGCCAAAATTTCTCAAATTTCTTACTATACTTTTTCGTATATATAAGTTATCTGCCACATGAGACAGCACGTTCTCAGAAAAGTACAGTATTCACTTCTGGAATTGAACTCGGTATGCAAAGTTCATTAATGTCATTCTCAACCTAGGTCTATGCCAGATAATACTCTAGTCACTCTGTAAGTAATTATTATAATGCAATGTGTTTCTAAAATTAAGACATCAGGGGAGATACATAAAAAAAATGGAAATGGGAAAATTTGTTTATATCTTAAGCAGTGTTATGAAAGATTGCCTTTTTTGGTAATCTTTAGTTTCTGAGAGAGTATAATTAATGTAATGAACATTACAGCATCCTAAGAGGGAGTTTAGTATTCAGAGTATTCTGTATGTGAAATCCTAGAATACTATTACTCACATTTTGCAGAATTACTATATCTCTGATAACAGTTTGTGAAAATCTGGCTTAGAGCAATATATTTCAGTAAAAATTAAAGCAAATTTACTGACCATCTATTATATGTCAAGTATTAAGCCCGGATTTGGAAAAGCATAGATGAATAAGGGAATATGCCACATGTTTTCTCACGGAGGTCAAATGGGTCATAAGAAAGATAAGTAAAAATTATATTGTGTATTCAGTGATGTAACAATACAAGTACTAAAAAGGTACTGGATACATATGCATGCCTGGATACATACACACATATATGCATATATGTAAACATGTACACACCCAAAGCACAAGTATAATCAAAACACTATGAACAGATATTTTAGGGCCAGTAACTGTTTCCACCTCACCTTTTAGAATATGATTATATGTGTAAAAAACGGAGTAATATGTATCAGAAAATAGTGCTTCGCGAGCGATTTTAAAGTGTTTATTTTTATTTATTTTTTAAAAGTACTTTAAAAGTATTTATTATTCACTATTTTGTAAGTATTTTTAAACTGGGTACTAACGAGAACAAAAATAAGATTATTGAAACATATTTTATGTGCCAATTAATTTAATGTCAAAATGCAAATAACATATTTGCTGTATGTGAATTGTAATGAAAAGAAAAAGCCCATAATTTTGCTACTTAGCACAGCCAGGTATCATGGGCACCCTAGGATTAGCCTGCATTTTCCTGCTCCTGAAAACTGACTATTATGGAGTGTGGCTCACGAATGGTTGAGAATCATTGGCCATTGAAATATCTCTTTAACAAGTGTTGTGTGGAAAAAATTAACGTGTCTAGGTGGCCGACTTACAAAGAGGAAATGCTCTCAAAGATAAATGTTAGACCCCGTAAGTATGTTTAAGGTCATTTCACTCCCCAGAGAAACATGTTTCAGAAAGCATAATGGAAATTAATGGGAAGTATAAATCTCTATAAATCAACATTTTACACATAGTTTTACAGAATGCCATCAGAAGCATAGAGTACATAATTAATCTCTTAAGTATTTCATTCAAAAAATTATTTAGTGTCATATTCTAGGCATTGTAAGCACAAATGATGCAGTAGTAAATAAAACGAGGGATCTATCTATCTGCCTGTCTGTCTGTCTCTCTGTCTCTACATCTATCTAAATTTTGTGTGAGAGGGCTCACACAAGTAAGGAGTAATCTGATGATAAGCCAAGTGTTGTGAGTGCTGGAATACATTCAAGCAATATGAGGAGGAGAAGAATTATGGGTGGTGGGGAAAAAGGGAGTTCAGATTTTTATCTACAAGATGATCAGTGAAATGGCCTGATTTGTGGATATATTTAAGTATGGACATAAAAGGAGGAAGGAAAGTGGCTAGCTCTAGGCACCGGTAGAATATGCCCAGCTAGAAGAAGAGTAACACATAATGAGATCAGAGCATCTCATGGCATCCCAGACCACGTTAGACTTATGGGAGGCATTGTATAACCTGTGGCTTTTATTATGAGTGAGACAGAAAACAATTGGAGGGCTTTGACAGAAAACAATTGGAGGACTTTGAGTAGAGAAGAGACACAATTTGACCTAATATTGAATGATTATTTTAGCTAGTAGACTGAGCATAGATTATTCATGAATTCAAGGTAGAAGAAGAGAAAACAGGTAGCCAGTTATTGCAATAATTTAGCTGAGAGAGAATGGCTTGCCCAATGGTGGTAGTGCAAAAGTAATTAGATTCTAGACATATCTTGAAGGCAGAGACAACATATATTATGATTGGTTATATTCGATATGATAGGGAAAGTAAGGAGTCAAGGGGAAAAAATGACTGAGTCCAATATTTTTGACCAAAGCTAAAAGGTTGGAATTGTCAGTTAATGGGATGGGAAACTGGAACGAAGAGGCTTTTGGGGGATTGGAAGGATTTTCATTTTTAGTGCATTTGGTGCATTCTCCATTTGAGAATTTACATCACTGAAGTGGAGAAAATGAAGTTTAGATATGAAAATATGGAGTTTAGGAAAGAGTTCTGAGTAAAGGTATATATATTTTTTTCCTCAGAATATAAATAATATTTACAGCCATGATGCTGAATGAGAGCACCTAAAGAGTGATTTCAATAGAGAAATCTGAGAATGAAAATCTGAGGCATTCTAATATTTAGAGGAAAAGAAGTTCCAGCCAAAGAGACAATAAAGAAGTGGATAGGGAAGGGGTTCCAGAGGCCAAGCAAAAGTATTTCAGAAAAGAAAAGCATAACTGTGTTAAATGTTTCTGATAGGTCCATAAATGAGGAATGTGAATTGACTGTTGGATTGAGCAATGTGAAAACCATTGATAACACTGACAAGACATATTTTGATAGAGTAGTGGGCAAAAAAGGTAAACTTGAGGTGTTCAAAACATAATTGCTGCAGGAAACAGTACAGACAGTGAGTATAAAAAATAACTTTCTAGGAGATTCACCAAAAGATGTGCAGAGAAATAGCCAGGAACTCAACTAGCCTGTCAGATCGAGAGTCCTTTGTTTTATTCGTATTTGAAAGGAAACATAACAGCATGTTATTATGATGATGGAAGTGATAGAGTAGAAAGATAAAATCGAGAAACAGGAAAAAGAAGAGACAATTGCTGTGTTGACATCTGGAGTTTATGAGTGGGGATGGTGCCCCAACAGCAGAAAGAGCCTATTTAAAATCAATGGTCCTGAAACACAGTGAGACAAGTCATCAAAGTCGCATGTTTTTCTCCAGTCTGACTTAGTTGCCTCCATGATTAAATAGAGTAGGCAGGGACTGGATTTGATGTGAGCTGAGGTTTGTCCAAGTGAGTGTGACTGAAGAGAGGAGCACGCGTATGCCCAGAAGTTTAAAGGAGACCAAAGAGTTACGACCTCATCAAAAGAGGCATGTGACTCTAAGAGAAGAGGTTCAGAGTAGAGAGGATTTTGCTGATTGTAATAATTTTAGCAATTTTGCGAGATGCTATTTCATAGTTTAATTAATGCTGTCATGTTTATTATTTTATTCTACCCACATTAATAAAAATAACAACGTAAAATTTAAATTATAGTATATTTTCTCCACGATATTGATCTAATTATTTATGTCCAACTTTAGAACTCATGCAAAAAAGCAGTATTGCCAGAAATGTCCGTAGTGTCGGAGTCAAAATAAGTTGTGTTTCCTTTTGTAAGTTGTGAAATAACATTGCTAAACATAACTAAGGTTCTGGGAAGATGAAGGATTAGTGAAACAGTGCATGAGTATTATGTAAAGCACCAAGAAAGGTCAAACATTACATTTATATATACTTCCATATACAAAACTTATATTTGTACATGTGCATGTGTGTGTGTGTGTGTGTGTGTGTGTGTGTGTCAAAATAATTAAGCCGTATAATTTATGCTTGTGGTTCTGACACACGTATTCATTTTTTAAAAATTGCCTTTATGCACTCTCAGGTATTTATTTTATTTCTAAAGCCAACAATGAGATTATTTTCTGTGGACACGTGACCAGAGGTGACATGTTCACGGATATTATAGCAGATGATGCTATTATTGTAAAGCACACTAAATAATCTTTAAACTCTCATCCAAATCTATAATTCTATGATTTTGATTTACCCCAACAGCCACCAAACTATGTGAAAATGGTAATGATGATAAAAGACCAGTGATGATCAATGCCATGCCTCCTATGAAGTTCTATCAAGAACACCTTAATAACTCCTTAATAAGAATACAGTGCTCCCCTGTGCTGTAATAACATTTTTCTTCACCTTCCTCTAAAGGGACGTGTGCCTTTTTTCCTGGTTATTTTTGAAAGTATCTTGGATGGTAATGTGAATTCATTCAACCTCAACATTTATTTACTGTTACTGACACCCTACTTATTAGGCAGTGGGGATAAAAATAATGGCTGACTTTTTGGAACAGTTTCATCACAGTAGGCAGTGCCAAGGGCTTTCTTTGCATTATTTCATTTAACCCTCACAATGTCCCTATGAAATATGATATCATTTTAATCAGCATTTCACAAATGAGGAAACAGAGACATAAATAGGTTAAGTTACTTGCCTAAGGTCACACAAGAAATGATATTGCTCACTTTCCAATCCATGCTGTCTGGCCCCTGAACCTAGCCTGTAAACTACTATGTTATAGTGATCAATAAACCACTATGGCTCACATTAGCCCCTCCACAATTTCTCTCTCTCTCTCTCTTTGTCTCTCTCTCCTCTCTCTGTCTCTCTTCTATCTCTCTCTTTAAGGGAGGCTTGGGGTTGAATGTGGCCAAAAATTCTTTGAAAGAACTCTTTTTGGGATATAATGTAGGCACATTTATTAAAAAGTGGTGGTGGTTAGGGCTTAGCCTCATCAGCTCATAACCTACGCACTCTTCTAATCACGATGTTTTTGGATTGCTAATTATTTTCTCGTCTCCTATTACTATTTCCTCTCATTATTATACAGCCTTCTTCATCACCTGGCATTGTGCTTCTGGGTGTCCTTGTACCAATTCTCTCCACCTCAGCTTGTCATAAAGCAGTTGGTTTCCTCTTATCACTCATTAATTTGATATATCTTGCAGAATTATCTAACCAAGTTTCCACATGATATTGTTACATTCTATTTACAGTAACTGAAAATCTATGTGGATAGACTGACTATAGACATATATAGCGTAATTTATATGATTGTTAGTTATAGATGTCTGCTTTGGAGCATGCTGCTATACTGACACATGATCTCAAGCAAAATATATTGGCCTACTACTAATTTATCCACAGTTTCTAATAATTTTAGATAATCCATTGACAACTTTCAGTGCTACAATATCAATAAAATGATTTTCTTTCATGTATCAGTGATAGTAAATTTGCTTTATATAAAGGCCTCAACAACTACCATTTATACCTGGACAAGTTAAAAAGCGTGACTATAAATCAACATCAAATAGAACAGTAAAGATCAACTATACCTCAGGAATAGCTGTTGAAAACCAGATTAGAGCCCAAGCTCTCCAGAAACAACTTTGATTTATGTATATGAAATTAAGACACTGCTCTACCATCAAGCAGCATTATAGGAAAATTATATATACTTAGGGAGACTAGATTTAGTAAGCAAGTATTTTGGATATCTTTGATGTTATGATAACAGGTGATAATTTAGGGAATGCTTGGCAGGTGTCCTGAATATAGGCAATTTTGCAGCTTAATGAGTATATTTCCACCTACTGTTTCAAGAATTGCTCCTGCCGGAGGCTATGAGCAATCGTATAAGATATTGAAATTTATCATGTACTGTCATTTTAGTCTGTGAATTAGTGGGCCACTGGAGGTATAAGCTTTAACTTCTCCAAATCTTTCTGAAAAGATAGTATTTCTCTTAAGGAATAATGGTCATGATCAACATAATTCAATGTATTCATACTATTATATATTTTTTCCCACATACCTTCCTTATACATTTATATAACTCAATAACTAGATTATTAATACCTTTGGAGGATAATTTGAGGCATTCGACAATGGTAGAAACTTGTAAAATTCAGTTTTAAGGAACAACAGTGATGAAATAATATATATAGTATGTTTCTTGATAACACGGGTCTGTAATCAATTTATTAAATTTTTATGCCAATTACTATTCTTGTTAGGCTACTGAGAGTGATTATATAATCTGAATATGTTGCAATCCATTTTTCTGGTGTGCTGGAGCCTACCCACACAGTGGTTGAGAGCTTATAATTAAATATTAGGAAGTTTCAAGCCAGTGGTTAAATGTATCCATCATTAAAAATTGGATTTTACTCTGACTTATGTCCTTGAGTTTATTCAAAGCTATCATATATGGATGGTAAAGATATGATGAGGTGTCACTACACACCTCTTCCTAACTCCGGGGGTCAGCACTGTCACGTTGGTAATTAGAAATACGCCATGGTGGGTGTATTTACACCATAAAAATCAGCAAACACTACAAATTTGTATTTTTAATATTTAAACCAACTCTGCAAGATTCTTGCTACAATTAGACAATGCACACAAACAGAGAAATCTAAAAGTCAGGCCTAGATGAAAAAGAGTTCAGGGAAGCCTGATTGGAGTTTGGTCAAGAAGAAAATCTTTTGTCATTTGAGATAAATAAAACTTCAAAAGGAGAAACAAGGAGGGAAGAGCATTGCAAAGGAGAAATAGCATTAAATATTTATCAGTATACGTTTGCCTGTAAGGCATGACATATCTCCTCTTCATTTATTATGAGTAGGTGAGATGAGAGGACACAAAATTACGGAGGATTGGTAATTTATTTTTAAAACATCTCGGAACCACCGTGGCTCCTGAAAATCCTGGCGTAACATTTTCTCAATAGTTAATACCATGAAAGAAACTCACTTTTTATGTAATTTGTGTACAAATCATCCCTAAAAGCCAGATGATCTGTAAATTTTTGAGACAAAAAAGAAAACAAAAAGTTTAATGTATTTACTCAATGATCCAAATATACCAAAATGTATGTTGGGTTATAAGGAGGCACGTTTATAAAAAGTGTGTGAGTGTGTATGTAAAGAGTAGTAAGAAAATAAGTTATAGAATAAAGTAAAAGAGGTGCAAACACCAAATAGAGCTGTAAGATGCTAGAAGAGATAATGATTACCAACCCAGGCTCATCTGGAAAAGCCTGAGAAAGCTACATATGGAAAATGACAAGATGGATTATTGTGTCAAATAATATTACAACTGGATGGTAGTTAAGGCAATAGAAACAGATTCTATTCAGTATTATTGCAATAGGGTAAAAGGGACCTCAGAACAGAACTGGGTTCAATTCCTGATACAGCATGAACAAGGGGGGATTACAGCCAAAAAGCACAGTGTGAGTCAGTGGATGGAAAATTACTTAGACGTAATATTAGAAGTAAGGAGGAATTATGTCTAAGCTAATCTACGAGGATTCTTGCTGAAGACAGGCCAGGGTCACCACATATGATTCCTTTCACATCACTTGGAGGATAGTGGAGGGCAGGGAACCCAATTAGATATTGACAGTGATCAGATATGGAGCATGGGAGAACCTGGCTAAACCAACTCTGCAAGAGTCTTGCTAAAAATAAACTGACTCTGCAAGATTCTTGCTACAATCAGACAATGCACACAAACACAGAAGTCTAAAACTCAGGCCTAGTTGAAAAAGAGTTCAGGGAAGCCTGACTGGAGTTTGGTCAAGAAGAAAATCTTTTGTCAGTTGAGATAAATAAAACTTCAAAAGGAGAAACAAGGAGGGAAGAGCATTGCAAATGAGAAATCGCATGAGCAGAGATACAGAGATGAGGGAGTATTAATAGAAAGGTACCAATTGATTGTGACTGTTTTGCACAATCCAAAACATTTAATGAGTACTTGCCACATTCCACACACTGATCTTTGCTCTGTGAAGAAACCAGGAAGTTTCTGGGATGAGATGGCAGTGGTGGAGAGAGTGACACTGAGGACTGGCAGGTTTTAGGGTCTTGAATATTATTGATTTAAAAGCACAAAAATAGAGTTTTGACTTTTAGAACAGGGCTAAGATTCTTTTCACAGATACAAGTTTTTACATTTATACATGTTTCTCTTCTTCATTCAACCCTCTCTTCTGATCCCTTCTCCATCTCTTTAGTGGGAGCCCAAGGAACGGAAGGGCTGGTTCAACATGAACCATTTATAAAAGCCAGCTGCCTCCTTCTTCACTGGAATCTGGTCACTAATGAACTGGTCTAGATTAGGAGTTCCCCTGGGGTTGGAAGCAATAACCAAGCTCTCAGGTAGGAAGACTTTCGGGGTATCACCATTGAGGGATACATAATATTAAAAATAATAATAACAACAATAATAACAACAAACATAGTGAACAGGGTAAATATACCCCTGCAAAGGACGGAGAAAGATGAAGTTGGAGGTTTTGGCCTATGGAAGGGAGCAGTCTTGGTCAGGGTTACTATGGTTTATGAGAGATGTATCTGACAGCAATAACTAAAGCATACCCTGAGAATTGCCCTGTATGGCAGACATACCTGAAAGCAGTAAAAAACTTAAGAAATGAGGGTTGCTAAGGAAAGGATGCTAAGTGAAAATGCTACGTAAACTACATGCAGTTTGCAAGCTGTAGCAGTTCTGTCCAGCCTGCCACCACTGGACTGTCCTGTAAGTATGTCCGTATCAAATAAACCCCATGTTTCATTCACTGGCTCTGGGTTTCTTCCTCACCCTCTTGAACCTGGTACCATCCCAATTGAAGTTAATACGTATCTGGTATAATATATGGATATTTTTGCCTTGAATGGCAAACTGCAGCCTTTCCTCATTTTGATCTAGGAGATGATTTTTTTGAACCTGAAGTTTAATTCCTACGTTGGTTCTGATCTGTCCACAATAATATTTCGGTACCAGAAAGTAAGAATCTGGAGGATTTTCATGTCTGAGGAGTAATCTCTGGAATGACTGGATTCTTGGGAATTGGAGTGACACATGGCTTATAACTACAGTGCAGAGACTGAGTCACATACATCCACAAACAATACAGCTTCTCAGTAGACTCTGGAGCAGGCGGGAAAGCAGGCAGGCATACAGTGCAGTGTAGAGTAACTTTGGTACCATCTGGTCCACGGGCAGTAATGCCAGCAGTAACCACATATCTAAGGGGGACACTTCCACCACTGCCTTGTCCAGATCTTCTTTGCATTTCTCATTTTTCTGGTATAGGGAGACTCTTTTCTCATGGATATTCTTCTCCTGAAGACCAGATGCCACAGAGTTCCTCAGCTCAGAATGAACCTTCTCTGTAGGAACCTGGGAGGCTACCAAGCCACAGAGATTTTCCATCCTACTGAACAGAGTTGGCACTGGCTTCGTTTTTTCCATCCAGGTTTCATGACAGCCAGATTTGGATTGGCGTAATTGGCAAAAACAGACATCTTAGGCTCAGGAGCTGAAGCTCTTTCTTCTTTTGGTCATGGCAAATGGGTAAGAGGAAATGAAAAATGACTCTTTTGGCTTTGAAAACTGATGGATGGTGATACTCCAAATTAATACAGAGAATACTGGAGAAGGGTGTTGAAAAGGAGAAGTGTTATCCTAAATTGAATTTGAGGCAGGTTAAGTTTCAGATGAATTCAGAGCATCTTTGAGTAAAGATCAGCAAAGGAAATACAGAAACAGGACTCAGACAGGACTGGAATTACAGATCCAGAGCATTTTATGATAGGTGATGATGCTGTTAGAGTAGTGGACACTACCCACAAAGGATTAGATGAACACAAAGAAGATAAAAGCATAACTTGCAGAACACTTCATCATAAATATAGCATTGGGAAAAATAAGCCAATAAAATAGACAGTGACATTGCTTTCAGAATGCAGGTTGATAATGGATGCAGGGTTTCTTCTACCTAATAAACCGAATGTAAAAATCATCCTAACTGCTCTACAGTCTCCGCATTGACCCTCGTATATGGCAGCTGAGTAAGTGGTGTTTGATCAAGATTTTATCAGTAGACTGCTAAAATTCCACATCTATTTTCATACTCAGGTATTCTTGACTATTTTCTCAATTATTTTATACATCATGAAATCCCCTGGCATTGACACAGCTCCACATTGGCCACCTATTTTGACCCTTTAAATGTCACAACCAATTTCTTTGAAGAACCTATTGTTTTTCTTCTGTGGTTAAGGCCTCATTGTGTGGGAGTACAGCCTGAGTATCCCGTATCTGAAATGCTTGGGACACAAAGTGTTTCAGACTTTAGAATTGGTTCAGTTCCACATCTACCACCTATTTTGATCCTTTAAATGTCAGAACCAATTCCTTCGACGAATCTGTTGTTTTCCCTCTATGGTTAAGACCTCATTGTGTGGAAGTACAGGCTGAGTATCCCTTATCTGAAATGCTTGGGACACAAAGTGTTTCAGGCTTTGGAATATTTGTATATATATAATGAGATATCTTGGAGATGGAATTCAAGCATAAACACAGAAATCATGTATGCTTTATATATACCATATACACACAGCCTGAGGGTAATTTTATGTAACACTTTAAATAATTCGTGCATGAAACAAAGTTTGTATACATTGCACCATCAGAAAGCAGAGGCATCACTATCTCAGCCACCCCTGTGGAAAATCTGTGGTGGTTTGGTCTCACCATCATTCCTGACTCTGAATTTATATGCTACCAATAAGCAAACATTTTCTCATACTTAGTCATGTGTCAGGACTTAACCATAAAAAAATCTAACATACCATTAATATAAGAAAAACAATGTGTCCAGGGTAACTGTGTAACACAGTAGCATCACCAGAATATCTGTATCAGCTGTTAAAGAACAGCAGCAACCAACCATGGCAAGCTTTCAGTCCCTGCCTACCATGCTGTGTGTTACCCTTTGTGGGCATGATTGCATGGGGAAACCTGGGCATGCACAGAAACATATCACAGTTGAGGGAGGCAGAGAGAATCTCTTTGTCTTTGAGGATGCTGAATAAATGGTGTGTTGTGCATCTGCATTTTAGCTTCAGTCTATCACACAAGGTCCAGTATGGAATTTTCTACTTATGGTGTCATGGTGGCACTCAAAGAGCTTTGGATTTGGAAGCATTTTGAATTTCAGATTTTTGGATGATGTACTCTCAACCTGTACTGTCATTGAGAGTTGGAGGGTGGCATTTTGTTTCATTCATTAAAAAATTAATTTCATATTCTAGTGACTTCGATAGGAGCTGTGTAATAATGGAGGGTGGACAGGCATGATCATTGTCATTAAAAACTTACAGTCTACTTTGGGAGATAAACATTCATCAAAAAAATTCTCACTGAAGTTGAAATTGTGTGTTATGAATAATACTATGTGTCATATTACAGAAGACATCCCTGATGACTAAGTATTTGAATTGAGTTTTAAATGAAAAATAGAAGTCAGCTGGGCAACTTATGTAAAGTGGGAAGCATTCCTTGTAGAAGAAACAACTTGTGTCATGACCCTGTAGTGCCTTCCGGAAACAAAACAAAGCAAAAGTCAATGTGGTGAGAACAAAATGTGAGAAGACAACGAAGCCAGAAAGTTAGGTAGAAGTCAAGTCATATGAGCCTGTTCTTCTTTCCTCCTGGGACACAGCTAAGATTCATTCCTCCGTAGACAGAGTCGAAACACTGAGTTCTGGCCAAAGTAATGTGAGTGAAAGGGGCTCAGGCTTCTTCTACAGAAGCTCATGAAAATCTCTTTTGTGCTCTATTCTATTCTATTCTTTCTTTTCCTGGTCTACTATGTGGATGCAGAGGAAACAAAGGAAAACTCTGCTCCCTGTATCATGTGCAGGGCGCCTTCCGCAAAACACGAACACACATTTTAACCTCACTTGAATAACACATAAACTTACATTGCAACATTCCATTATATATTTGGGGACTTTTTTTTTTTTAATTATACTTTACATTCTGGGATACATGTGCAGAACGTGCAGGTTTGTTACATAGGTATACACATACCATGGTGGTTTGTTGCATTCATCAGTCTGTCATCTGCATTAGGTATTTCTCCTAATGCTCTCCCTCCTCTATCCCGCCACCACCCGACAGGCCCTGATGTGTGATGTTTCCCTCCCTGTGTCCATGTGTTCTCATTGTTCAACTCCCAGTTATGAGTGAGAACATGTGGTGTTTAGTTTTATGTTCTTGTGTTAGTTTGCTGAGAATGATGGTTTCCAGCTTCATCCATGTCCCTGCAAAGGACATGAACTCATCCTTTTTTTATGGCTGCATAGTATTCCATGGTGTATATGTGCCACATTTGCTTTATCCAGTCTATTAGTGATGGGCATTTGGGTTGGTTCCAAGTCTTTGCTATTGTGAATAGTGCTGCAATAAACATACGTGTGCATGTGCCTTTGGGGCTTGTTTTTTATAGCAGTGAGTGTTTCAGCACACCTTGTTTTGTATAGTAAGCCTATCTACACTCCAATTTCACTAGCATTCTTAGAGCAATATTGCTCATACTGTTTTATAAAACATTCCAAAAACTTTCTAGAAATGGGATGGGGGAGCTTGTGAGTATGTGAAATGAAGTAACAAGAAATATTTAAGGAAATGTTCTGTTTGTGCCTAAGGAGGCTAAGGAAAAGGAAAGACAGCGAATGAGGTGACCTTTAAGAACTATAGTGACATGAAATTTTACAACTGAAGTGTGAAGCAGTTAAGAAGTATTGCAAATCCTTTGCAAATATTATATACAGCAGCTAAAGTATATCAGATCACTAAATAATTGTGATCTTACATCAGTTTCTATAAAAAGAGCTCAGAAGATTGTTGGTTCAAAATTTCATATGTGGGCCAGGCACAGTGGCTCACACCTGTAATCCCAGCACTGTGGGAGGCCAAGGCCAGCAGATAGCTTGAGCCCACGAGTTGGAAACCAGCCTGGGCAACAGGGCAAAATCCTGTCTCTATCAAAATTTTTAAAAAATAGCCAGGTGTGGTGGCACACACTCGTAGTCCCAGCTACTCAGGAGACTGAGGTATGAAGATCACCTGAGCCTGGGGAGGTCGAGACTGCAATGAGCAGTGATCATGCCACTGCACCTCAGCCCGAGTGACAGAGTAAATAAAAAAAAAAAATACATACAATAAGCTGTAATTTCTCACCTGTAGTATATTTTGTTTTGCTTACAGAATGTACTTTAATAAATATATTTTAAAATGACAGAAACATAACATTTTAAAAAGTTATATCTCAGTCTACACATGAAGATTTAGTTTTCAGTATTCCAAAGATCATGTAATGGAATTAAATAAAATTTCCAAATTTATAAAGTAAAGAAGTGCTGCTCTCTTATGAATTTCCACTCTAAATTCATCAATTTAAGACATATGTGGCCTTTCTTTGTACTTTAAAATTTAAGAAAATTCAGAATACTTAATCTCATCCTTAATCCAAGTGTAATAAATTACAAACCACGCCCAAATCTCTGCCTACTGAAAACTTCTGAAGGTGGAAGAGAGTATAGAGATCACAGCCGACTCCCTACAATATTGTAAATGGCAACGTGAATCCATAGCAGGCTTAATTTAAAGCATCTATTTTCTAATACCATTGACATTTACACACACACACACACACACATACACACACACACCCGGTTTGTTTGAAAATTAATCATCAGGCTGAGCGCAGTGGCTCACACCTGTAATCCCAGCACTTTGGGAGGCCAAGGTGGGCAGATCACCTGAGGTCAGGAATTGGAGACCAACCTGGCCAACATGGTGAAACCCCCATCTCTACTAAAAATACAAAAGTGCGCCAGGCATGGTGGCGTGCACCTGTAATCAAGAGGCTACTCAGGAGGCTGAGGCAGGAGAATCGCTTGAACCTGGGAGGTGGAGGTTGCAGTGAGCTGAGATCACAAAACCACACTCTAGCCTGGGTGATTAGGGCAAAATTCCATGTCAAAAAGAATGAAAAATAAAATTAATCATCAGATGTGTATTAATGAAACACACGCACAAACTTGCAGACATATATATTAACATCATATGCACATATAAATAATGACATTTGTATGTGTGTGCTTGTGTGTGTGTGTGTGTGTGGTGGTATTCCAAATATGTGTTTATAAATCACACTAAAATTTGATTAAAAGGTGATGATGTGGAGATACTTAGGTGTTTGGAATCATACAGAGCTGAGAGCCAAGCAGCAGCTCTACACTTATTCTCTAAAAATTAGTCTTATGTCCTTCTTAGGGAGACCCCACTCTTCAGTTCCTCACTGAGCTAGCAGGATTACATGAAATTGATAAAAGATATTTACAGAGGCTGTACAAATGAGAAAAATAAGTTTTGTACCTCCAAGGAGCTGACAGTCTAGTAGAAACTATTTATAGCTAATAATTAATGGCCATATATTAGAATAGGTGCTAATAAAAAGGCAGGCCCATGTATACACAGGCCCCAAGAAAGGACCGGACTGGCGATATCACCATGGGTATGCACCCAGACACCTTTTGTGGTATCAAGTCTGGTGGCATCAGAAAGCAAACTGGAAGAAACAGTTCTCATCATGTGACTTTAAAATGTAAAACTACAAATGAAGAGCAATGAATGAGTTTGTTAAAAAAAAAAACAAAACCAAACGCTCATGTTTGGCGGTACCACAATATAAGAAATATTTAAGAATGACTGTGTCATTCTTATTGTTGCTATAAAAAAAGTCTATCACATTTCAAAATAAGATTTTTTTTTTCATAGCAAAAATGACCCTGACAATTATTTTTTGAAGAGACTGTGCCCTTGCTGGCAAAACAGTGCACGCTCATTAACAGTTAGGCTGGCTAAGATCCAGCTGGGTCAAATGCTGATTAATTAGCTCATCTGATTGTCAGAGGAACAACCCTTTCTCATATGAACTGTCACCAACTTCGAAATTTCTCATCAAAGGTCCTTAAAGTCACCAAAATGCACTTACAATCATTTTCTGTCTACTGTTTTTGTTGTAAATGTATCCTTTATCCATTATCTAATTTTACTTTCACTGCTAACATAGCATTTTATGAAGCGTTTGTATAGCCTCCCAAAAACACCTTTTATTAACCTGGTGTGATCCTGCTAGTTCAATGAAGTGGTGAGGAGGGGCACTCACTCAGAAGGCCCGAGGTGTGATCTCTAGAGACTAAGCATAGAGCCTGGCTATCAGCTGTGTATGATTCGAAATACCTGAGTTTCACTGTGTCATCATCTCTCAGGCTTGTATCATGCCAGCTGCTCTTATTACATTTTCATGTGATTTATAATCACATGTTTGGAAGTTAACACCAGCACACACACACAAATGTTATGGTTATTTATGTGTATGTATGTGATGTTAATATATATGTGTGTGTTAATACATACATGTGCATGTTTATGTGTGTGTGATTAATATGTACCTGATGGTTAATTCTCTTTGGTGAACCCTAACAAACCCTGTATGTGTGGGGGAGTGTGTGCGTATGTGTGTGTAAATGTCAATGGTATTAGAAAATAGATGCTTTATGTTAAGCCTGATATTAATTCACTTTGCTATGTAGAATATTTGTAGGGAGTCAGCTGTAGGCTCTATACTCTCTCCTAACTTCAGAAGTTTTCATTAGGTAGAGATTTTTGTGTGGTTTATAATTTATTATACTTTGATTAAGGATGAGGCTAGGTATTCTGAATTTTCCTTAAATATTAAAGTTACAAAGAAAGGCCACATATATCTTAAATTAATTAATTTAGAGTGGGAATTCATAAGAGAGCAGCACTTCTTTAGTTTATAAATTTGGAAATTTTATTTAATTCCATTTAATGATGTTTGGAATACTGCAAACTAAATCTTAATGTGTAGACCCAGATACGTTTTAAAATATTACTTTTCTGTCATTTCAATATATATTTATTAAAGCACATTCTTTAAGCAAAATAAAATATAACACGACTGTGAAATTACAACTTGTGGTACATAATTTTGCTTTGTTTTCTTTTGTTTGTTTCGGGTTTTGTTGTTGCTGTTGTTTGTTTGTTTTTTTGAGACAGGCTGTCTCACTTTGTCACCCAGGCTGGAGTTTAGCAGCATCATCATGACTCACTATGACCTTGACCTCCCAGGCGTAATTAATCCTCCTACCTCAGCCTCCTGAGTAGCTGGGACTATAGGTACACACTACCACACCCAACTCTTTCTCTTTCTCTCTTTCTTTCTTTTCTTTTCTTTTCTTTCTTTCTCTTTCTTTCTTTCTTTCTTTCTGTCTCTCTCTCTCTCTCTTTCTTTCTTTCCCTTCCTTCCTTCCTTCCTTCCTCTCTCTCTCTCTTTCTTTTCTTTCTTCTTCTCTTTCTTTCAAGGAGATGAGTTTTAGCCATGTTCTAAATTTCTAGGCCAATTTTGATAACTTGTCAATTTCATTTTTCATTGGTAACTCTGAATTCTTAAGATAACTTGACACTCATAGGAGAATAATGTAACAAAGTCATATATAGAAAATTAGCTTATCTTTTCAGATAAACTTACCTAACTAAATATGTTGTAAAGCATTTGCACAAGTTTTTCATTTTATTCCAGTACCTCATTTAAGACCCAGGTGCTGAAAATGGGGATGAGACAGAGCAAAGATACTCAGGTTTAGGCCGGGTGTGGTGGCTCACACTTGTAATCCCAGCACTTTGGGAGGCAAAGGCGGGCATATCATGAGGTCAGGAGATTGAGACCCTCCTGGATGACGTAGTGAAACCCCATCTCTACTAAAAATACAAAAATTAACTGGGTGTGGTGGTGTGTGCTTGTAATCCCTGCTACTCAGGAGGCTGAGGCAGGAAAATCGCTTGAACCAGGGAGTCGGAGGTTGCAGTAAGTCGATAGCATGCCACTGCACTCCAGTCTGGTGACAGAGTGAGACTCCCAAAAAAAAAAAAACCATCAAGATACTCAACTTTGGGCCAAGAATTTCAGGACCACCAACACATTGTGATCCAGTACATGAACTGAATTGGCTCAATGGGACTACTTTGGTTTCCTTCTTTGGTGTGAAGGAATAGGACCCCAAACAGGTTAAATATAGGTGTCACTTTGATGCCTCATCAGTGCCCTACTATTATTCCAAATTTAACTCTAATATTTTTGAGTATCATTCCCTTTGTCCCACAGTGATTCAGAAGAATCTGACCCAACCTACAACCCCAAAAGTGACCCTAAGGATAATCCCATAACCTTTGCAATAATGGGTTTAAGAACATTGGCCAATAGGTCCTTGATTTCTCCTAGCCATTAGGATTGCTTCAGAACTGAGGACAGTCAGGCCATTGAGACACAGGAGAGATGGAGAGGCAGGACCGGCTTCCGGAAGAAGAAGCTTCCTTACTGCGACAGGAGAGCTTATGGAAATAATGCACTCTCTTCCAATGAATGATGTAGTGTGAGGATGTGAAGGTAGGTTTCTGTAACTAGCCAACATAAAAGGGGGGCCCCAAAGACAACAAGCAAATAAAAGAACGCACCACTGTGGAAAGGAAAGCAGACTCCTTAAGTCAATCGTGACTGTTTCTCCAGCTCATGTTCCAAACTATGTCAGCAAATAAATTCCCTGGTTGTTTAAGCTAGACTTAATTGGGTTTTCCATTACTTGCAGCTAAAGGTACCCTTCTGATAGTTTTACTATACACTAGGCACTGTATTAGCACTGACTAACTGAATTCTTTCAGTGCAGTGATGATTATCCACATTATACAGATAAGAAAACTGAAGCTCAGGTATCAGTGTAACATGGAAGTATCAGATACTATTATATCAGAATACTTTTCAGATACTATATACTATATACAGAATACTATATCAGATACTATTATATCAGAATATAATAGTATCAGTGTAACATGGAAGAGCCCATAATTTTAAACAAGTGTTTGTTGTTTGTTTGTGTTCCTGACTCTAAAGCCTAGGAGTGAAATTGTTTTACTTTGAAAAATAACATTTAACAAATTATTTCAGTCTCCCTATGTCAGTACTTTTTAGGGTTTATTAGTAATTTTGAAATATTTTGTCTTAAAAAAATAGATAGGAAAACTTGGGCTGCTAGGCCTGAGTTAACGATGTCTTATAAATCTAGATTTATAATCTATATCAGAGACAAATATATAAGACCCATACACTTGCTTACAAGAGAAGTGGCATTCAAAAATGCGTTCATAAAAAAGGAACTTAATCCCAAATCGTTATCCAAAACCCGCTCTAGTACAAGGAGAGTGTTACACAACTGTGTATAAATATGACTCAGAATATCTTTAGGGTATTTTTCTAAATTGAATTTCAAAGTGTTATGTCATCTATATGAAATATCAAATATCAATAAAGCATATGGGCTAAAGTCATGCAAAAGTAATGCTAAAGGAAACTGATATTTATATAAATTGCATTATACTTAACAATGGAAAAATAAAAATGTAACAAGATCTGTATTAATCTTGTCACCTCAATGTTTTATAAGAACTGATTTAAAATATGTATTTTTTTCAATTATTTTATAAGCAATCTATTGTTCTGAATTTCTTCCATTTGTCTTAAAAATAGCTGCAATGGTTTGTTAAAAAGCTAAACCCAAACCTTCCCTGATCCACTTCCCCTCTGGTGACGAGGAATCTGTGGGCCTTCTTTGCCTTCCTTCTCCCTTCAAATTCTCGTGCTCAACTTCGTTCCCCTTTCAACCCTCAGATATCTCACGTTTTCCCTCACTGGGGTTTGAAAACTGATTGAACTACAATCAAGTAATTCAAGTGGTGATTCCAACAGCTGCCTCTATCCACTGTGCCTCGCTTCCCTTTCTTTCACAAGACATTGTTCTCTTTCCTTCACTTCCAGGACCCTACACTCCTCCTAGTATTTCTCCTGGATATTTCTTGATCACTTTCTCAGATTGCTCTTTTCTCCATTCTTCAATACCAGATCCTCAAAGTTATGTCCTTAGTTTTCTTTTCTTTCTATTAGACATTTCCCACCTAAGCAGTGACTCCGGCTGCTCCCACACTATGGTTATCATCGCGTGCTGATGATTCCAAAGGCTCTCGTGGGGATAACGCATTCAGGCAACATACTACAAGATAACCATCTCCAAGATATTAAAACATAGGGAACAAAATGCCTAGTGTTGCCTCGTTATCTATTAATGAGCATTATATATTAAATATTACAAATATATTAATATGACTATGTTTAATATTTATACTTAATATCATAAATATATTAATATTATATTTATATTTATAGATCAGAATGAGGATACTAAAGAGCTGCTCAGTATTTAGAAAAGTGATAATAAAAGCAAAAAAAACCCATTTGTTTTCCTTTTTAGAGACAGGGAAGGTTCACTCTGCTTTATTCTCTAACCTAAATATACTAGGTGAAATCTATGAAAATAGAAACACATTCAGAGTGATCTGGTCTCTGCATTGCTTGGGTTCATTTTCACCAATATTCCAGTAGTACCTTTGTGCTGTTACTCACCCTGGATAAGGCTTTCTAGAGTTGTCCATGTGAAAAACATCTTGATCACAAATCAACACCTGCAATTCCAAGTGTCTGACTTTGTGACTTTCAAATCAGGGCTTGTGTTATAAATCACTGTTTATTTTCTCTCCCTGTAGCATCTTAATTTCTATGGCACGTCCCTTATTATCAGCTGTTACAGCATTCTCTAGGATGATAGCCTATGTCTTTGGGGTGTCTTCTAAGGCTGCCCAAAGTGAATTTAAATGATGATATAACCTCTATTTTAACTCAGGTCACCCCAAAATATCCTCTTGAGAAAACCCAACCAGTTGTTTTTGTGTAATATAGCACAGTAACAGAAAGAGATAAATGTATGATTCTATATGCATGCAAAAGACGAAAAAAGACGTGAAAATATAATCTCAAAGCCTTTAGGAAGTTACACTTGATTTTGCTATGGGGAAATCTTTTCTTGAAGTCACCCACTCAAGACTAGATTTTTTTTGTGATGGTGGATTGATTACCCATTAACCTTCACTAGAGTTCTAGTAAGGGCTTCTTTAGAGGGAACAGAAATCTTATTTTCTCTTATTGCCAGACCACTCTTTTGTTCTTCATTGTTGCCATAGTCATTATTGTATTACAGCTATTTATGCATATGACCACATTTATAGATTGTAAACTCCTCATGGTCAGAATACCCTTATCTTATCAACTCTTACTACATCATTTTGGGCAATAAGAAAAAACAGCATTGGAAACATTTCTAGTTGAGTTTAGACAATGCTACTATTATTTGGCAATCAACTTGGAAGCATGATTTCCTCTGTACCTTAGCGCCGTGTTCAACAACAACAAAAATGTATGATTAAAGTCGTTTAAAAACATAAATTTCATCTAATTTAATATGAAAAATATCTCTACATAAAATAAAATTGGATTATTCAAATAATCCTTTTTTCTGCTAAAAGTGGCCATCATTTTCTTGTTTATTATAATACATTACATTGAGCTTTGACCTTTGATAACCATTTTACAAAATTATGTTGGATTAATGCACCTGATATTTTTGTAACCTAAATTTTCTCCTTTTTCTCTCAGCATAGGTCACTTTCAATTTTCTATCAGCAGTTAAAATATTATTGTTTTCATAAAATTTCAATTCTAAACCTAATTTGTATAATCTTGGAAAGCTCAGCTACTGCTATTATAATTTATCATTTTATTTCATTGGAATAACACTGAAACATTATATATTATTGCAATATAACAAAATAAAATAAAGTATCTTAAGAGATGGCTGATTCTGACCTTTCTATCACCTGGTGGAGAAAGGCATTTCTTGCATATAATAACCTGTAGGAAAATGCTAGATCTTTCTGGAAACACACATTTTAGTCACTTAGGCAATGGAGACCTTATATTTTAAGAATAATTTACCATTCTGAAGATGAGTCTGGATTTCCACCAATTCTTAGGTCCATGCGTTTTGTGGCGCTGATTAAACACAGAGGGTGTGGTTGTCAACCAGCCTTTCCTGGAAAGGTTTAAAGTTGCTTAAGACTCAGAATTTTAGCCTTCATCGTGATTCAGTCATATTGTTCTGAATTATGTAATATTTGACTAGTGGTTTCATCAGCTGAATTAATTTTTCAATTGTCTCTAATTGCCTTTTATTTCTTGGGGTGATTTTTCACACAAATTTGAGGTGAGAGTGTCATTTGGCCAAATGTATCTAAGCTTCCCATTTATTCAGCATTTATTAACTAGCGGCTACTGTTTTCCAGACACAGATTGACCTAGGTAATGGGGATAAAGCTTTGATGAAAACATACACAATATCCAGCTTACCTTGAGCTTATATTTTAATAATGTGTACCACAAAACAAATCAGCAGTTCTAACATTTCCTAAATATGATCTCAATTGACAAACATTCTTCATTACATGCATTTAATAAAGCAAACATCATATATTAAGACAAAACATACACTTACAGGAGTGTGGGCTAGGAAAGAAGAAATAATGAAATACGCAGAAAATAGTTTGGGTTTTGAGCTCAGAAAAATGTGATTTGTGTGTAATTTGCTTCCATATATTTAGATCTTGCCAAAGTACTTACAAAATCTGTTTAATCTTTTTTTTTTTTAATTGGGGATAATACCTCATTTGTTTTCAGAGTTGTTCTGAGGATTCTGTAATTGTAGAAAATATTTTCTTTTACAATGTAGCAATTAATCAAGGTAATAAGAGTTATATAAAGGTGTGGTCACTGCCTACTTTCACTAACAAAAACTTTAAATTATCATTTGAGGTGCAAACTTCAATAAAAAACAAACAAGTCATATAATGAATGTTACTTTTAACAAACAAGTCATATAATTCTGGTTATCTAAGTAAAGTATGAAATCAATGGTTATGAATAAAATTCCCCTGTTAAATTTCTACCACGGCAGAATTATTCTATACATTAATAAACCAAAAAAGCTATACATTAGTATTTAACAAAAAAGTCATGCTGTCTTTTTAACTGCTTACTGAAAATACATGCTTTAAGCATAGGAAATATAATTGGTTAGGTGAGGGGAAAGAGTATATTTGGGGGTGAATTTTGAGCTTGCTGTCTTTGTTGCACCTAAAATTGTAGAATCATGAGCTTCTACAAGCAGCAAGTTAAGAGTCAAGAAATTGGATCAGAAAGAGGTTTAAGAGAATGTGGGTTAAAAGTGAAAGGGGATATTCTCTGCAATATTATGTACACTAAGAAACTTCAAGGCAAGTTGTTATTTCCACATAAATAATTTTATATTATATGATATTGAGGCACCAAAAATTACATCTTATTTTCTACTCAATGCCATTTGTATTTTTGTTTGTTTGTTAGATTCATGTGAGGGTGTTGAAATTAAACAGCTTGTGTCTAGGGTAATTTTTAGTCTCTTCCTGGAACCAAATTTGTGAAGTGATTAATGATGAACTACGTATCTTTCAATGAGTGAGTCTCTAGCGGGCAGTCAGCAGCAAACAGAGTACCCATTAGACTGATGTGAAAGCTTAAGTGAAGGTTAACAGTCTGTTCAATTTATGGAGCTTTCTGGAGGGTTGCAAACACTATTTACCATAACGTTAACTTCTCAGTGGGCTGGCATTTTGGCAACACAAAGAGGTCTGAGGCACTTCCTGTTATAACACTCTCATTAGTCAACAGAACGTGGTGTATAGGTGGCTATATTATCATCAATACAATCCATCTTTAATATTTCTAGAGGCTGTTTGCTTATTTAGGTTTGTAGATCCTATCATATCTTTCCTCTGTAGAGTTCAGAAAGGAATGGAATTTTGAGAAGTAGCTGTTTGAGACTTAATGAAAATAATACTTGTTTAGAAAATGTTTAACAACAACAACAAAAACATAAGAAGGAATCAGATATTGGCTATGTACATTCCCAAGTGAAATGTATCAAGACCTGAAATTTCTCTGTTGGATCGAATGTGTAATGAAATCATCTAGGGAGAGTGATTTTATGTCATTATGGACAGACCTTTTTTCCCGGCAAAAATATATTTAGTAGACAAATAAATAAACACAAAGTAAAACACGTCAGCTACAGTTTTGGAGACCCAGGTCTCAAGGGATTGGTCATCTGTTTTACATTGTTAAAAATTATTTAAAGGACTTTTCCTTCTGGAAAATTATAGGAAGTATACTATGAAAAATAGAAAAAATTGAAAGGGGAGTTAATGGAGCAGGGATTTTTTTAAAAAATCTGACTTAATTCACATTTACTAGCTGTCTATAGCAAGTAACAAATCCACAGTTATAAGTGCATCACATGTGGTAAGGAGTGTAAGTTTTGAAGTTCACATCCTGGAGCTTAGCAGTTACAGGTTAGATGATGTTGAACAGATTCACTTCTCTGACTCTTTAATTTTCTCATTTATAAAGTAGAGATAAAATGAAGTTTGGGAGATACTTATAAAAGACAGCACATAGAAAATGCCAACGTATTGTAATTATTCAATAAAATATAGTAGAAATAAAATTTAAGTACACTGCATATACTGTAACCTCTTATGGAATCCTTTCTTTTCAAAATAGCACAATGTAACTTAAAACAATTAACTACCTCATTTGAAAAATAAATGGTATATAATATTCTTGTGTATCTTAGTTAAGGTTGTGTTTTCCTGGAGCTGAGGATGAACGACATGCATCTGTCTAAGACACGGGTACAAGATCCAAGCGACAAACATTGTATAATAAGAAATTAAATATTCAGTGCTTCAAATGTTCTCTGAGCAAAATTTAATATAGACTCACTAATTAACACTTGGGGAAGTACAGATTTACTAGTGGCTCCAGGCAAAACTATCATCTCACTCAATTAAGATTACACAGTTTAAATTCACGTTGTTGGGTTTACTTTCTGGTACCTGGAAAATATACTATAACTTAGAAATATTATTTAATGGGCAAAAATAATTTAGCAATACTTCAAAACTGTGAAAAGTAGTCAATATTAAAGAAAATAGGAACAAATTACTAAATGTATTAGAATAATTAATAACCAGGCATACAAAATTAAAATGATTGTCTATGGAGACTAGTCGGATGGTGACTTCTATGCTGCAACATCTTTGACCTGGGTTTCTACTCCCATACTTACCAGATCCAGGTCTCTGTATCTATACACATGTCCTCTCTCCCAAGCAACCCTGAGTCAAAAACTGAAAACAAAATCACTGACTTTAACTCCTCACTTTTCAAAAGCCATGAAAAATGAACATACTTGTATTCATTATAATTAAAAATGAAATCAAATATTAATGTGTTCAAATTTGTGCATGTTTAATGAGCAAAGGAAATGGCTTTACAAATATTGATCTTGTTTATGGCCTTTATGTAGATATTCAAGAGTTTTAGTTTTATACTAAGCTTTTTCTGTATGTTATTCAAAAAGAAATCTACTTTTTTTAAGTTGAAAATATTCTTGATTCCCTGAATATATATTTTAAATTTAATCAAGAAACAAGAAAGTTTAGAAGTCTAATTAGATGAAAACTGTGATATCTTGTTTAAATCTGCATGTTGGATTCTTGATAATTACTACTACTATTTTGTTCTATAGTCACAGTGGAAGTGCTTTACATTTTGAACTTCTTAAAAATTAAAATTAGATTTTTGAGGAAACGCAGCCCATATTTCTAAAGGAATGTGAATGTTTGTAAACATAGGCAAATCTCTGCAGAAGGAAGCTCTAAATCTAGTCTCAGCACTTAGGCAAAAACTTAACTGCCAATAAAAGAGAAGTCACAGATCCCTACCTCTTTACCCCTGTGCAGAACAATATTTTTGTTTCTATCTTTATTAAGTAAATAGTGTTTTTAACAAGCAAAAGCATTACTAAATTCACTCTATATTCTTCACTTTAAATATTACATAAAAATAATGTAATGAGAATGTATTAAATTAGGCTGATCTAATTCAGCAATCTAAGATATAACATTTCAAATTTGCAAAAATGAATGCTGACAGGTGATAAGATTATCAAATAATAGGTAACATTTCTTAAACTTAGAAATTCCAAAAGAAAGCCTGATTGTAATGATGTACCATCTGCAGTTATCACTGTGGAGCCCTCACCACTCAGGATTTAGGTATTTTATCAGTCATCTACATATAGTGCTTCAGCTAAAAATAATTATATTCATTCGCTGAATACATGAAACTAGAAAAATGGTCATTATCCATCAAGATAGATGTGAATGTACTATTTTACAAAATCATCTCTAGAAATTTCCTGATTATGAGGAAATGGTAAAGAGAAGTTCTAAGGCCTCAGTTCCTCATTTGCCTCAACAGAAATGTAGGAAAATCTTCCCCAACTTTCTGACCTGGGAGTTTACCAACTTGATCAGCACTTGTGTCAGAGGAAAGGTTAGTTACTGCCCAAAATATCACAATAGGAACCATAATCAAGAAGCACAAGAACTCTAGCGATTTTAGAGACAGGGGAGGAGGACCCCGAAGTACCCTTCTGACCTGCCTTGAGGCTCAAAGCTAACCCCACGATGACTCCTGCTCACACTCTTGGTTCTTCTCCATGGGCTCTCCCAAGGGCACTGGGGGTTACATAAATTTGAACTGTTGTACAATGTCCATATCTACTCCAATAAAACACATATCCCCTAAAAGTGTGGAAGATGTAAGCTGGTTGGGAAAATTCTCTTTTAAAATAAGCTTTCCTCTAGAAAGCACTTTCCAATGTTTAAAGTCTATTAAATAATGGTTCCGGATAAAACCTTAATGGCAACCTGGAAAGAAAACCCAACAAATCTTATCACCATATCACATGGGAGTCACATGTCCCGAATTATCCATTCATTATCTTGCTTCTGGATCCTTTTAGTATGTTAACAAGGCCATATATTCAGTGACAGTATACAGTTCTTCACTGTCATGAGCTCCCACTGAAAATTACAAACAGATGTTGATTGCTTTCAGGCCAGATGCCAGCACATCAGCAGGTGTTGAAGCCTATTTATTTGTACACAGAATATGTTGCAGGCTTGAATCACAATTAAGGTGTATCTTCACCTCCTCCCATAGTCACTTCCTCTCTCCTTTCTTTTCCTTTTTTGTAAGCCTTTTGGTAGATATGATTTAAGCCATATCGGTCATTATTGATATTTGTGGGTTAAAATGGCCCAAAACAAATTGTCAAAATTAACTGCCATGTGGCTGCTAGGAAGTTGCATTCTTCTATTTTTCTGCCATGTTTAGAAAGATTTTATTGCCTTAGAGACATTGGTAATAAAATCGTGTTACATTTCTTTCAAACTTTGTTCCCACTGACAACATATTTCAGTTTTAAAAGTTGGCAATCTGGCCTTTTCCACCAGTATTAAAATTCCCTCAAAGAGAAGTAACTACTGCTGTCTCACTTGCTTTTATAACTTTAATATAGTAATAGACCAGTTTAAATGAGATGAACTTAAATATACAAATGTAATTATTGGATCAGCCCTGAGTATTTAATTTTTAAAAATCTATTCCCCAATAATTACTAATTAATTACAAGTAAATACTTACTAAAAAGTGTTAACTTTTTAAAAAGTTCCTCTAGGCCGGGTGTGGTGGCTCATGCCTATAATCCCAGCACTTTGTGAGGCTAACATGGGTGGATCACACGGTCAACAATTTGAGATCAGCCTGGTCAACATGATGAAACCCTGTCTCAACTAAGAATACAAAAATTAGCCAGGTGCGGTGGTAAACACCTGTAATCCCAGCTGTTCAGGAGGCTGAGGCAGGAGAATTGCTTGAACCCAGGAGGAAGGGGTTGCAGTGAGTTGAGATCACACCACTGCACTCCAGCCTGGGTGACAGAAAAACAACAACAACAACAACAGCAAAAAACAGTTCTTCTGAAATACCAGGGTGTAAATGTATCACTAAAGCTTAAATGAACAGTTACTGTATAGGCTGAGACTTTTGAGGATCTAACATTTTATTCTAAGCCACTAGCCTTTTGTCAAAGCTCATCATTCTCTGACACAAAAATGTATGAGGGGAAAAAAAGGAAGAAAGAAAGGCAGTTTGCAAACTTGCTTGGCAACCTGATGTTTCAGACTAGGATGCTGATGTTTCAGACTAGGATGTTGAGCCGACAGGTAGCCCCCTCTAGTAGTGGGGATAAAAGTCTAGCAATTGTGTCAATCAGTAGGTCATTATCTACTGTTTCTACTGCTTTCAAAAAATGAAGAAGAAAGTAAGAAAGAAAAAGAGAAAGAAAATTAGATTCCGTTTTCACATACATTTTATAAGAAATTGCGTTTTTGGGTTGGTTGGTTTGTTCTTTTTTTGAGACGGAGTCTCGCTCTGTCATCAGGCTGGAGTACAGTGGCACGATCTCGGCTCACGGTAACCTCCACCTTCCGGGATCAAGCAATTCTCTTGCCTCAGCCTCCCTGGTAGCAAGGACTACAGGCGTACACCACAACTCCCAGCTAATTTTTGCATTTTTAGTAGAGATGGAGTCTCACCGTGTTGGCCAGAATGGTCCCGAGATCTTGAACTTGTTATTCACCCACCTTGGCTCCCAAAGTGCTGGGATTACAGGTGTGAGCCACTGCACCCGGCCAAATTGTATTGTATGTATTAACCAGTTGGCTTTAATGAATATTGCATGCCTGACTTTAAAACAATTTAACTTTATGTCAAAAATGGAATTGTGAGATAATTTTGCTCTATGTGTGCGTGAACATGTGTGTTTGTGTAGAGTCCATTGTAATAAAACAAAACAAAAACAAATACAGACAACTCATCACAGAATTCTATGAAGAAAAATACGTGTTATTTTTGTTATGTTTTGTTTTGTTTTAAAGAACATAGAAGTCAAGGGATTAAGGAGAAAAACTTTAAAATCATGGAATCCCAGGATTGGAATGACATGTAGACATGGTCTTTATCTCCAGACTCGAATCCTATCAAGCACACCTCATATGACAGGTATCTCTTCCCTCCTCTTAGCATGTTCCAGTGAGCCTCTATTTCTTGTTAAATGGGGTATCCAGAAACAAAGTTTCCAGATACAAACAATTAAGACAACATAATAACATCGAATGTTATTGAAATAAAGCCACATTTTTTATGTGCCAGATAACATAACATGCATTTTTTTTACACCTATCTCATTTAGTCCTCTTAACAATCCTATTTAACACAGTAAGAAGAGAAACCCTATGAAGAAAAGATGTAATTGAAAAACACTTACTTAGGATACTGACCAAGAACACATAGCTAATGTCAGAGCCTGGATTTACACCCAGGATATTTGGCACCAAAGCCTCAGGAATGCAAAATCCTCATACTGTGCTGTTGTAAGCCTGATAAGTAAAAATAACTGATTCCTCTTTGTGTGCACTGCTGCTAAATCATTCTCAGGTCTTTATGCGGGTGTTCTTTTCCAGTCAAATATAGGACAGCACATTTAAACACTATTCAATATGATATTTGAAAATTTATCACAGTGCTTGATATGCTTGAGTTGTGCTTTGGGTCATAATTCTGTCAGGCGATGTTTCTGTCATCCCTCCAGCCCTCCAGACTTCTTTATCCAATCAACAAAAACAAAAACACAAAACCAAAACAGTAAAAGAACTGGCCAGGCGCAGTAGCTGCCGCCTGTAATCCTAGCACTTGTCGAAGTGGGCAGATCACGAGGTCAGGAGATCGACACCATCCTGGCCAACATGGTGAAACCCCGTCTCTACTAAAAATACAAAAATTAGCCGGGCGTGGTGGTGTGCGCTGGTAGTCCCAGCTACTTGGGAGGCTGAGACAGGAGCATTGCTTGAACCCGGAAGGCGGAGGTTGCAGTGAGCCGAGATCGCACCACTGCACTCCAGCCCGGGTGACAGAGCAAGACTCCATCCCAAAAAATAAAAAGGACCAACCAAATAAAAAACTTAGGAGAGTACATCTGTGTGTCTTTTTCTAAAGCACTGTATGAAATGTAGAAACAGAAGGACCCCAAAGAGACACATGCCACTTGATATTTACTCCTAAGTTGACATTATATATTAATATTTTTTGTGTACTCCTGCATCATTCATCTGTTTCCAGCTTATCTACACAAATTTCACAAAAACCCATACCACCAGCTTGTTAAACAATCCTTTCTTTCTTTTCCATACACAGTTCTTTTTCTGCTTGTTTCAACTTTCATTTTACCTCTGACACTGACTCCAATTATACAAACATATTTTTATAGAATATCGTTATTTTTGTCCAAGATCACAAGAAAAAAAACAAATGTATTATTATATCTTGGGGATTTCAATACATAAAATCACACCATCTTTATCTACTTTTTAATGATACTGCTTTTCACACTGTTTTATCTAACATAGTGCCATTATAGTCTTGACAACCATAATGGCAACATACTACTTTAAAAATTTTATTGAAACTCCCCTGGTTTTGGAGAATATGTTCATGTCCTCCTTGTGCCCTGCCCCCTGGATACATTGGAATGTCCACAGTGTGGGCAAATATTCGCACTTTCCCGTTACTTGACTGATGGTTTTCTCAGCTTTATTCATGTTTCATAGTTTTGGTTAATAGCAATGTAACCCATTATGAAAGGTCAAGTAAAGGATATAAAGGAATTAAATAGTTATCCAAAGAAAGCCATCCCCAAGTCTGGGACTGTCAAGAAAAAAGATAGGAGACCCAGTCTTCAAACTCAGGAGGCATCGCTTTCTTTCCAGGGATTTTCAATGTCCTTTCCTTTGGATGTTTTTAGGGATTACAAAAAAAAAAAAACAAAAACAAAAAGACAACAGAAATATAGAGAAAACAGACTTGCTGCTCAAATTTTTAGGCAACTCTAGGTTAAGTGGCCTAGAATAAATAATCCTCTGGACTTTCTGACTTTCCATAAACCTTAAAATGTGAATGTGAATTTTAATATTCAAGGTGCAATAGAATACTTAGTGTCTTTAAATTCAAAGAACTTTAGAATATATTTTTCCAAGCAACCCACAGAACTCATGTTCTATTGAAAAGATTTTTGGCTGGGTGCGGGGGCTCACGCCTGTAATCCTGGCACTTTGGGAGGCCAAGGTGGGTGGATCATCTGAGGTCGGGAGTTCGAGACCAGCCTGGCCAAAATGGTGAAAGTCCATCTCTACTAAAAACACAAAAAATTAGCCAGGTGTGGGGGCGGGCACCTGTAATCCCAGCTACTCAGGAAACTGAGATGGGGGAATCACTTGAACCCGGGAGGTGGAGGGTGCAGTGAGCCGAAGTCACGCCACTGCACTCCAGTTTGGGCGACAGATTGAGACTGTATCTCAAAAAAAGAAAAAAAGAAAAGTTTTTAAATGTTTAAATGCCTATGCGACAGCACTATTGCCTGCAGAACTCAGAACTGTATGTAGAATGCACATTTAGAAAAATTTCAATGCATGGTTGTTTTGTTTCAAAATCAATAGGTTGGCATATGAAAATTGCATGAGATGGAAAGGCTGGTGTTGAGCTCATAGCTAGACAAAAATCATAACTTTTTTAAAACTACCTCCCAAACAAAAGTCCTATAAACTATTAATGATATGCAAGGTAATTTTCTAGTACCTGAAATGAAAGCAAAACAAAAATGTTTATTCAATTTTCTGGTGGCATTTAAGTTGACCTCTGAATAGATTAAATATTTTTATCTGAAAACATAGCATTACACTAGATAACAATTACATAAAATAATCATTCATTCAAGAAATTTTTTATCAAATGTTCCCTGTATGTGAGCAGAGTGGAGATCCCCTATTAAAATACCTACCATTACATTCTGCAATCCTTTCCACAGCTCATATGCAGTCTGCCAACAGTATTATTTTGAGTACATCATGAATTAGATCTTCTTAAAAACCGATGCTTAACTAAAAAGTCTAATAGAGCCGATGAGTCAAAACAGATTCCAGAATATTCAGAAGATACCTTTTTCAGGTTTATAAGAAAATATCCTCTTGAATTCTTTATTACAACACAGAAATGTTATCTATTTCTTAATTAAAGAAAATGATTTTCTAAACATCTGGAAACATCACTGTATTTATTTTTAGGTAAGTGGAATCTAAGTACTTTCTTATTATTTGGCTAAATGCTAATAAGTCAGCTAAAATATTACTTCTGTATTTTGTGACTAAATTCTCATTTATTACCTAAGTGTTTTACTTCTTATTTCAAATTTTTTGGTTATATTCAAAATGTTTAATTATTAATATATTTTATAAATAAATACAAATCATTGCTGATAGGGAAATCATATTGCATTCTAATTTTATTATTATTACTGTTCATACAACATCAATTCTTACATGTCATGTCAACATACAGTCTAAAATGACAATCTGGATTTACAACCTTTAGCATATATAGACAATTTCATATAGGATTTCATCTTAACTTTCCAAATTTTAGAATTTGAAGAGGAAAATGTTAAATGTGCACATTATGAAAATAATCAACCATTATTAGTTTACTGAGAGATATACCTGCTTCAATTTTTAGATGTCTCATAAAAACATCTAAGGTCTAATACTCATTTTTTGTGTAGAATATTATCCCAATATTTATTGGAAACATCCTCTTGAAAAACTTCATACATAATTAAAATACCTGTTGTTATATTAACTAAATATTAACATTCCAATTAAAAATATAATTCCTGAGGATATTAATCTATCACTATAATTATGAATGGAATACTAATCTAGACAGTTTTTATTTTATATTTATAATACATATACTAAAAATGTTGAGATAGCAACTTTAGACATTTCCTAATCTTCTATGGTAAGAAATTAGCTGACTTTCTTCTTCCAACAAAAACACTCTAAGTACTGAAAGTGATGAATAAGGTCTATGTTTACATATGTATTCTTATAGTTTCCATAAACAAGACTACTATTCAGAACCAATATATACCTTGTGAAAATAATAGCATAATAGGTCTAATATTCATTTTATACTTAGTACAGGAAAAATTCTGGATTAAAAAAAGATATTTAATGAGCACAGATACAGATATCAATTATTTGATACAAGACAAAGCAGTACGTCCACACAAGCTACCCCAAAATTTAGAATAGTGGGACCAAGAAATCAAAACCAACTGTTCAAAAATGCATACTCGCTGTATTCTGTTCTGTTAGAGAAAGTTATATATTACATTAACCAGTGTTTGCTGGTGAGCAAATTACTCCTTGATAATCAAAGGTAAAGAGAAAAAAAAATGGGCTGTATCTACAGACCAGTGCATTAAAGCACTTCAGATTTCATCATGGAATTTTTTTCTGTAGTAATGAGGTATATTTATGTACAAACAGTGCTGAAATAGGGCAAAGAGAACTCCAATAGCTAATATCAGAATGAATTAGAGAAAAAGCACATTTCTTGTCCTTGCAAATCAGTGGAGTGACTTGCACACCTTGATATGTCTTTGGAAGGAAAAAGATACATACATGTAGCCCCTGAAATAGGCCTTGGGAGCTCATGCATTTGATTACTGTCAGATCTGTAGAAAGCTACAGTGGTTTTTCATAAAATATTTAAATATACACTTGTGAGGCCCTCTCATTAACAAATCTTGACATTGTCTTGTCAGGTAGGGAAGTTAGAACAATGTAGATAAAATTGCATGTGACACTGTCTTGAAGGAAACTCACTTGACCATCTGCCTACCTGAATAGGAATTTTGCCTTTTTTTCTGTAGTATTATTCACAAGGAGCAGCACAAGTGCTTTTTGCCCTTGTCTGTGAGCTTTGAAGTTGTCAATAAGCTTTGGGCTACCCTATCTAGAACAACTCAGTTTCCACTGAATTTATGAAAATCAAAATTATTGCAATATTTTTCAAGAAGAACTATAATACCATAGGGGTGCTGAGCTAATAATCAGAGCTTCGGAAAGGATGAACTTACTTTACTGGAAAAGAAACACTCAAATTTTTATGAGAATATCCATGAGGAATATATCAGGAGCTAGTCCTTCTTTCTTTTCACTCAAAGTGTGAAAGGTGAAATATATGTAAGTGAGCGTGGAATAAACAGAAAGATCCCCATGGTGAAGATGGCACAAAGACTTTCACTGTGATGACTTCCAAACATTAGAAGTAACCACAGAGAGGCCGGGCGCGGTGGCTCACGCCTGTAATCCCAGCACTTTGGGAGGCCGAGGCGGGCAGATCACGAGGTCAGGAGATCGTGACCATCCTGGCTAACACGGTGAAACCCCGTCTCTACTAAAAAAAATACAAAAAACTAGCCGGGCGAGGTGGCGGGCGCCTGTCGTCCCAGCTACTCGAGAGGCTGAGGCAGGAGAATGGCGTAAACCCGGGAGGCGGAGCTTGCAGTGAGCCGAGATCGCGCCACTGCACTCCAGCCTAAATAAATAAATAAATAACCACAGAGAAAAAGCAATATGGTAACTTGTGATTCACATGACTTTGGGACATCCATAAATAATCTCGTTTAATACTAACAGCCACACCTTGGGATAAATATTAATATCATATTATGTCCATTAAGTTTAGGAAGTAAATTGTTATTGTTTTACAGCTGGAAACATGGGAACCAGGATTCAAACCCAAGTCTGTTTGGCTTCAAAGCCCAACATCTTTCCTCTACAGTATTTGGAAAGAGTTTTCCAAGTAGTACACTGGTTAAAAGTTGGTTTCTGTTTACCAAAAATCAGTAGAATCTGTAAAATCTCTCCTGAGGCAGAGATACAGAAACCATGATTTTTTGAATCAAGAATCCATATACAGATTTCACAAGTATGCAGCAAAATAAGAGAAAGGTTTTAAACCTGCATAATTTAGAGTAGAACATAGGAACAAATATTGTTAGAGCAATAGATGCAAGCATAGTTTATGAACAAGTGTTTTTAAAATTTGAACATTAAGCAATGAAAGAGGTTGATAATCCTACACATCAGTAAATTAATGACAATATAAAGAAACTGCTCCTTTGTACTGACAAAAGAGGTAGACTAAAATGTCTACCTCTCTGCAGGAAATTAAGAGAATAACAGAAAAAGGATGAGGAGAAACAGACAAGAGCACAACCAGAGATACTGCCTAATCGAGATCTGACTAAAGGTTTTGTTGCTACCCTAATTAGGAAGTTTTTTTTGTTTTGTTTTGTTTTCTTGTTTTTTTTTTTTTTTTGAGATGGAGTCCGGCTCTGTCGCCCAGGCTGGAGTGCAGTGGGGCGATCTCGGCTCACTGCAAGCTCTGCCTCCCGGGTTCCCGCCATTCTCCTGCCTCAGCCTCCCGAGTAGCTGCGACTACAGGCGCCCCCCACCGCACCCAGCTAATTTTTTGTATTTTTAGTAGAGACGGCGTTTCACCGTGTTAGCCAGGATGGTCTCGGTCTCCTGACCTCATGATCCGCCCGCCTCGGCCTCCCAAAGTGCTGGGATTACAGGCGTGAGCCACCGCGCCCAGCCAGGAAGTTTTAATTACAGATTATGTATGCTGTTCATAGTGTGATTTCAGCCTTTCCTCGATCCTTCTGTCATCTCTACTATATCTTTGGAAAGCCCAAAGTTAATGGAAACCATATGGGTCTACTTGACATGGGTGGATCTATTCAATCACCTCTGTCATCAAGATGCTGGTGCCCTGACTGATCATACTATGTGCCAAGATAGGTCAGAATCTAGGTGCTAATTGGATTAAGGTATACACATTTCTTGAGATAAAATATTTGGAGGAAATTTTACTTCTCTACGTTGTCAAATTTGAAAAATACTTTAATATATAACAATGTTTTAAGTCAACATTATATCTGTTTGAATTAAGCTAAGTTTTAAACCACATGGCACTAAAAAATCTTATTTAAAAGTTAAAGTGCCAATTTAGTGGGTTTTCTGATACGTGCTTGACACTACTTAGAATAACCAGGAAAGAAAATAGAGCTTGAAAATTTAGTGCAACAATAAATTTAAATAAAACTAAATTATATCAAAGTATCATTCTACTTTAAAGTTTCTTTTCATCAAATGCAATGAAGATAGGTAAACTATAATCTAATAATTAAGACTATATAGATTTTTACTATTATAATTTAATATGTAATTAAATTGATTTTCAAATCTGACTACATATATTGTTTTAGAAAATTGCTTTGAAGGTATTCGTATAGTCTACTAATTGTTCCTTTTATTTAAAACGTGATTCTTTTAAGATAAAAAATGGGACAGCATATATTATTATTATGTGACATTTTAAAAATAACTTTTGCTGATGAAGAATGCAGTATGCCAAGACAGACAAAAAAATGAATTCCTGTATTGGGCTATTCCTGACACATTCTTATCGTTCTAGTGTCTAGTGTTGTTCCTATGCTGTTTATTACAGAAGGGTAGCAGAAGTCTGTTCTCAATTTCATTTTTGTCATGCAATTTTATTATCTATTCACAACTATACAGTATGATTACATCCCATCACTTAAACCAGGAAATAACTAAGGTTGCTGTCTATCATTTCCAGGGTAGTTCTAGTCAGTTGCTATGAAAGTAGAAGAAGACATAAGTTCATTAAAAAATAAAAAATTTAAAAAATGAGGTATATATGTGTGTCAGGTGATGGATTTTCTTTTTTAGTTGTTATCTCAGACACAAAAGTCCAAAAGAATCCTTATACTATGAAGATCTTTCTAGGATCATAGAAAAATAAATTTGCAGGGGGAAGGGTTATAATCCAACTAGGTTACTTGTAAATATTCTACATGTTCTTTTTTAAATTTTTTAAATTTATGATGATGATGATGATGATGATGATGATTATTATTATTATTATTTTGAGACAGAGTCTTGCTCTGTCGCCCAGGCTGGAGTACAGTGGTGCGATCTCAGCTCACTGCAACCTCCGCCTCCTGGGTTCAAGCAATTCTCCAGCCTCGGTCTCCTGAGTAGCTGGGACTACAGGCACCCACCACCACGCCCAGCTAATTTGTTTTGTGATTTTAGCAGAGATGGGGTTTCACCATGTTGGTCAACCTGACCTCATGAGCCTCCTGCCTCCTGACCTGGTGATCCGTCCGCCTCAGTCTCCCAAAATGGTAAATATTCTACTTTTTTAGTGGAATCTTTCAAGATGAAAGCCCTTCCACTAAGTCTAAAAATCTGAGAAATAATTTTCAAAGAAAACATTACTATGAGGTGCTTTTTATTTTCCTATGAAATAACAAAATACCGAGCCACTTGCTTCATGGAAATTGAAAAATAAAATCTTCATTAAAAATATGAAAGGTCACCTCCCCTTAGGAGAATTCCAGTTGTGACTTGGATAGCATTTATTGCTATGCATTCACTCTCATTAAAAAGATGCTATCTTAAGGAAGACTAAAGATGCTAGTTCAAGGACTGCAGCACCCAGCTGTAATAACAAAGCTGATGTTCACTGCCCAGAGCCTACAAGAGCAAAAGGCACCCTGCCTGGGGGGGGCCTGGCCCACTGTGCCTCAATTGCAAGGAGGCTGCAGCCATTACAGAGTCACTGTGTGATCTGCTGGTGAATATGCATGAGAAGCTAATTTGGAGGATTCAGTGAAAAGTAAGTGTTTTGATGAGGAAGACTGAAATAACAAGAAGGGAGGAGTGAGGAAATGGGATAAATATACCATAATCCTTGATTACTCTGCAAATATAGCAGGCATGAGAGTTTATCTTTTCCTTAAAGCTTGCAGTTTTATTTCCTTTCATATTTGAAGTATGGCATGGGCCACTGGGAGAAAGGAGTCAAAACCACTCACATCGTTTATTCTAAATAGAAAATGAACAGCTCATGTGCAGACTTCTAACAACTTTAAAAAACATTGTGTATGCCTACATTCTGAAGGGATGTTTTTTGTAGCAACAAACTTTCTAATTTACCTATAGAACACAAATGGTTTTCTGCATCTAATCAGTCTTATTCAGTAGTTTTCCACTGATTTTCTATTTTTTAAAAAGCAAATTACTTCTAACAGAACAAAAAAGTGTAACAATGTGAGTTCCTTACCTCCATATCTTTATTATCTCTGAAACTGTAGTACTATTTCGTTAACTCTAACATGGACTGCATTAACAAAAAAGAAAATGGCTATGAATATACTTTCAGGTGAACAGAATAAATGCCTGAAGAGGAATACTTATTTTTTTTTCTTTTTAATTGAATTTCTCTAAATTACACCAATAGTTGAAACTGAAAATATATACGCAGCACATGAATAAGTAGATCTACACAATTTCTTACAAAAGCTTTGCCTTGTATAAGCTGTACCTCTCAGAAACCTTGGAAGTATACATCTTGCCCTTGATGTCGTGTGTGTGTGTGTGTGTGTGTGTGTGTGCGTGCGCATGTGTGTGTAACTTTATAAATGTCTAACTCTAGTATCGAACAAAGCAGAAATGGCAATTTCAATGTAGTGAAAATAATAAGCCTTAGAGTGAAAGGAAAAAGCAGACTGAAATATTGTAGTAGGAGAAACACCAGATTAGAAGTCGGAAGAGCTAAGTTTCGACTTTGGGTAAACTCCTAGCCATGTGACCTGAGCAGTCACTTAAGTTCTAGATGCTCAGTTTCTTATCTATAGAATATGTATACTAAGACAACATACTTTGTTCATGGGGTTCTTAGGAGGATCAAATTCAATGATATATGTAAACATATTTTGTAAGCTGCGAAGTACTGTAAACACATGGTTTGTTTTTGTAAATGGAATTGGTAGTGTCTGACGTGCATGTCTCTGTAGCTGTTTTCCCATCAGGAAAATGGAAGGGACGGGGTTACATGCTCTGTCTAGAGTTGTGAGGAGATCCAAAATTAATTTTTTAAATCAAAAATGGATCATGGGCTGAAGGTATGGGATACAGTAGTTGTAAAGTCAAAGAAAAAGGGCAAAAAATTCAGGGAGAGGGATATCAGTGTGCTGGGGCTACTGTGGTATGTTGGAAAAGAAGAAGGTGACCATGAATACATATGCCATGTTAAAAGGTTTTGTCAATAAAATTATTCAGGAAGAATTACGACTTAATTCAGATACCAAAAATTACCAGGACTGTGTACTAATGACCATGTGAGCCTTGGACTTATTGACTTGCCAGTCTCTTTGTGTAACTCTGATTGGCTTTTATTAGATTCATATCTTCTTTCTTTCCCTCTCATTTCTAACTTTATTCAGTTTACAAATCCTGCCATTTGTCTTCACGTACACATAATATGTGTAAGTACACATGAAAACCTGCCTACACCTAGATACCATTGATTGCAGCTTCTGGATTCTAAAATGTGTTCTGACACAAAGACGCAAAAATCATATAATTGATGGCCAAGAGGGAGGTCAAACTTCTAACGCCAGGACTATAAATCCAAATTAGAAAATAGCTTAAATACAGAAACTGTCTGATTTTCATTGAGTAGAGAAAACTCTAAGTTTTCCCAGAGAAAAGTAAAGAAAATTGGCAAAAGAAGAAATCTATTCATTAACAGACTGTGAAAATCTACCAATGATCCATTACTCCTTATGTTGTGGACAGCCAAAAACTAAGTTCCTCAAATAAAATTGAAGTAAACTATTCTAAATATATGTTTATACATACTTTTAGTTTTTAAATAATATACTATATTTTTATATTATACATGCTATATAATATAATATTACATGTTGTATTCTGTATTTATTTTGCAAACTATATTATATAATACATATTTGTTATATAATATACAACTCGAATACATAATTATATATAATATATAAAATATATATAAAATTTGCATATTAAGTACATACTCTGTGCCAAAAGATATCTAGTTTAATTGCCATGGCTACTCTCTCTGTAACTCAACAGACATACACATAGATACAGGTAAGAAAATAAAGGTGTAGAGAAGTAAATTATTTTCCTAAGGCAATATTGAAAGTAAAGAGCCAAACAAGACTTCAACCACAGGTCTTGACTCTTATGCGCTAAGCAATGTTGCCTCTCTAAAATATCAAGAGGTAACATATCATATTAGCCCCTACTTTTGTCCATGTAGCTGGTCTCTGTGTTCCCAAGATATTTTTCTTCCAGGAAATTGTACATTTACTTCTACAAAATGTTAACAGAACTTCTAAATATCAGCCAGAACTTCCTTTCTGATCAGTTGATTAAATAATAAGAAGTTGGATCTCCAGCCTTGCCTACTGGTTGATTTGTAGAATTTAAAGAATATGGGCATTTGACTTATACATTAATTCTGGACATGAGACGGGAAATACAAGGATCTCAGCAATATCTCTGTGCCCAAGATGTTGTAAGGCAAGATCACCAGGTAGTCTCTCCATGGGCAAACCTCTCTGAATGAATTAGGGAGACAATGTTCCATTTATTGACTGACTATTACTATTTTTCCTGACAAGTCATCCACAGCTTATAAAGGCAATTGATAATATGGGTTTGTGGCTGAAATGAAAGATTCTGTGAAGGGCAAAGTAGCATAACCTCTATAAGCTTTTCTCAAAATTAATTCCTTTGAACTGGTCTCAAGATATTGCATTGCCTGTTCTTATGATGCTAGCAGACACCATAACATCAAAAAGTTTACTTAAATTCTGTGAACCAAATAGGTCTCTGACTGTACTATATTATATTAGGACTCCAGGAAAATCAACACTACTAAGAATGTTTCCAGGTACCAGCTACTGGAAGTAAATAAATATTGACTAGAACATTTCTATGTGACAATTTCTATAACATGCTCTCTGGAGGATACTGAGAAAGTAGACAGCATGTTCTGTCTCAGGGGTCTGATGATATGCAGTATTAATAATACCATAAGATGAGTCTCTAAGTTCCCAAATGAGAAAGGTAAAAGCTGGGATAGTTAGTAGTGTAATGGTTTGGAAGTCTTCTTTGACTATGTGGCTTTCATTTGGCCTTGAAGGATGAATAATATTTAAAGGACAGGAAAAAAATGAGACCTTCCAGCCATGAGGAAATGTAAGAATATAGTTGCAGAATTGACAGCATTGGTCATATTTAAGGAACAACAATGAAACAAAACATTTGGCTGTAACAGAGGGTCTGTGTTGCCCAGGGTATTCCTGCAAACTTAACTGCAAAGTTAATCAGTTAACTTGCATATTTTCTTTTAGAGTCACTTAAGAATGATTTAAAATTCTGTGTGTGCAACTAGCTCTATAACCTTGGACAAGTTGATTTCTCTAAAGTTTTATTCTCTGTCTGCAATATTAGAGTACTTTCTCACAAACTAGGGGAGTATGTATGTGTGATTTTATATATATAAAAACCTAATAGAGTGTCTGCTGTGTAGTTCAGACATCTAAATGTTATATTTAAGTAATGATAATAAATATAATAGCAGGCTTGAATTAAATCCTTACTAATTTGAAGTTTTGGTTTCAATCGTTTGATTGAATTGTAAAATTCCTTTTTGATTAAATAAAAAAACCTAGAAATTTAAATTCAATTTTAGTCATAGATTTCATGAAAAAAGAATCTTTTGGAAACTGTATTTTTTGTTTCATTATCATAAAAATGAAGGATAATAACCATATAATTTGACTGGGGTTTCAAGGACATGCACAGCAGTGTTAAACGTAATTTAATTAATGTTAAATCATAGTTGTCATTAAGTATTGAGACAAAGCCCAGTCTTAATACATTTAATCAATATTTCTTTAAAGTCAGAATATCGCTACTACATTTTAGCATTTATTATGTATTTGCCTTTAAATGTGTCATGTTGTTCCTTGCTCAATTTAAGTTTTGTTTATCAAGTACACATCCTATAAATTAACATGTATGTTTTCTATATTTGGCATTTAAAATTGACAGGCAAACCTTTTTAATTTCTTAGAACAAGTTTTAATTAGTGGAAGGCTAGAATCTTATTTTTAAAACTTACCCTATCAAAAAAACGAAAAATTTTAAAAAAGTAAACTTTATTTTAATATCTTTTTCCCAAAAGGAAAAACTCGTATCTAAAATAAATCTATTATAATGTAAAAGTCTTTTATATCAAATCTATTAAACAGTCAGAGCAGTTTTATAACTAATTCCAGTCCTCTGTTTAAATGGTCAGTGAAAATAAGTGTGGTGATTTAGAAACAAGTTAAGGAGATTCAAAAATGTTTTTGGGCCGGGTGCAGTGGCTCATGCTTGTAATCCCGGCACTTTGGGAGGCCAAGGCAGGAGAATTGCTTGAGCCTAGGAATTTGAGACCAGCCTGGGCAACATTGTGAAACCCCATCTCTACAAAAAATATCACAAAATAGCTGAACATTGTGGTTTGTGCCTGTGGTTCCAGCCACTCAGGAGGCTGAGGTGAGAGGATCACTTGAGCCCAGGGAGGTTGATGCTGCCGGGAGCCATGATTGTATCACTGCACTCTGACCTCGGTGACAGAGCAAGAAACTCTCTCAGAAACAATAAACAACAACAACAACAATTTGTAGGAATAACTTTTATTTTTAAAAGTTTCTGGAATTTCATATCATTTTCACTACTAGTATTATTGACTATGGTTATGCAGGAGGTCATTGTGATTTTGTGGAGTTCCTTTGTTTCATTTTTTTGTTCTGAGACAAGGTTTGGCTCTGTCACCCAGTCTGAGTGCACTGGTTCAATCACTGCTCACTTCAGTATGGAATTCCCTAGCTCAAGCGATGCTCCTGCCTCAGCCTCCCAAGTAGGTAGGACTATAGGTGTGTGCCACCACGCCCTGCTAATGTTTTTCTAAAAAATGTAGAGACAGGGTCTCATTATGTTGCCCAGGCTGGTCTGGAACTCCTGGGCTCAAATGATCCACCTGCACTGGCTTCCCAAAGTGTTGGGATTACAGATGTGAGTCACTATACCCGACCTTATTGCAATTTCAGAAGAATCTCTCTATTCTGACTTGTGTGCCATACTTTTGTAATGGCCCCTTTTATATATGCTGGCCAGTCAGGTAAATTCTGGTTGTAAAATTTAGATATTGCCTGTGGGGGTGGCTGGAAAGTCTTATTGACATAGAGGGGGTGGGTCCTCTTCTACTATCTTCTACACAATTTTCTATTATTAAAGAAAATATGGAAGGGAAATGTAGAAGGCACGCTTAAGGATGGTCAAGACAACCTGGACGATAATGGGCAATTTCTTTCTACCTTTAACATTATAATGCAGACATGTTTTTAAAAATGTTTGTGATTGTGTGTTTATAATATGTAATTGACACTAGAGTTGTGAGCTTAAGGAAGGTTTCACTGAATTCCTTATGTAATGAAGGCTGGAATTGTTCCAGCATTCAGTAAATTCATTTCACCAGGAACTGTTCTGATAATACAACCATGGGAAATAAGTCAGGGTCCTTTGAATTGACATGAAAGAGGAAGACCAACAGATGATCAAATAATGACAGAAGAGTATATTGAAGCTTTGGAATAGAGAGAAGTACTAGGTGCTGCTGGAGATAGGCAATGGAAGTGGCTGACATTTTCTTGGTTAGAAAAAGACAAAGGGAAGGTCAGGAACTTCTCTTTAAAGATGTCAAATATCACTCTATAAATACGAAAATTGACATATTCTCACTCTACTCACTTGACGCAAAAGTATCATCTCTTTTTTCTACTCTAATATAGCAGGATTTTGAAGGGAACTCAGGGATGATTGGCTAGAGTAGGACTTAGGTTGATAGTTGTGCATGGTAAAGCTGGAGAAATACTTAGTCATATATGAAATGCTTATAAGAAACTCTTAGCCAAATATATATACACAAACACATACACACATATAACACACATACATATACATATATACACACACATATATATACACACGTATATACACACACATATATACATACATATATACACACACACACATATATATATACATCATCATGATAAATAACCTGGCTGTTTTAAACCTCTAACGATTGAGAGTAATTTATATAATTTTATTTGTACTTGCATGAACTCATTGGCATTAAAAAGAACCTATCAAGCAGGACGCTTATTTAACACACTTTCCACCTGCCTACATCTTGACTTGGTGGAAGCAAGATAGAATCAGATAGCAATCTAATTACCCTGCAAAGGAATTCAGTGATGGGAAGTGAGATTAATATAATAACCAAATTCTGGCTAGAATTTACTGCAGCGTCTGCTACTGTTTTATTAGAAAATGATTACGTTTCTGCAAGCAAATAAAAGTGTTTTAACTGATGAAAGATAATTATTCATTTTAAATACAGAAAAAGGGATAAAATTATAATTTGTGGGACGAGTTGACATGAAAAGGTATAGATATGTAAATGTGTGTGGGTGTGTAGGAAGGAAAGGAGCATTTAAGTTCCATCTATTTAATATAATTGTGTCTTTTTTGCATGTAATTTAAATGACAACAGCATTCATCAAATAAAACTTATTTATCCAAAGCAAAATGGAATGGTCTTTGACACTGCATGAAACAAGGAGAATGGATGATTAGCAATAGGCTGAAATATGTCCAAAATATGATTGAAATAAATATCAAACTTATGATATTCAAAAAATATTCTGTTATACAGGCACTTTCCATATTAATTTATATAATGCCTTATACATAGGAAATAAAATAATTCGATTTTTCTGTTTTGTTTTATATATATATATACACATATATCTTTTTTTTTTTTTTTTGAGACGGAGTCTTGTTCCGTTGCCGGGCTGGAGTGCAGTGGCGTGATCTCAGCTCCTTGCAACCTCCACCTCCCAGGTTCAAGTGATTCTCCTGCCTCAGCCTCCCGACCGAGTAGCTGGGACTACAGGCACATGCCACCATGCTCAGCTGATTTTTGTATTTTTAGTAGAGACGGGGTTTCACCATGTTGGCCAGGATGGTCTTGATCTCTTGACCTTGTGATCTGCCCAACTCGGCCTCCTAAGGTGCTGGGATTACAGGTGTTAGCCACTGCACCTGGCCAAATTAGCTGGGACTACAGGCACGTGCCACTACACCCAGCTAATTTTTGTATTTTTAGTAGAGACAGGTTTTCACCATGTTGGCCAGGATAGTCTCGATCTCAAGTTCATGAGCTGCCCCCCTCGGCCTCTCAAGGTGCTGGGATTACAGGCATGAGCCACCACACCCGGCCAAATGAATATTATTTTAATTGATAAACTATATACACTTATGGGGCACAATGTTACAGACATATATGGTGTGTGTGCACACACACGCACAATGTGAACTGATGGTCAGATATTTGAAACCTACTCTCTTAGTTATTTTGAAATACTTAATATACTATTGTTGACTATAGTCATCCTGCTGTGCAGTAGATCTCAAAATATATTCTTCCTGCCCAACTCAAACTTTGTTGTTTGGTATATTTAAAAAAAATTATTTTAAATGCATATTAATTTTATGGGACAGTTGGCAAATCTTTGAAAAACTCTAATACAATAAACATACTGCAGAAAATGTCAGGATCTGAGATGCCAATCAAAATCCACACTCAGGCAACAGAGATGAACCTGGTAGACATTGTGCTAAGTGAAATAAGCCAGACACAGAACAAACACTACATGGTACCACTTAAGTGATGACTCTAAAGTAATTAAACTCTAGAAGCAAAGAGTGGAATGGTAATTGCCAGGGGTGGGGTCAGGAGAGATATGGGAGAAGATAGTGTTAGTTGAGATGAGCAGATCATGAGGTCAGGAGATCGAGACCATCCTGGCTGACACGGTGAAATCCCGTCTCTACTAAAAATACAAAAAATTAGCCAGGCGAGGTGGCGGGCGCCTGTAGTCCCAGCTACATGGGAGGCTGAGGCAGGAGAATGCCGTGAACCCAGGAGGCGGAGTTGCAGTGAGTGGAGATCGCGCCACTGCACTCCAGGCTGGGAGACAGAGCGAGACTCCATCTCAAAATAATAATAATAAGAGGAAGAAGAAGAAGAAGAAGAAAAAAAAGTTTAGTTTTCCAAGATGAATAAGTCTTAGAGATACAGCATCCACCTTGGGTTAACAGTACTGTGTTGTGTGTTTTAAAATTTGCTAAGAATGTAGCTCTTACATTAAACGTTCTTATTTCCCCCCCCCCACAAAAAAAAAAAAAAAAAACTCTTACATTAAACGTTCTTATTTCCCCCCCCCACAAATAATAATAATAATAAATAAATCAAAAGAAAGAAGGAAACTGTTGAAGTTGATGGATAGGGTTGTGACAGATTGTGGTGATGGTTTCAAGGGTCCATACTTATCTCCAACTTTGTTGAGTTGGATACATTAAATATGTAAAGTTTTTATATGCCTATCATACCCAAATAAAGTGGTGTTAAAAATAAAGTACATGCCAGATGTGGTTCTTATAATCCATCAACTATGCTGATATCTAATAACCTTCAAAATCTTCATTATCATCATGCAGAGGGGCAATGATTTCTCGTTACTGAAATGTTTCATGAATGACATAAAACGTGGACTTGCTAAGATACCACGTGGGGCCTCTGTCATGTGCACAGCCTGTCCCAGCACCTAGAGTGTCACTTCCACTCTTCACCCCGGTGCCTCGGGCTACGAATGCTCACAGGTCCTATGAGCAACTCTTCCAGAAGATGCTTTGGTCTGATTCCAACTACAAGGTAACCAGGTCCTGCTAATAGAAAACTGTCACATCTGTCTAAGTGAAACTGTCATGCCCGGAGTTTGTCACAGTGCTCAAAAACACAAAGGTTGAGACTTAATTAAACTTACAGGGTAGATTGTATGACATTTTCTGTTTCATTGCTAATAAGTGTTTGAAAATGTAGAATTTGATTGTTGTGATTTTTCCCTCATTTTAACATGAGATGATAGTGTGATCAGGAAATAGAACTATAACTCTCACCTCTAACAAAAGGCTACCAAAGATATCGAAAATAAATGTATCAATTGTAAACAACAAAATTAGCTTAGGCCAACTTGCAACCTAGACAATCACACACAGGGAGCATATAAATATTCTGGTTTGCCTAATTAGTGAGTTAGAAAATGGTTAATCAGTCAGTAAAGAAGCATTGGGTACTGGTAAGCCTCCTAGACTGAATATTAAGACATGTAGGATCTAGTTTTATTCTCATCTGATTTGAGCCAATGGAAATTTCTCATAAGGCTTTTAACTTTCTGTGAATTCTAAACTATATGACTTATTAGGCCTCTTATCAGCCCTAAAAGTCTTCAATTCTATACATTTTACCAAAGAAATTTGGCATATACACTTAACTGTATACTCTAATGTACAATAGAATTAATTATAAAGGCACAACTTTTCTGGAAAGACCTTAGAGTATACAGACAGATTCACTTGCTACCTTTCTTTCCCTTGCTTCTAATAACGAACACCAAAAAACGATCATTAGCAGTTTATAATAGTTTTCCACACTTCCAGCCTGGGAGGGTAACAATATAGTACCTACTGCCCCTGTCTTCTGAGTCCTCTCCTTTTTAAAATTCCTTTCTTACCTTCTCCATAGCTTCTTTCCTTTCATAATCTAAATATCAGGAGTGAGTTTAGTCCACAGTCCTTCCCTTACAGCTAATGGCACTGTTGGGAGAAGAGTCAGAAAGCATATATACTAATCAAATAGATCATTTGGAAAACAATCATTATTGTGTACAACTACGTTAATTTAAATTGTATGTAGTTTTGAAATATGTTTTGTCGGTTGTACAGTGATGCTCATATGCCTACTCCAATTCTTAATATATGTACAACTTTAAAAGGGTTATTTTCCTGTGTGTTTAATCAACCAGAATAATCTGAAAAGAACCTAGGTTTGTAGAGCAATATCCCTCAGGGCTAAAGCTCCCATATTTCTCTTCCATGTGGAATTAACTGTACTGGAAGCTAATCCCTTTCACCAGGGGAAGAGAGATTTACTAAATGGTGCCAGCTCACCAAAGGTCAGAGTTCACTAACTCTTTTCATTCTTATGCTGCCCTCTTTGCCCCTGTAAATATTACACTGTTTCCTAAATAAACCATGGCAGCCATTCTTATTGGTAATGTTTGTTTCAAGCAAACATCAGTTTCAGTGAAATGATCAGAATTTTCAACAATCCTGTCTTCTCTATATGAGTTTTTCTCACTGACTCTTCTTAACTGCCTTAGTATTTCTGCCTTGCTTTTGTTCCTGGAGGTGCTATGATCAGAAGATTAGGGATAGAGAAGTAAAATAAATTAAAATAAAGAGAAGAAGGGGAATTAACATTTATTAGGCACCTATCATAATAAGTTGTTCTACATAATTTACATGTGTTATGTTTTTACCCCTCCTATCAGAACTGTGAGGTAAATATTATTTTCCCCATTTTTATCTCACTTAAAACAAGGTGAGATTAAGCAATTCATCCAAAGTCACACAGCTACCAAGAGGCAGATCCAGAAGCCAAGACCACGCCTGTCTGGGATGCAATCCCCTATACTTCCTGTGGTGTTTTGCTGTCCCCTCCTTATTCTAAGTACTTTAAAGGAATACAGTAGTTTTAGGTTACACTGTTGTTTTTCAAAGCAAGTTTTAATTACTACTTGAGAAAAAAAAAGACTGACATTATACGTTAGAAAAAAAGTATAACAGTGAAATATTCCATTTCTTTATGTATTTGTTGAAAGAATATTTGTTGAAATCCAATCAACATTGCCTACAAAATATTGCTATGTAACAAAATAATTAGACATTGCTATTTAATGAAGCTTATTAAGAATTACAAATGTGGAAACCTGATCTCTTTTTTGAGAGTGTATTGTATGCTAGGCACTGAGCTTCAGCTTTATAGACAACATTAATCACTTAGTCTTTGTAACACTTCTATTAGAAGAGTCTATAACCATCCCTTTCACAAGACAAAAAAAAATGTGTATGTTGAAGAAGTTAGACATGTTCTTCCAAGTCACCCAATATTAATTGGCAGAGCCAAGATTTGTACTCAGTCCCTCTGATGCCAAAGGCTCTGTTTTTCTACCACATAATCAACTTTCCCTCAGATGTGGTACCACTTGCTCACCCATATACTTTTTTGGATGGTGATTTCATTAAACACAATACTGTTTTGTAGTCTTTTATTGTTCTCTAAATGTTTACATATAGAAGTGTTCCTCTCAGGTTTGTCAAAGATCAGATGGCTGTAGATGTGTGGTATTATTTCTGAGGACTCTGTTCTGTTCCATTGGTCTATATCTCTGTTTTGGTACCAGTACCATGCTGTTTTGGTTACTGTAGCCTTGTAGTATAGTTTGAAGTCAGGTAGCGTGATGCCTCCAGCTTTGTTCTTTTGACTTAGGATTGTCTTGGCAATGCGGGCTCTTTTTTGGTTGCTGCTATAAAGACACATGCACACATATGTTTATTGCAGCACTATTCACAATAGCAAAGTCTTGGAATCAACTCAAATGTCCATCTGTGACAGACTGGATTAAGAAAATGTGGCACATATACACCATGGAATATTATGCAGCCATAAAAAAGGATGAGTTTGCGTCCTTTGTAGGGACATGGATGCAGCTGGAAACCATCATTCTTAGCAAACTATCACAAGAACAGAAAACCAAACACCGCATGTTCTCACTCATAGGTGGGAACTGAACAATGACATCACTTGGACTCGGGAAGGGGAACATCACACATCGGGGCCTATCATGGTGGGGGAGGGGGGAGGGATTGCACTGGGAGCTATACCTGATATAAATGACGAATTGATGGGTGCTGACGAGTTGATGGGTGCAGCACACCAACATGGCACAAGTATACATATGTAACAAACCTGCACGTTATGCACATGTACCCTGGAACTTAAAGTATAATAATAATAAAAAAAAAAAATGGAAAAAAAAAGAAGTGTTCCTCTCCTACAGTCTACAATCTTCCTCGTGGCTTCTTTTTTGTAAATTAGGTGTTGAAAAGTGATATAGGATAGAGATAGATAGATGATAGATAGGTAGGTAGGTAGATAGATAGATAGATAGATAGATAGATAGATAGATAGATAGATAGATAGATGATACAGAATAGATTATAGATAGATGGATAGATTGATAAATAGATGAGATAGAAGATTAGGTAGATGGATAGAGCAAAAGATTAGATATATAGATAATACAGAATAGTTTATAGATAGATGGATAGATCGATAAGTAGATAAGATAGAAGATTAGATAGATAATTCAATAAGTAGATGATACAGAATAGATGATAGATGGATAGAATAAAAGATATATAGATATAGATAGATAGATAGATACAGGTAGATAGATATATAGATATATAGATAGATAGATGATAAATAAAGTCATATGTTAGTCTAATGCATGACTTAATTAATGTTAACCTAAAGCAAAGGTTTCTTTTCAAGGTGGGGGTGAGATGGTGTGGGAATGTGTGTCTGGAATTGCTGATGTAGCAGTTGTCACACAGTGCCTTTAGCTTTTCAGATGACTGTACCAGTGCTCCTTGAAGGAGAAAGAAGGTGGGAAGGAGGGACTCATGAAAGGAGGGGTCTGTGCCATTCACTCCACGATGCCTGCTCTGAGCAATAGAGGAGGCTGAGTTGCTGAGGGAAGAGTAAGAAACCTGTAGCAAGAGGATTTCATCCACTATCTCTTATTTGGCAAATAAGTTAACCTCTCTTAGCCCCATTTTCTTTATTTGGAAAATGGGACAAATAATACGTAAGTAGATCTCAGGATGATGATGAGGTTCAGTGAGAAAAAAGGAGGTGAAATGCAACTTGTGGACACTCAAATGCTATATACATGCAATTTCCCCATTTTCACCCTGGCTAATGCCTATTTTGTTAAAAAGGTCTTGCTGGCTCTTACACTGCCTTACCTCAGGGACTCTATGCAGTGCACACCACCTGCCTGCACAGCTGTCTGAGGTCGGTACCCTGCACACCGAGTTTAGAGTGAATAATAGCAAGAGCTGGTAGCACTGCCAGCCTGGGAGCTGTGTCCACTGCTCTGCAGAAAAGCAAATAAGCCAAACAACACTCCTCAGAGAGCCAAAAATCTTTTAAACATTATACCATCCTTCATCTCCATGTACACTATAACACCACAAACTAAGAGAGAATAGAGAAGATTTCAGAAAAAAATATGTGGGACTTCTAAGGAATTTGTAGAAGAAAGACACACAAATGGCTAAGCATATAATCTTTTAAAAGTATTACAATTTTCTTAATATGAAGGATTGTAAAAAAATAGTTACCAAAAATGTGTTGATATGGGTTTTAATTATTATGGAGCAAAATATTTTTTAAGACAACTTATTTTGAAATCCACATGAACCCAATCTAAGGGTTTGAGGCTGAAAAATGATTTCCACACAAAAGACAAATACTGTTGTTAGAAACTATAAAATAAGTGTTTTTTAGGGGTTTCAGATCTCACTAGTTCAGAATAAAAGCACTGGCAAAGCTATGTGCCAAGACAGGAGGTCAGAATGTGGCCTCAAATGGTCCAAGCAAGACTCCAGTGGTTTACAGGTTCTTTTTGGCCTTAAATTCAACGTTAGTTACACTGCATTCTCATCAGCTGGAGGGACACGAATCGGTGTTAATACAGGTGTCTGCCCAACAGATGGAATGCCCAAAAGAACAACTTTTTAACTGTTTTATATGGGGCTGTGTGTGTGTGTTCAACCATTTCATGTATTTATTTAAACCAAAGGCACAGTAATAATGTTCATGTCAGAAAAAGGAGGAAATCACATAATTTTATATTCACCTATTACAGTCAGCACTTGTGGAAAACTATGCCGGTCATGAGAATGCAGACCGCATAATTCTCACTTCTATTATGGAAGTGAGAAGAGCTCACATTTATATATGAATGTATTTTTTTTAAGAAACAAAATCTCAACATTTTTAGAATGTTCCATTAAAATGTTCACCATGTGATATAGCAACTTTTAAAAATATATTCGCATAGTAATCTTTTTATAATATCCTATGTTGGATTAATTTTAATTTTCTTTCAAATTTAAATGAAATTGTGAGTCCAACTTTTATGAATACCAATTCTTTCCTTGAAGAGAATGCAGATTGGCCTTTCTTATCCACAAATAGACAAAAAGTGCATCTAATTAAGTCCCTTCTAAATTTTAAATGTGAATAATTAGGATGAATTATAGGAAAACACTTATCTATTTTACTTAATTTTTTTATTCGTGTATGTCTAACACTAAACATTAAGTGAGAAATATTCAAAACAAATAAAGGTACCAATAGAAACTATTTAGTGTTTACATCAGTACTTTTAATTTGATATTCTCAGAGCTCAAAAGAACAATCCAATATATGGATTATATAAGAAATAAAAGAATGGAGTTTTCTATGGACTTGCTACATGTTATGATTCAAGAATAGACAAATATATGTCATAGTATTTCAAATATAATTAGAATGATTTCAAATATTGTCATAACATAATTTCATATATTCATGTATTTGACAAATATTTACTGAGTGCCTATTATGTAGCAGATACTGACATATGAGGGAATATAACAGTGAACAGAAGAGACTAAAATACATGTCCCAAAGAGCTTTCTCTCCAGTAAAGAGAAAAATAATATTCCCAATTACTCTCAAAAACCGCAATTACTTTTGCACCAACTTAATAAATTAGTTCAACTGGGACTATGAAATAGTTTTGGAGAGAAGGGGTAAAATTTTAGACAGTGTGGCAAAGTAAGCCGTTACTGGAAAGTGGCCTTTGGAATGAAGATATGAAGAGAGTGAACGGAGTGAGGGAGCCAGACATGCGTTTATCGGAGGAAAGGCTTTTCAGGTTGAGCGCATTGCATGCATGTGCAATGTCGGGAGAATGCCAGGATGTTCGTAAAGCAAGGGGACCACGGTCTGGGCCTTAGTGTATTTCAGATTCTCTTCAGGTGTCACTTCATTCATGAAGCATCCCCTGAATATTTCTCTTCAATGTCCTGTAGAACAGGTTTAAAAATCTGAATGGTTCCAAGTGTCTTGTCTTATTAATTAGCTTATTTATGGAATATCCTCTATATACAGGGTCTGTGCTGATCATTGCGAATAGAAAGAGAGAGAGAAAATAAGTTCTTAAAGAAGTTCTTGGTCTAGTACATAAAACGTCTTAATACTTAAGTAGAATCAACTGTGATACATAAAAACATTGTAACTGTACAAGTTACAGTCATAATACACAGGGAAATAATTGTTGGCATTTTGGAAAAAGGAAAGGGAAAAATAGACACACACATGTGTGCACACATACACATATTTTATTTAAGCAGCAATGTTTCCAAATCAGGAACTATGTTTTACAGAGAAGAGTTTCCCAAGCACCCATATTATCAGAACCATCTCAGGTACTTGATGAAAAAACAAACAAACAAACAAAAAAACAGATTAATGGACTTCACTGCTATAAAGTTAGACTCTGCAACTCTGAGTTGCTGCCAATAGAATCTGTATTTTAAAAGTTCTCATTTTAATGTCAATGATGAGTTGAGTCTGGTTACCAGAAGAGTCTCAGGCAAATCAGGTCACCCTACTTGTAGGTTGCAGATTGGTGACCCTTAGGTACATGGGGACATAACTTATTTCTATCAGTCATGAAGTTTTGCACAAAACTCAATAGATCTTCAAATAACACAGTTATCAAATCTACTAGTCCCGTTCCCCTAAGTTTCATCAATCCAAGATTAAGCCCTTTAATTTTGATGTTTGAAAACCTAGAAGTGATTGCTTTTGACTGGAGATTTTTAGGTTCCATGCTTTTCTTTTTGATACTTACTTTATGTGGATCAAATTCGTTGAACCTCAGAATATCAGACTAATAACAACATGGAGACTAAATCAATAGCACAGCATTAAGGTCATCCTCAACCTGTTATAGTGTTGATTCTACTGCAGGTGTGATGCCCTTGACAGGGAGGTTGATATATGGTTGTGTTGTACTTTGACAGGTTTCTGCTTCTCAGGGCAAAGAGTTTTCAGCAAATGATTGTTTTGCTTATTGATGTTCTTTTTTTTTACTCTTTCTTGGGAAAGATCAGTGTGCTGTGTCTCTGGATTAACAGGATAAATCTAAATTAATAACATTTGTTTGAATCTACTTCAAAGTCACATAAACATGAATTTATAGAAATTATAGCCTCCTTCTGTGAAACTCAAAATCATTTTTAAATAATGATTTTTGTCATAGCCCTTATGCCAGAGAGTCTGCAAATAGATTTATGTGTATTCCACAATCTGACAGGCACAGTCAGGGGTTCAAGTGACTTAGTCTAAACTATTAATCAAAGTAATTACTAATGTTTCCTAATAATACCCAAGGTTTTCAATAAATAAACATAAAATTGTATTTTCCTTAAGGTACAGATATTTAAAATATATGATCATATTTTCATGTAAAGATTTCCTTAATATTGATTCAATATAAACAAATAAGATACATTTTGCTCTGGCAGAATTAAATCAAAATTAGAATGTATCTGTAACTGAAATACTAAAAATATCAAAGAATTACAGTAAAGACATAACAGAACTTAATCTAGCATGTGCTATCTATTTAGTAATTTAAACTGTTCATCCTAAGCATATGTATCTCTCATAAAATGTATACTGTTAAAATTCTTGTTAAAATGGCTTGATGTCAAAAATAGGAAATTGGGTAAAGATAGTCTCTTTAACAAATGTTGTTGGCAAAACTGAACATCCACATGCAAAAAGAAAAAAAAAAAGGAAATTGGACTCTTATACCACACATACAAAAATCAATTCAAAGTGGATTAAAGTCCCACATGTAAGACCCGAAACTATAAAACTCCTAGATGAAAACATATGGGAAAAGTTTTATGACATTAGTCTTGGCAATAATTTCATGACTCTGACACCTAAAGTACAGGCAACATAACCAAAAATAGACAAGTGGGAATACATCAAACCAGAAAGCTTCTGTACAGCAAGGGAAACAATCAACAAAATGAAAAAAAAAAAAAAAAAACCGAGAGAATGGGAAAATATTTCCAAATCTTATATCTGGTAAGGGATTAATCTCTAAAATATATAAGAAACTCTCCAACTCAACAACAAAAACAACAATGATAACAAAAACTTTATAATCACATCAACAAAAATGTTGGGTCGAAGGTGTATATTCTTTGCGACACTATTCACAATAGCAAAACCTGGAATCAACCTAAATGCCCATCTGTGATAGACTGGATAAAGAAAATGTGGTACACATACACCAAGGAATACCATGCATCCATATCATATCCAATGATACCATGCATGAATACCATGCATGAATACCATGCATCCATATCATATCCAATGATAACAAAAACTTTATAATCACATCAACAAAAACGTTGTGTCGAAGGTGTATATTCTTTGCGACACTATTCACAATAGCAAAACCTGGAATCAACCTAAATGCCCATCTGTGATAGACTGGATAAAGAAAATGTGGTACACATACACCAAGGAATACCATGCATCCATATCATATCCAATGATACCATGCATGAATACCATGCATGAATACCATGCATCCATATCATATCCAATGATAACAAAAACTTTATAATCACATCAACAAAAACGTTGTGTCGAAGGTGTATATTCTTTGCGACACTATTCACAATAGCAAAACCTGGAATCAACCTAAATGCCCATCTGTGATAGACTGGATAAAGAAAATGTGGTACACATACACCAAGGAATACCATGCATCCAAGAAAAAGAACAAAATCATACCCTTTCCTGGGATGTGGATGGAGCCATTGGACATTATCCTTAGCAAATTAACACAGAAAAGGAAAACCAAACACCACATGTTCTCACTTATGAGTGGGAGTGAAATGGTGAAAACACATGGACACATAGAGGGAAATAACACACACTAGGGCCTTTCAGAGTGGAGGGTGGGAGGAGGGAGAGGATCAGGGAAAATAACTAATGAGTACCAGGCTTAATACCTGAGCAATGAAATAATCTTTATGAAAAAACCCCATGACACAAATTTACCTATGTAACAAACCTACACATGTACCCCTGAACTTAAAAATACAAGTTGAAAAAAATGCAATAGGCAGCAAGTGTCTGTGAGGATATGGAACCCATGCATGGTGTTGGTGGGAATGCAAAATAGTGCAGCTGCTATGGAAACCAGTATAAAGATTCCTTAAAAAATAAAAAATAAATAAAAACACATGATAAAGCAATTACACCATGGATATCTATCCAAAATAATTAAAACCAGGATCTTGAAGAGATATTAGCACTTCCATGTTTATCACAGCAACATTCAACAACCTAAATGTTCATTAATGGATGAACAGATAAAGAAAATGTGGCATATATACACAATGGAATACTATCCAGATTTAAAATAAAGAAAATTCTGCAATATGTGTCAGCGGAGATCGTGCCCTGCACTCCAGTCTGGGTGACAGAGCAAGGCTCCATCTCAAAAAAAAAAAAAAAGAAAATTCTGCATTATGCAATGTGGATGAATCTTGAGGATATTATACTAAATGAAATAAGCCAGTCACAGAAAGACAAATCCTGCATGATTTCACTTGGAGGAGGTTTCTAAAATAGCCAAATAAAATAGCATAATGGTGGTTTCCAATACATAGGTGTAAAATTTAAGTTGTGCAAAATAAGTAAGGTCTGGAGATATGCTGTGTAATACTGTGCCTCTAGTCAGCATTACCACATTGTATATTTAAACATTTAAGAGGATAGATCTCAAGTTAAGGGTTCTTACCACAATAAAATAAAATAGAAAAATTTTAAAAAATGGCTTAAATTAAATTAATGTGTAAATTAAGAAGAAACATAATAAAAATTACAGTTCAAGGTCACATGAATTTACAATTACACACTAAAGTTAATTAAGGTTTCAAAATAATAGAAAAATTATAAGAACACTAGATTCTTATGCAAAACAAACATGCCATTGGCATTAGGATAAGTCCTAGCAAACCTAAAATCCTGTCCACCTGTGAAATTTGGGCTTTCAGGCCTTTGGACACACCTGAACTTAGACTGTGGCTGAGAAGTCACACTAAGCTCCTATGACCTAAATGACTCCCTTGCCTGTCTGCCTCTCTGTCCCAGGCAGATACATCAACAGAGATACCTATTACTATTCGAATGACCTGTGATATGGCTTTGCTGTGTCCCCACCCAAATTTCATCTTGAATTATAATTCCCATAATCCCCACGTGTCGTGGGAGGGACCTGGTGGGAAGTAATTGAATCACAGGTGCAGTTACCCCAGGGCTGCTGTTCTTGTGATAGTAAGTGAGTTTTTACAAGATCTGATGATTGGGTAAGGGGCTTTTGCTCAGCACTTCTGCTTTCTGCCACCATGTAAGATGTGCTTTTGCTCCTTCTTCACCTTCTGCCACGATTGTGAGGCCTCCCGTCATGCAGAACTGTGAGTCCATTAAATCTCTTTCCTTTATAAATGACCCACTATCGGGTGTGCTCTTACAGCAGCATGAGAACGGAGTAATACAACCTGTTATGATAATTTCTGAGACCAAGTATAACTTAGTACCAATTAGAAGAAATAGAAGGGTAGGCAGCTCCATTACAAGGAAAGCCAATTTCCTCACTCCTCCTACAGGGAAGGTGATTTGGAGACCCGAGCTTCAGGTTTCAACTCTGGAAACATTGTTTACCCTGCAATGCCTTCAGTTCTTCAGTCTTTTGTATCTTGCTATCCATCCAAAGCTCTTGCTAATACCAATCTTTGCATTCTAGAAAACTTGAATGCCACATGCAATAATGCAAACATTATTTTCATCAGACCACTCTCCTGCTTAAGAAGAATCGGAAATTTTCTACCAAATCAATTTCAAAATTACTGTCTTGTCATAGCTCTCAGTCATATCTTAGAATCTCCCAACATCAGTCTCCCCTCTAAGCTACACACACAAACACACACACCATGGCCTCACACTTTTCAACTTGAAATGATTTACCCTAAATCTCACTGTAGTTCAACATCCATGTTTCCTATGGGAGGATGTTCCATTTCTTATATAAAGCCTTCTCTGAATGCCACAATCCCCCCTGAAGCCCATTTCTGAATGAATTCTGATCATATGAGATAGAATATATCATGATCCATTGTTTTCATTTTAAAAATCTATTTGCTATATTTGTTTACCAGTATTACCATAAAACCTCTGAATATTGTGAATAGTGCTGCAATAACCATACATGTGCATGTGTCTTTATAGTAGAATAACTTATAGTCCTTTGGGTATATACCCAGTAATGGGATTGCTGGGTCAAATGGTATTTCTGGTTCTAGATCCTTGAGGAATTGCAACACTGTCTTTCACACTGGTTGAACTAATTTACACTCCCAACAGTGTAAAAGCATTTCTATTTCTCCACATCCTCTCCAGCATCTGTTGTTTCCTGACTTTTTAGTAATTGCAGGGACATAGATGAAGCTGGCAACCATCATTCTCAGCAAACTAACGCAGGAACAGAAAATCCATCACTGCACGTTCTCACTCATAAGTGGGAGTTGAACAATGAGAACACATGGACACAGGGAGGGGAACATCACACACTGGGGCATGTCAGGGGGTGAGGGGCTAGGGGAGGGATAGCATTAGGAGAAATACCTAATGTAGATGATGGGTTGATGGATGCAGCTAACCATCATGACAAGTGTATACCTATGTAACAAACCTGCATGTTCTGCACATGTATCCCGGAACTTAAAGTATTAAAAAAAATAAACTCTGAATAAATCAGTTTTTGTTTTTTGTGTTACAAAGAGAACTTGGAACAGTTCACGGTACCTGATATTACAATCTGTCATCTTACACTTCTCCAAAAAATATTTTGATAACTCCCACTCCCTCAGGAAAGAAAGAAAGTTACACTGAATAAAATGCAAGGGCTAATGATTTCATTCCCTACCTCTGTCCCACTCAATTTTTCTCCAAATCCCTTAATCACTGCCTTCCCATACCCCCTCCTAGCTTCTCTGTGACTATGGTAAACTACCCCAGAGATACCTTAAATCGGTGCCCTATTTGTTTATCTTTGCGATTTCCCCTGCCTAAACACCTTTTTGCTTTGCTTATTCATATATGTACTAGTTCTTCAGACCTAAGTTTCAGAAACTTAGAAATAACTTCCTCTAGTCCAGAGGGCAGGTTCCCTAGTATATACTGCTCCTATGCTACAAGAGTACCCTGTGATGACTCCCATACTGTCAACACTATCTAGTGACTTCTCTGTCTCTGAGACTGGTTGGCAGTCTTCCTTAGCAAGAACCACATTTTTACTATTGGTCTACTAGAGCCTGGCTCAGTACTTCACAAAAGAACACAACCTGCTTAATATCAACTCCTTCAACTCTGCCTCTTGTGGTAAAGGCCCGGCTTTTCTTGTTCTTTAAATATAGACTCTAATTTCCTATTAAGTTTAAAGCCTAATCAACTGAGATCCTAGTTATCTTTTCTCAGGGGGGTGAAGAAGCCATCCCAAGAAGTAAGGGAAAATGCAAGTATGCCTTATTTCTATGGAGGGGGATAAAAAAGAGAAGAAAAGCAAAATTGTTAAATTTCCAATCAAAATAGTGTTATCATTCATATTTCGTTACTCAGGGAAGAACAATTATTTTAGGCTGGGTATAATTCAGTAAGATGTAGTGGAAAATGTGCTTTTAAAGGCAAAGTCCTCACTTACCTGGACAAGCAATTTAGACTTCACCTCAGAAAACTCGGGTGAAAATGCAAAATACATAAATAGGTAAGAAGGTGATACAGATAAATGAGGGGTGGCTGCATGTGGCCATATTGTCAGAAACACAGTGAGTCACTGGTTGTGGCTGTAATAAAGAACATATTCACTCCTCAGTTTCCAACGATTACAGAAGAAAAGTGAGAGCTCAGTGTTACTGACATTCTTCTGTTTCAAGAAAACTCAGGGTACTAAATTATCACTCAGAATTGTCCCAGTTTGAATTATTAGCAAGTAATTTAATTTTTCAACTAATTTTATGAGAAGGAAAAATCAACTCTGTGGATTGCATTTAGTCAGCAGCCCACATATTTGTAACCCTGATAATTAAAACCAATGAAGACTTCATAATCAGATCTGTGTAATAGAGTTAGGAGTGGACTGCAAAATGAGGTTCATTAGCTATGAATTCCCAAGGAGTGGTTTTTAAATAAACGAATAAATAAATAAGAACCTAAAGACAGAGACCGGTCTGGAAGTTTGTCCACATAGTTTAGATAAGTATTCCATCAGGCCTGAACTAAGGTAGAAACAGTAGAAACTGCGGTTTTGGATATATTTTGAAGTTTATAGTTTAGTTGATATTTATCAACATGTTGATGAATGATAGAAGGAATATCAATAAAGAGGGTTTAGGAAACAATAGATTTGTTCACAACTATGCCATTAACTTGCTATGTGATCTTGTTGATCTCAAGTAGAAAATTAGGGTATTACAGAGAAATGTATCTGAAGAGCTTCTCAAAGCTGAAGCTCTTTCATTCTAGGTTGACATTTTTGGATCTCATGTCAGCCATCTTGAACAACCACTCTAGTGTGCGATTTCAGTCACATGAAGGTTAAGAACAGGCAAAATTAATCTATGGTGCTAGAAAAACAATGCTTACTTACGGGAGGGGGCAGAATGGAAAGGGGAATGAGGGAACGTTCTTGGGTATGGAGTATACCTTGACTGAGGTTTATGTATGTCAAAGTCACTCACCATGGAGCTATCCATTTTACATATGTAATTTATAATGTAATTTTAAAAATGTTTTGTTGAACGATGTTAATATTTTAACTTAGTTTCTCATATTTGGTTGCACATTAGAATCACCTGGAGAGTTTTTCTTAAATAAAAAATTATTTGTTAAGTGCAACACTATGTTAATATATGTATATGTATAGTGCAATGGTTACATTTGGGTAATTAACATTTCATTATCTGACATAGTTTTATCATTTTTCGTGGCAAAAACATTAAAATCTACTCAATCATTTTCAAGCATACTACATTCTTATTAACCACAGTCGTCATGTGGTACATTTCTTGAATTTATTATTCTTATTTGACTGAAATTTTGTATCCTTTGACCAACATCTCCCCAACTCCCATCCCCTCTTCCCAGCCTTTAGTAATCACCATTCTACTCTCTGCTTCTATAGAGAGGCTTTAAAAGATATTGTTACTTAGCTCCAAATTGGAGAAAGTTTGATTTAATACATATTTAGAGAAAAATCCTAGAAACAAATCATATAATTCAACAGCTTATTTATCATAACTTAGATGATTTTTACTTATAGTTATCTCTCTAATCCTTCCAGTATTTTAAGTCAAAGCCTTCCAGCTAAGAGCAACCAACACCATTATAAAGTTAGGCTTATTAAAATGCTTGACAGGGAGAATGTATATCACAGGAAGTAAGGGGGGTCTGTAAAGGAGAGAGTCAGGGAAGGATACCTTTAGAGTTTATGGGCCAAAATTACACGACAAAATGGCCTTAGCAGGGATTGGTCTCAATTTTCAAATAAAGAGACTTTACTGGAACTGTTGTCTTTAGAACACAAGTCTAGGTGGTTTCTGCTGGATGGTTTATCTGTGTTCTCACCTTGGAACATGTAGATCTAAATGAGCTGGTGTTGAAGAGTATATTCTTGGATCATCTGTGACTCTTGTGTGGTTTGCTATAATTTATGTGTTTTACAAGTCCTGTTGCAGTCGTTTTATAAATCATGGTTTCTGTTTCAAATCTCAGCACTGCCCTTGGAGCCTAACTGACAGCCAGAATGTTTTTCATTCTATCACGTTAAACTAACGGAACACAAACATTTGCCAGATCTCCCAATCAAAATTGATTTTTAGAAGAACTAAACAAGAATATAATAGAATAAAGAAGCTGGATGTGTTTAATTTCCTTGAACACCCTGCCTGACTTTCCCTGTCTTGCCGACACCTTGTGGTAGGCACACTTCACCTCATTTTTAAGGACCTGAGTCACCGGAAAAAAAATGTCTCTTTTCGTGGGTAGATTAAAATAATAATTTCTGCCCTGAGGTGACTGCAATTTTCTGTTATATCAATCCCATGGTTAGTTTTTGTTACTAAGAACATTAAATTAACAATACGGGAAATTCAATAATATTTTGGCAATAAATCATTCAAGAAGAGTACATGCAAGGCAGGGTAAAGGAGAGGTGTTCTGGTGAAAAGGTTACTTGCAAGATTCCTATTGTCTTTATGACATAATGTGCTTCTTGTCTCCTTGTCTTCTTCAGTGACAAGAAGGAAGCCTCAGCTTGTATGCCTGGCAGTGAGAGAGCAGCATCTTCTCTGGATATGTATCTTTTACAAATGCCCATCACTCTGTGTTTTGCTGTTTAATAACCTCACTCTTAGAGGTCTGACATTTGCAGTAATGAAGCAGAATAACAACAAAAATAGGAAAACATCAGGCCTATGGAAGTCCATGAATGTAAAGAATATTCCTACAGAGGCAAAATTAAGGAGCAGAGGTGATCTGCAGATGCCTACTGTCATATGCCTCATCTTGATTCCATTGGGAACTTTTTTGAGTCATGTTAATGACTTCAAAATATAATGAAGCTTCTCCAAAGATCTTTGTCCAAGGTAAATTATCTTAAAGTGTTAAATCCATAGACCAGATAGAGCTCTCCTTATTAGACCTGAAGGAGTAAATGTAGGATGAGGTATATTTTATTCAGTAGGGAGAACAACATACTGGTTAGGAAATCCTATATAAGACTGGCATTATATTGTGATTTCAGAATACTTCTCTCACCAAAACCCTTGACAGGGCAATTACTGGATAATTGTTTCACCCTCCTGACAGAAGCAATTCTGTATTCAGTCCTTAGCTTTGAAGTACAAGGAGGAAGAAGAGAAGCAGGTGGAGGCAGAGGTGATAGACTACTTCTGTTTCAGTATGTTCTGAAAAAAGTGAGACTAAGAGGATTAATAGTGGAGATATTTTAGAACAATTATGCTTTACAGGTTTCTTAGAGTCAGACAAATTGCCATCAAAAAATCCAAATGATAGAGACAAGTTATCCACCTGATGGCAATTTGGGGCTATAAAGCTTGACAAACACTCCCTAGGTCAAATGAGGATTTGTAAATCATTCACCAATAGGATATGCATAATGAAACACACGTTCTGTAATGGCAACACTTCCCCTCAAAAATATAGTTAACGTTTTTCTAATAGTAAGTTAAAAATAAAAGAAACAGAAGTACGCAAGATCCCTTAATTGGCGTTAGCCCTCAAAGAGCAGTACTGCATGCCGTGTTGTTTGAGGTATTTTAAAATTTTGCTATACCAGGAGTATTGGTAATGGCCAGCTTCTAACCAATGGGGGTAGATTTTAATCATTTCCTCTCTTTGGAGTCAATATCTATGACACATTTTGAACTCATAGGCCAGAAGAGAATTAAATGATAGGTATGGGAGCCAAGAAATCAGATGAAGTAGCTTCTGCAGTCTTGTGTAGCTTCGTTATTGGATCTTCTGAAGAAGACAGGGTCATTGTAATATTTCTTATTGTTATCAGCCTTTTATGGATTATAATGTAATTCCAGTTTCAGCTTCTGTTATTTCTTGATGTGATGTCTGGCAGAGAATGATACCAGAGTAATCTTCCTTATCTGGGAAGTTTGGGACATGGAGCAGATATCTCTAAACTTGAGTGAAGTTTTCTCCCAAAATTTCACAGAATAGGTAAATTCTCAACTGAGCATTGAAACGGACACCATTCTCTGACCCTATGTTAAATAATACTGAATGCAATAAAGATAATTTAACTGCTTGCTTCTGGAATATAAGTCCATGAACCAAGTAAACAGCTTAGCTGTCAAGATTAAGACCTTGCTCATGTAATCACTTTAAGGCTCTTGCCACACTGTGCTCACCAATCCAGAGGTATTAAGTTCTAAACTCTGCCTGGCCTTATCCAGTGCTCTGTCTTGCAAGACGCCTTAAAAATCACTCAGCTCAGAAGCTGCACCTGTGTAAACACCCTCCTCTGACTTCCCTTTTCAAGACACTTCTTTGTCCAAGCAGTGTTCTTCTTTACCACAACAGGCTTAATAAACTCAGTCTTGCCTTACTCAACTATTGCTGTTGTTTTGTTTTTCTTTTAGGAAATTAACAGCCAGCACAACAAATATTTCTTGACTTCCATGACTGGTGACTTTGAGGACTATTTTACTCTCAAGAGAGAAAAAGATAACACCTCTATAATCAAAGGAAATTTTAGGCAGAAATTCAATGCAACAAGAAAAAAAGAGTGTCCCTTTTAAACCAGGAGTTGGGGAGATGATCCCCCTCTTCTTCCTCATCTTATCTGAATTCAGCATTCTTCAGCACCTTGATAGAAATCAAGTTAAAAAGAAAACAACACTGCTCTATAAAATGCACAATTTAGCCCTGTTTTCTTTCCCACCCTGCCCATAGCCTATGTATTTTTTTCATGTTTCTACTGTAGCTTTATGTCTCTGGGTAATCATGAATGTACATTTAACCATTTTACCAGCATTTGTAGCCTAGCAAAGGTTGAATTCCATTGAACTGGTAGATTGCTTTTTAATTTTCTGCTTGGATGGGTTGGTTTTTGTCCTGTGGTTTCCGAAATATTTTATGAGTCTTGATGGAGAGGCTAAAATGCTTGCAAATTTTGCTGATCTCTGCCAAAAGCTGATTAACCCTCCCTCATTCTTCAGAAACCCATGTACCAGAAGCTTTAGTGATGTAAGAAACATGATATATCATTATGAAAAAGGACTTGCACAGGGATTGCAGAATACTACATCTACACAAGGGATATATATGTTTATAATTATTCCGTGTCTATTTTATAGTAGTTTGCTTTTTCTATAGTAAAGGGAAATATTTATGACCCTTAAAAATGTGAAATACAAGACAGCCTAAATATCACCATTCCTTAAATGTAGCCGATGGTCTGTGAATAAAAATTATATGACTTTAAAATGGGCTATGTGTATGAATACATGTATTTTCATTACCCGCTGTTAATTGTTCTGAATTGGGTGGTTATTTCATTTCAAATGAAAATGACCTAGTACCTTATTTCATGTCATTTGTACAATTGATCAGACCTTTGATAACTTAGGTTTTCTACATCTTATAATAAATCTTTTATGATAATGTTTAAAATAATTCCAATATCACATCACAGTTTGTTATTATGATCAATTGTTTGGCTGCTTTTAAACTTATTCTACCTGCTGTCTTTACCATCTCGGTGGACAGTGACTTCATTTTTCTAGTTTGTTAGGAGAAAAGCCTTGATTTCTCTTTTCTGCAATGTTGAAGATTGTGTTGTGCTTGCCAAATGCTTGCTCCCTTCTCTGTCAGATAAAAGAGACCTGAGAGACCTCCCATAGGAGAAGTGGTTGTCCCTACGCAGTCACATGGGCTTGGCCACATTGCTTGGGGCAATGGAATGTAACCAGGTGTGACTTATGCCTTGACTCCATAGGACTTTTAAGAAGATTGCCCACTGTGGCTATGGCACCCCTCCCTGTGCCATGAAGAGAGCATTGCTGTGATAGAAACTGCTCCCACAGCCTGGATTCTAGGATGCATGGTAAACATTAGCACAAGTCAAGCAGCGCCAGGCTGACCTTCAGGTGAGCAGAGCCAGACCCACAGCTGCTTTATGTAACTTGAGCAATGAATCAATGCTCATTGTTGTAAATTACTGACATTTAGGGGAAGACTTGAGGTTGTTTGTCATGGCCGCATAAACTAAAGTTGATTAATATAGCCCACATCCAAGATACTGGATAATCCTATTAGCTCTTCCTTCCAAACCTTCGAAATATTTCCAAAACCAGATTACTTCTCATCACCTTTGTTGCTATTACTGTGGCATAGGCTACCATGGTCTCTCATATGATTATTCTAATAGCCTCCTAACTGGCTTGGCTGTTTCTTCCTTTCCTTTTTGACTCACCACCTATTTTCAACATAATACTAGAATAATTCTTTTCAAATGTAAATCAGATTATGTCATTCCTGTGCTCAAATTCCTTCGATAGCGTCTCACATCGATCACATGACAGCCAAAATTGTTATAAAGACTTACCTTACCATTGTAGGTTCATTCAATCCACCCACCTCTATGCCTGCTCCCTCCCCAGAGTCATCTGCTACTAATATACCCCTTTACTGAACTCAAGGCATACTGGCCTGTTATAGCTCGAACCTGGCCAATGAATGCCTACCTCAGGCACTTACTTGCATTTGCTCTTCCAGCTCTGCCTGAAATGCTCAGTGTCCCAGGGAACAGTAAGGCTGATTTTTAGTTGTTTAGTTCTTTATTTAAATACCATCTACTCAGTGACATCTTCCCATACCACCCAACTGAAAATTGCAAAGCCTCCCCACCAGAAGAGCTTCCCTCCTCCCTTCCTTGTGCTGTCTCCTTGGCATTCACCATCTGACATGATGCATTTTACTAATTTACTTGCCTGACTCTATTAGACTGTGACTCTCATGATGACAGGCTCTTTTTAAATTTTACTTTTTTAATTGAAGCCTGTAACATTGATACAAACTTAGCAAGTTGTTGCACGAATAAAGAAAGAAATTATATGTTTAGGAAATTAAAATGTAGGTATTTTAATGTTTTAAAATAGGCCTTAATTTCATGTTACTCAGAGATGCCTTTCTTATTTTGAAAACTTTTTTTAATTTAACATTTATAATAATAGACAGTAATTCCGTGTCAGATTTATCTCCTAAATACCTTTTCTCCCTCCAAATAGGGCACATTCATAAGGTTGATAGGATACAGGTATTGTCATGTATATTTCAGCATCCAGCAAAATTTCTTGTCTATCAAAACTTACTGGCATGCCTAGCACCATAAATTGTTAATTTTCTCCCCCAATCCATGCCTTAAGTTATTAAACACTAGGGGACTCGGGGTAATAATGTTAACCCTTCAAATATAAATGTCTTTACCTTACACAAGATTCACTATTGAAAAACAGCTAATTTCATATTTGGGATTATTTTAATGGTTAAATTCTAGAGTAATTATTTGATTAAAAATACTATGCTTTTGAACTATTTGCAAATAAAGAGGTTTCTCAAATTAAAAAGATTGATGATTCTTTTTTGCATTTGTTAATATTTTGGGGAAATGTGTTATCTGTGGTACATTTTCACAATCACAGCATCTCATGAACACGACCCTGTGTGTCCTTGACCCTTTGTGATGTGACTAGAGATGTCCTGGAATGTTTTATCACACAGCAATAAACAACTGATGCAAGTACATTATTTGTTTTTTTCTTCTCTAGATGCATTAGTTTCTTTTCCATAAAGCTACAAATGATTAGTCTTTAAGAATGGTGGTGGGGGCGGGGACACAGGGGCAGCAGCAGTGAGCAGTCAATACTCTGCTTTTCTCATCCCTCCTTACTTCCCTTCCACCTGCTTCTCCGTGTCTCTCATTGCCTCGCCCTCCCCCAATGGATCATTAAAACTGTAGAGGAAAGAGTACTCAAAGACTTTCCTGTTTCTTCTTCCTTTGGACCAAAATACTGAATCTCAAACATAAATCCCCATTTGGAAAGGGTTTCCTTTATTATTATTAATACTCATATTAATGATGTGGAACTAATGCTTACTCTTAGCTGCTCTCTTCTATGTATGTAAGTAGTGGCAGACATTGCTTCTAACAAGTGAGCAATTGCAGAGAGAAAAACGACTTAGAATGAAACATACAGATTCCAGTGAATATTGCATAATTCTGAGTGCAATTTGCTGTTCTTTGCTAAACATGTTTTGAAATAACAATCCATCATCAGGTGGCAAAACTTTAAATTAGATTAGGAATCACACGTGTCTGCTTTTTTCTCATTATTATAGAATGAGGAAGAAAGGAGAAAACAAACATGGATATTGGATGATTGCATGCTGTTGCAGCATAATACTTACCTCACTGAAGTTCCTGATGAAGAAAATTCCTTTTACATAGTTTCTCTTTTAACCTTAATTTTCATCATATTTCTTTGTGAACATAATTAAATGCCACCATCAAGGAAACTCCATGCATCTACACCGAATGATCATAAAGTAGGGAATACAGTTCATGTGAGATGAATTGTTTTTTAAAGCATACTCTTTGGACATAAATATGGGAACAATAGACAATGGGAACTACAAGTGGGGACAGCAAGGGAAGGCAAAAGGGTTGGAAAACTGCCCTTTGAGTACCATACTGAATACCTGGATGAAAGATTCAATCGTACCCCAAACCTCAGCATCACACGATATACTCTTATAACTAACGTGGACATGTAGCCCTTGAATCTAAAATAAAAGTTGAAAAAGCTCACATTGCGACATACAAATGTATACAATTGTCAATTACAATTAAATAAAAAAACAAATTAGAAAGTTTAAAGTTTGTATAATTAAATAAATGTTGGTTGATTACTTAAAAAAGGTAAAAACATTCTTGTAAGAGATTTGAATGGCATGCCTATCAGGAAAACCTACCATGATCATATATATATGAAAATACTTTTAGGTAGTGTATATTGTATCATTTTTTAAAAAATTAAAACTACTTTTGTTTACAAAAGTGGTAAATAGGAAAGATCACGTGGCATGTCTAAATGTGTATGAGTGTGTGTGTGTACATCAACTATATAGAATTTTAGGATGTACACAAAATATTTCTCTTACATTGCATCTCAGCAATTTTATGCCTAATCATTAAGTGATACTATTTTTGTTTATGAGCTATGGAAGGAAAACTTAATTCTGATTGCCTAAAATCATAATGGCAGTAAATTGCTCAGCTTGGATTTAGACTCTAGTCCTGAGTGTAAAGCATGCAGTATAGACAGACAGGAGGTATTGACTTCGTAGGAACTATAGAAGGAACTTACTCTTAGCTGCTCTCTTCTATGTATATAAGCAGTGGCAGACATTGCTTCTAACAAGTGAGCAAACTTGTTAGAAGAGAATTCTACTGGTAATGTCTAAATTGTAGTAAGTTAAAAGTAGGTCTGAAAACAAGCCTTATTATTACTTTAGATAGTATGTATCTGCATTTTACAATATATGAAGTCCCCTGTTCTCAATGGCCAGGAAAGATAAGAAACGTGTTGTTCTCATTTCCCCGTTTGATTACTGAGCATACGGTTCAGATAAACAAAACTTTTCTATCCATAGGATCTTTTAATCTAGGTCAGACATATTTCTACAACACTCTTTGACAAATTGCTGGTTGCATACAGAGCACATTTGCAATTGATAAATGCGGAGACTGTCAAAAATAAAAGACACTCATATTGTGTCACTGTTATTTCTACGCCAGCCAAACCCACTTTCATGACAGGTGTTCCTAAAGCCTCAGGAGTCTGGGAGGTTTCTGTTGCTGTCTTTGACACTCTGCATATTTTACTTCCTTTCAAAATATTGTAAAGAAAATTAACCCAGAATATGAGAAAGTATCCCCTGGAAACAATCAAGTTCAATTTTATTTGTAGGCTTGAATTCTATATTTTTACACTCACCAGAAAGTCCTCCTTCCCCCCATTTTTCTCCTATGCAGACTGTTTTAGTATCAGAAGGCTTTCAAATGCAGCAAGTCGGCCATTTGACCATCCTCTGATAAAATGCAAACTTCCATTATAAATTAACTTACACCATCTAAAATGACATGTGTAGAACTTTATATTAGGTCTGATTTTCCCAATTAAATTGGAATTTTAAGTAGACTATTTTTAATTCAATGCATTTCTAACTTGACTTTAATATTTACATTACTCTTTACTTATGTTATTGCCAAAAACATCTAGTATTTTATCTATAATTAATAAATAATTGTTAAGAAACACAGCTTGCAATCTTGGGTTAAAACAGAGTAAGGAGAGAGCAAACAAAACTGAATATTACATGCAAAACTGGCCCAACATAAAGCCACGAAGATGGTTTCCCATCCGCTTGGAATCATAACAGCAATGGGATCCAGAGATGGGGTCAGGAACAGGGAAATGACACAGACGGACTGAGAGGACTCTGAAAATGAACTGGAATTATCTTATTTTTATTTCAAGATTGACTCTGAAGCCGAAATGAATATGAAGAATCATGAAACACAAATCTTATCGTATTCCAGCAAGGGTAGTGTTTATAAGACTTTGTACTTTACAATAAATTATTGTTCTATTAGGAACAATCACTTTTTCTTTAAGATTCTAGTTCTCCCTTCAGCAATACACAAGTGAACACATTGAATAATGTTAAAATAAAGTTACTTTGGCCGGGCATGGTGGCTCAAGCCTGTAATCCCAGCACTTTGGGAGGCCGAGACGGGTGGATCACGAGGTCAGGAGATCGAGACCATCCTGGCTAACATGGTGAAACCCCATCTCTACGAAAAATACAAAAAAAATAAAAAAAAATAGCCTGGCGAGGTGGCGGGCGCCTGTTGTCCCAGCTACTTGGGAGGCTGAAGCAGGAGAATGGCGTAAATCCGGGAGGTGGAGCTTGCAGTGAGCTGAGATCCGGCCACTGCACTCCAGCCCGGGAGACAGAGCGAGACTCCCTCTCAAAAAATAAAAAATAAAAAATAAAGTTACTTTACATCTCATAATGTTTACATTTCCAGTGTTTTTCCTTTGGTTGCTTTATCTTCATCTTTTCTATAACATGGCTAAATTTTTTGGATTGTCTTTCCAAATTCCCTTACCCACAAATAGACATTAGCCTATAGGTAGATTTATATGGGCACATATGATGTTGGAGCTTCAAATTTCCCACTTTCATAGGCCACCTTTAAAGCCCTGGGTATGAAACTAGGCTTTCACTTAGTCATTTGTTTTTCATAAAATTTTTGAAAATTTCTAGAAAAGTGCAACTGATTCAGAGGGCTGTATGATTCAGCTTTTGTTGTTGTTGTTGTTGAGACAGGGTCTCCCTCTGTTGCCCAGGCTGGAGTGCAGTGGCTTGATCTCTGCTCACTGCAACCTCCACCTCCCAGGTTCAAGCAATTCTCCTGCCTCAGCCTCCTGAGTAGCTGGGCTTACAGGTGTGCACCACCACACCTGGCTAATTTATTTTTATTTTTATTTTTTAGGAGAGATGGGATTTCAGCATGTTGGTCAGGCTGGTCTCGAACTCCTGACCTCATGACCCACCCACCTCGGCCTCCCAAAGTGCTGGGATTACAAGCATGAGTCACTGCGCCCGGCCAGTTCTGCTCTTAATTCCCTCTATGACCTTCTCTTCTGTCAAGTGGTGGTAGAGTGTCTGATAATTTTTCTAGAGTCTGAGTAACAAAATGTTAAATTGGAGTACATTTCGTTTCGGTTAGTAAGAGGAAGTTAAACTGTTTGCAGTTACTTCCATATAGAATTAAGCTACTGCTATCTATTTTGATATAGAAATGAGTTCCAATATATGCTTACAGAACATTGTGCCAACAGACCCCAAGCTGTGACATAAGATTGTGGGGCTAGATGTCAAATTCTGATAGTTATATCACATAAAATTGTGTCCTATATAATAACACTCCAAGTATCAGAAGAATGTGGGAAGAATAAAGAAAGTTGGAAATGTTCAGAGCCTGAAGCTAGTCAGTGAATAAATCTAATAACCAGCTGCATGAAATTATAAGCAGATAACTTTTGCATCCCTCATCAACATACCTTTCCATGTTTTTATTTTAATCATCCAATACGGAATTTATTGAAATCCCTGTATATTTTGAAAGCATATACTGTGGAATACTAAAATCATAAATTTTGAAGAACCATGAAAAAAAAGCCTAATCTATTTCTCTGTTGAAAATGTTGACATTTTGTTGTAGTGTTAAGAAGGAATCAAAGTATATTTTCATTTCTCTCCTCATCATAAATAAATATTCACTTTTTTGAGGTGTAAATTTTCTATTACTTTTTAAAATTTTTAAAAGCTTTTTTCCCCTAGTTCCAGCTCTTTATCACCAAGATTATAATTTTTCTTTTTCTTTTTTTATGGAAACTGCCAGTACTTTCTTAACATACCTCCCTCAATCTTGTCCAAGTTGATTCCAAGATGTTTCATCATTTTTCACTTCAGTAACTAAATAATGCTCTTTCTGTTTCTTCATACATCTTTTCCCCCACGTGCTCAAGAAGTTTATGTTGTTTAAACAAGTTATGGGGCCGGCATGGTGGTTCATGCCTGCAATCCCAGCACTTTGGGAGGCCGAGGCAGGTGGATCACCTGAGGTCAGGAGTTCGAGACCAGCCTGGCCAAACCGCAGCAGTAGAAACCTCGCCACTACTAAAACTACAAAAATTGGCTGAGTGTGGTGGTGCATGCCTGTAATCCCAGATACTCGGGAGACTGAGGCAGGAGAATCACTTGAATCCGGGAGGCAGAGGTTGCAGTGAGCCAAGATCATGCCACTGCACTCCAGCCTGGGCAACTGAGTGGGACTCTGCCTCAACAACAACAACAACAACAAAAACAACGAAAACAACAACAACGCTGTAAATGATTAGCATCTTTATAACATTCTAAGTCAACCTATGCCTTCCAGGCATTTACTGATTACCTTAACATGAATATTTAGAAGACCATATATTTCATATACGCTTTGCCTTTGTATAGAACTTCCCTAGATTTCCTTTGCAAGACAGCTTTTATTTTTTAACTTTTACTTTAGGTTCAGGGAAACATGTACAGGTTTGTTACATATGTAAATTGTGTGTTCACAGGGGTTTGGTGTATAGATTATTTTGTCACCCAGGTAATAAGCATAATACTGAAGAGGTAGTTTTTCAATCCTCATCCTCCTCCCTCTCTCCATCCGCAAGTAGTCCCCAGTTTCTGTTATTCCCTGTTTAGTGTTCATATATACTCAATATTTAGATCCCATTGATGAGTGAGAACATGTGGTATTTGGTTTTCTGTTCCTGTGTTAATTCGTTTAGTACATTGGCCTCTAGCTCCATCCATGTTGCTCCAAAGGACATGATCATTCCTTTTTATGAATGCACGGTATTCTATGGTGTATAAACTGTGTACCACATTTTCCTTATCCAGTCCACTGTTGATGGGCATTTAGGTTGATTCCATGTCTTTGCTAGTGTGAATAGTGCTGTGATGCACGTATGTGTGCATGTGCCTTTATGGTAGAATGACTTATATTCCTTTGGGTATACACACAATAATGGGATTGCTGGATGGAACGGTAATTCTGTTTTGAAGTTTTTCAGAAACCGTCGAACTACTTTCTACAGTAGCTGAACTAATTTGCATTCCCACCAGCAGTGTATAAGCATTTCCTTTTCTCTACAACCTCACCAGCATCTGTAATTTTTGGACTTTTTAATAATCACTGTTCTGACTGGTGTGAGACGGTATCTCATTGTGGTTTTGATTTGCATTTCTAATGATTAGCGATGTGGAGCATTTTTCATTTGCTTTTTGGCCACGGTGTATGCCTTCTTTGGAAAAGTCTGTTCATGTCTTTTGCCCACTCTTTAATGGGGTTGTTTTTCACTTGTAAATTTGTTTAAGCCCCTTATAGGTTCTGGATATTAGACTGCTTTTGGATGCATAGTTTGTAACTATTTTCTCCCATTCCGTAGGTTGTCTGTTTACTCTGCTCTTTCTTTTATTTTTCCTGAATAAAAGCTCTTTAGTTTAATTAGGTCCAATCTGTCAATTTTTGTTTTTGCTGTCACTGCTTTTGATGTCACCATCATGAAATCTTTGCTAGGTCCTATGTCCAGAATGGTATCACCTAAGCTATCTTCTAGGGTTTTTGTAGTATTAGATTTTACATTTACATCTTTAATCCATCTTGAGTTGATTTTTTATAAGGGGTAACGAAAGGGTCTGGTTTCAATTTTCTGCATATGGCTAGCCAGTTATCTCAGCAACATTTACTGAATAGGGAGTCCTTTCCCCATTGCTTATTTTGGAAGACAACTTTATTTATCTGCCACTTTGCCATATTCTTTAGTACATTCTAAGGTTTCCTTTTGTTTTACAAGAGGAATTTCCCCCTTTTGCAGAGAACTTCCTTTGTACCTAATTTTTTTTTTTTTTTTTGAGACGGAGTCTCGTTCTGTCAACAGCCTGGAGTGCAGTGGCATGATCTCGGCTCACTGCAATCTCGGCCTCCTGGGTTCAAGAAATTCTCCTGCCTCAGCCTCCTGAGTAGCCGGGATTACAGGCGTGTGCTACTATGAACAGCTAATGAGACGGGGTTTCATCATGTTGGCCAGGATGGTCTTAATCTCTTGAACTCGTAAACTGCCCGCCTCAGCCTCCCAAAGTGCTGGGATTACAGGCATGAGCCACCGCACCCGGCCCCACATTTTAATATTAGCCAATTCAGTATGTTGCCTGCTTTCCTGCCCATGTGAGCTTAGCACTGCTTTCTTCTAAACCATTACCACTAAAAGCTAATCCATAAATACAAATGGCATGCCTCATGTGTCCATTAGTCACATTTACTTATTTTTCTCCTGATCAGTTATTTCTGAGCTTTGAGGAAAGGGATCATAAATGTTCTTGAGAATCACATGAAAGCTCTGAACTATCGCCCTAGAGTACCATCTCATACGCCACATATTTTAATCTCAAGAGTATTGACCCCATGTTAGGAACCCCTGCTCTGGACGCAGAGACAGAAGTTATATACTGACCATTTTATCTGCTTCACAGAGAGACATACAATCATCTCCCAATTCATATTGGATCATTTATTTTATTCGTATATTTTTTCTTTGCTAATATACAAAAAAACTTGAAAACATTTATACTGAACAAATAAATATGAAGTTTCTCATAAGAGGGACCACATGCTATAGACTGTGCTGGTCCATATAAGAAAGGTACATGAAAACCAAAAAAAAAATACTTCTAATTTTCTGTGTAAATTTACTTTCATATGTATTTATTTAGTCTATGCTTTTAGCATTATCTTTCTTCACAGTGCACACCAAAATGCATTTTGTCCCAGCCCTTTTAAAAATATGCAATATCAAGATATTTCCCTTTAATCTCTTCCTAGATCTTTGTATATTATGTCATTGAACCTTGCTTCAGCTTTCCTGATATATTATTTATATTTTAACTAAGGCCTTTTCCTCCTTTTCTGTAACTACAGTGTGATAAAGTCAGCATTTGGTATAACTGAGCTCATCCTGCGTTATCACTTTCTCTCTCTTTTTTAATCTTCACCCTCCAATTCTCATATGTTGACAAGAATGTTCTTATGAAACAACATGGATACTCTAAACACCATTGATGAGTATGTGGCCAGTCTTATTTCATTTCCTCTCCTACCCATTGATACATAATATCCTCACTAATTTCAACAGCATTTGTGATATGCCCTATCTTTCCAAGCTTTGAAGAGTAAAACAATCTCTCTATTCCTGGTTTGTCTAATTTATTGCACTAAGTATAATACAATTATAACTCATCTTAGTCTTCAGGCCTATTTCATTATTTGTTCTTAATATTAAGTGTAAGATTTCTGGGTGCTTGACTATTACTAATGGTAACTTCTGAGCCTATACTATAAATCTCAATTGTATTTGTTACACTGTATGCTAAATGGTCTTCACGTCTTATTTCATTTAACCTTCATAGCAATCATAGCGACTGTGTTACATTGCTTTGTAGATGAGAAAACTAACAATATGAAAGAAAGAACAGTGCACAGAACAGGAATGAACCCAACAGGCTTCCTCCAGAGCTCACATTTTTGCCAAAACTCTCTAACCCATCTTTACAAATTTTACATCAACTTGTCCCATTTATAAGTAATTTTTTTCTGTTCATGTCTTTCCCAGGGTGGATTTCTCTAAGTTCCTTTCCTACTTTTTCATTTACTCATTTTAAGAAAGCTCAAATGGAGTAAAAAGGACCTTCAGTGCCCTAAGAGAGTTTTTAATGCCCTCTTTGAGCAGACTCTGGTAATTATATCAATAGAAAGAAGACAATAAAATGACAATATTTTTCTTTCTATTCATTCACATTTTATCATTGACTGTAGTGGTAGATAAAATTAAAACAAAAGCCATAAAATGTAATGTAAGGAGTTAAATTTCCCTAATGAGGGTTTTGATTAAGAAAATCTGTCCTGGACATGGTCACATTAAATAATTCAGTTTCACTCCTGTGGAAATAAAGTCTCCAAATTTCAATCTTAAATGATTTGGTAACATTTAAAATAATTGAGCATTTTGTTCAAGAATCCCAGCAATACCCTTATACACTTATCAAATATTATATTTTTATGATTTAATGTTAACATCCAAATAAATAGATGATCAACTTTGAACTATGCCTAATTCACTATTTCCTACATGGATTCTGATGCATAGGCTGTCAAGAGATTATTTATTCTTGAAGTAAAATCCATTCCTCAAATGTGACATGCAGAAAATTAATGTGAAATCATCAATTTCCAAGTTCACCTTATTTTTGGTCTATATATACCACCTACAAATGCCATCTGTGTAAAGATAAATTCCAGACATATGACATTGAGCCTGATATTCAACTGGTCCCCTTGCCTTGCTGTCTCATGCATAGTGGCTGAAATCTTCTCTATCTTGCTTTCCTTTGCATTCTCAAAAAATGAGAAAATGCCTAATACAAAACAGGTATTGAATAAAAATTTACTTTTAAAATAAAAAAACCCTGTTTTTGGAGTTCACAATTTAGTGGGAATACAAGTAGGTGACTACTTAATACTTACATAAAATCTAAGCTGTCTTCTTGGGGTTCCTTGTGTTATTTTAAGCCATTTAGTTAATATTATTCATTATGTGATTCCAATTGTGGAGCTTTCGAAGTTAATATAAACCGTGTTAGAAAATGGACAAGTAAAACATATGCAAATCATTATATTTTGTAAAAAAGTGGAGGGATTGGATTTTTTTTCTAAAAATAATGTAAGAGGAATTTTTTATTATAAACTATCGCATCATGGCTGAGCAGGGTGGCCTGTAATCCCAGCACTTTGGGAGGTCAAGGTGGGAGAATTGATTGAGTCCAGGAATTGGAGACCAGCCTGGGGAATATAGTGAAACCTCATCTCTAGTAAAGAAAAAAAATTAATAAAAAATTTTTCAATCCTATTTTATCATGGCCACCATGTAAACTGACATAACTCTTTTATCACGTAGCTTGTGTATGTATGTAATGAGCCTTAAAACATTTAAATTTAAATAAACCCAACTTCTGGGAACTTAACTTGAAATACAGCAAAATGTTTGAACAATTCAGTCTACACGATCTTCTACAGAATTATTTATCAGATCAAACAACTGGAATAAACGAAACAGACAATAGTAGGTGATAGTTTGAATGCGCATCCACCCCCACTAAAATCTCATGTTGAATTGTGATCCTCAGTGTTGGAGGTGGGGCCTGGTGGGAGGCCACTGGGTCATGGGGGAGGATTTCTCAGGAATGGTTGAGCACCATCCCCTTGGTGCTGTCCTTGTGATAGTGAGTTCTCAATGAACTCACCATTTCAATGACCAGAAGATCTGGTCATTGAAATAGAAGATCTGGTCATTGAAATGTGTGTGGCACGTCCTCACTCCCACTGTTGCTCCTGCTTCTGCCATGTGACATGTCTGCCCCTCCTTCACCTTCCACCATAAATGTAAAATTCCTGAGGCCTCCCCAGAAGCCGAGAAGATGTGAGCACCACACTTTCTGTAAAGCATGAAGAACTGTGTGCAAATTAAACATTTCCTTATAAATTACTCGATCTTAGGAATTTTTTATAGCAACCCAAGAATGGCCTAATGTACCAGACGAAAGTTTAAATAAAGCGCTGCGCATCATCAACTATGTTGTCCATAAACGCACATGCACATTAGACAGAAAGAGTTATATGTAACCCAAATTTCAGTAATAGTTTTCTTTGAGTAGTGAAGCTGTGGGTCCCTTTATTAACTCCTATTTTTCTGTTTTCTTTTATAATCTTAGTTTTACCCTAACATACATTTATTTTCAAATCAGAAATAAAAGCTTCACTCAATTAAATGTTTCATGTTTACTGTCTGTTTACGCCCTCTTTGTCTCTTATGAACAACTTTCCCCCAGTGTCCTCACGCGTGATTCTAATCCACTGTGTGGCTCCTTGACTAACATAAGCAGGTACAAAACGGAGATTGGATTTGTGTCACATTAATGACAAATATTATCACTAGTGAGAGTTGCATTGATGAGGTAAAGGATCTGATATTCCAAGGGGATAGAGTTGAAAGGATACTAGCAAGACTACAACCAGTGGTGCTGCAGCTGCCAACTCAGCTCATTTGCAAGCCCATCAATGCCCAGATGCCCTGGAAGCTGCCTATGGAAGGCCTCGAAGCAACATCTCTGGGCAAAAACAGTGTCACTGAAGCATGTATCTTATTTTACATAATAAGCTCATGCCTACCACAATCAATGAATCGATCCATCAAGATAGATAGATAGAGAAACTGAAAAGACAGAAAATGCAAAGAATCATTTTTACTCTTTTACTACCATTTTATTACATTTATTTAGTCAAACAGTCATTTCTTTTTCTCAGTTTGGTATTTCTATTTGATGCAAAGCCACGTTGAATTATGATTAGAAACCCATTTTTAAATAGTTATGCCATTTGTGTTTTTCACCAGTAATTCTCAGATGTAAATGTGGCAACACGAAAGTATGTAAGTGGCATTGTTACAAAATACTTTCCAAAAACAAGTCACTAGAACAAAAACTTCATTTCTTTCTCTAACAATTAGTGCTTTTCACTTTACTTAAGTGAGAACCAGGAGCTTTAATCTATATGCACGAATAGCACAGGATTACCAGGGCCCAAATAATTCAAATTTACCAAGTAATAATAATATTATAATCTACCTACCCCTGATCAACTTATTTCATTTTTTTTCAGCTAAAACAATAACTGGGATCCACTGACCACCTGTGCTTTTTATTCTAGAAAATACTTCAGAATTTCAGTTGTTTTAAAGTTTCTTTGCTTTTCCCATGAAAGCTTCACAATTTTAAAGCAGGCTCTCGTTTTTAGAAACTCCAGGGAGATAGTTTTTAACCCTAGGAAATATCATGAATCTTTCAAACGCTTGCTCAGGAAGCCAGGAGAGCCCTTGAACACTCTCCTTAATTGAAATAATGTTTGTAGAAGGAACAATAATAATATTGTATCAAGAAATCACTGTTTCATGTGATTTCCTATGGTTTATTTTTAAAAGGTGTCATAATTACATACATTTTACACCTTGTATTTATAATATTCTTATATCTCCTAAAGAGTCCTACTGTTCAAATAACATAAGATGAGATATAAGTTGACTAGTGACCCCCTAAGCTCTCTGCTCCCTTCTAAGGCATTGGGGTGGGAAAACAAGGTGACCCTAGAAAGGAATATGGCATGACGAAGACAGTATTTTATGTTGAGAAACATAAATTGTTAGGAAATAAACAAATAAAATAAAACAGAAGAAATGGTCAGATACAATTGTGGTCAGTTGGAACCAAACAATTTTTTTTTCAGTTCTAGGACAGGAAAGCAAATGGCAGTGAGTAATGAAGACTCTTCAATATGCTGTCAAGCAACTATGCTACTATCACACAAGGGCACAGACATGGAAAAAAATGAAATATAGTCATTATGATTTCTACCTTGAGACTCCTATGAATGAGGAAAGATGGTCCCAGGTATCTCTCACCCATTTCCAAACTCTCTAGTATGACTTGAGGTAAGATAAAGAGCCGATATTTTACCAGAGATAAGGAAAAATTATGGGATTACAGATTCATAGCAACTTTTTAAGTGCTCTGAATTTTCTTTATGGGCCTCATATGGGCCATCGACATAGTGAGTCTATGTTTCAACCAGGCGTTTGACAGACTGTCATGATACTCTTGTGAGCAGAATGGCAAAAAGTTTGGTAGAGTTTTAGCAGGTTTAATAGTATGCCCTGGGATATTGATGAATGCTTGACGCCCATCTGGAGTTTAGCTTGCTGGGAATGTGCCACAGAGTTTTGCTTGGACTTTTCAGATTGGAGTTTTTATCAACAACTTGAATGAAGGCACAGGCTGAACAAGCAAAATTAAATGTAATGAAAAAAACAACAACAAAGTACTATATTTAGATTAGAAAATCAATTACACAAATATGAAATCAATTAGACTGGTGACTTGACAATAACTCAAATTGAAAACAAATAATTTTAGTGATTGAATTGAAAATGATCAGAATTAGCCAATAGTTCGACAGTGTTGCTGTTCAAACTTTCATAATCCGAAGTTTAAACAACAGGCATTCACCATTTAGGTCAAAAGATGTATTAGAAACAATTTGCCTTCCTCACACTATATATTTGTATTATTCTATTTACTTTATAAGCATTTTTAAAGAAAGATCTTATTTTATAAATGGTGCACATCCAAAACCACACTGATAAAAGGAAATCATAAACCTTATTGTAAAAAAAAATGGGCCGGGCGCGGTGGCTCAAGCCTGTAATCCCAGCACTTTGGGAGGCCGAGACGGGCGGATCACGAGGTCGGGAGATCGAGACCATCCTGGCTAACACGGTGAAACCCCGTCTCTACTAAAAAATACAAAAAATTAGCCGGGCGAGGTGGCGGGCACCTGTAATCCCAGCTACTCGGGAGGCTGAGGCAGGAGAATGGCGTGAACCCGGGAGGCGGAGCTTGCAGTGAGCTGAGATCCGGCCACTGCACTCCAGCCTGGGCGACAGAGTGAGACTCTGTCTCAAAAAAAAAAAAAAAAAATGGATAAAGGAGGTTGGAAAGGTTATTTTGGACATGATATGATTGAGGGTTGGTGGTGGTTAAAATTAGCTTTATGTAAATATTTTAAAGGTTATCCATGAGAAGGAAATAGACACTCTTTCATACAATAAGGGAATATTGGATCCAGGGAGAAAAATTACAAGGAGTCATATTTTGTCTTAAATGAAGATTCCTAAAATTTTTAATCATAAAAGTAGAGTTCTGTCTAGTACCAAAAGAAGTTTTAGAAATGAGAATTGGACTGAAATTCTACTAATGATATATAAATGTTTAGCCATCTAAATTTATATCTGGCTATTCTATCTAAACTATGAGGACAAAAAAGTATAAGAATGAATCAATGGACTTTGGGGACTTAGGGGAAAGAGCGGGAAGGGGGCGAGGGATAAAAGACAACATATATGGTGCAGTATATACTGCTTTGGTGATGGGTGCACCAGGATCCTACAAACTACCAATAAAGAACTTACTCATGTAAGCAAATACCACCAGTACCCAAAGAAATTTGGGAAATTTTTTAAAAAATAAAAATAAACACTACAAAATAAAATAGAATAATAGATATCATTCTATTATGATTTCTTCCTTGAGATGCCTATGAATGAGGAAAGATGATTCCAGATATCTATCACCCATTTCTAAACTATATAACGTGACTTGAGATAACATAAAGAGCAGATGTTTTACCAGAGATAAGGAAAAATTTGGGGATTATAATTATAATAGATATTATTCTATTATTTTAAATAAAATAGATATTATTCTATTATTTAAAATATAATAGATATTATTATATATTAATAATAGATTTTATTTTGCATAACATTATTTGCTAGTACAAAGTCAGATTGGAGCATTTTGTGCTAATTTTCTTTCCTTCTATTTTCCTGCTACTATAATATCCAAAAATGCTTTCCTGGAATTTCAAAATTTAATTGTGGGTGATAGGAAAATCATCATGGCCTTGACCTCAGTATTTCTATATATTTTTTTCATTCTTAGGCTGCACTGCTCAAAAGTGGTAGACATAGAAGAGTGCTTTCAATGAACATTTCTGCTACTTCCTTTAGAGTTGTATGATGCAGTTATCACAGACCCTAGTTCTACGTGCCAAATAATGACACATGCTGTGGTAATGAAATTTAGAGCTCTGACACATCGCAGTTCACGATTTCTATTTGGAAATGTAAAGCTTGACTTGAGATAACTAAATTTTAATAAAATTTGATAGTTTTGTCTCCAGCATGACAGAGTGTTTTGTGAACAAGGGGTGCGTCAGTGATCCCTCTGGATGGAAATTCACAATCTCAGACAACATTGTTCTATGTCATCTCTCAGGAAATAAAACATGGAAACATCGAATACAGCAACTTTATCTACTGCAAGTATCTCATTAAATTGTCTTTTGCTTTTAAGGAAGAATGACAGTCTTTAAAGTATGATGAGAGTCTAGCTATTGAAATTCATCGGAAAATATTACAAAAAATAGGGAGTGTAGCGCTTTTGTTTTTCAATGTGCTCTATTAAGCAAAATGACTGAGAATTGCATTGATTTACTCTTTATTACTAAAAACAGTGAAAGTCATCATTTGTGTGTTTTACAATTACTGAGAATTGCCTGTTACAAAATTCTCTGGCACTGGAAAACACTAGAGGGAATTAAAGTCTTTGAATGTATTTTAGATTTTTTTAATCTAATTTTTTTCTTAACTAGCCCAGGATTTGGAAGCAGATGATCAAGGTTCAGATCTTAGATTTGCCACTTCCTATTTAAGAGGTCTACTTTATCTTTCTAAATCAGTATTTCCAAAATTTCAAAAATGGTGGATGATTTTAAGGACTAGGTTAAATATTTGTTGAATATAAGTGCAAATAATGCTTCACAAAATCTGATAGTTGGGGTGTTCTCTATAGAAATACAAAAATTTTGGTGTTTAACATAGTGACAGGGTATATTTATTTTATCAGATATTGCCTGTTTTGTATTTGTAATTTCTTTTTGTAACTTTTCTCATTATTTCAAGAAATTGTAAATGCAGTTCACCTTCTTCCAGAGCGATTACTGTAGAGTAATTTAAGGAAAAAAAAATAAATTATTCAGTTGATTTTGGAAATTTCTGGTACAAAAAAGATATTTTGTATGCTATACTCAAAGATTATTCTGTAAACCATGGTCAACAAACTATATCCTGCAGACCAAATTCAGACTACCACCTGTTTAGTAAATAAAGTTTTATGGAAACACAGCCACATTCATTCATTTATGTTTTGTGTGTGGCTGCTTTTGTGATACATTAGCAGAGTTGAGTAGTTGTGACAGAGACTTTATGTCCTAAAAGGCTTAAAATATTTACTCTTTGTTTCTTTATAGGAAAGGCTTGGCAACCTCTGTTACAGACCATATCATTTAAGAAATAATCATTGGGTAGGAGCCTGGTTTGCATTTCTTTCCCTTTGACCCCACTCCCACCTCCAAAATTGTTCTTGAACTCTTGTTCCTCTACTAAGAAGAGATGAAGGGTCAGAGAAGTCAAGTTTTTTGAAGGATAATTAAAATGCCATTCACATTTTCGGGAATATAAGGATGGAGAGTATTGGAGTCAGAGTCCTATCTGGTACTTTGAAAGCTGGAAACTGCACAAAAACTGTGGAGCTCAGCATTGTGTATTTTTTGCATTGATGTAGGAGGGCACTAGAGTAACACAACTTATTTTTGGAGACATCCAGGATAGAATTTCTTTTTTATTTAAGAAGCCCTTTCCAGATTCCACCAGTTAAGAGTTGATTGCTTAAGAGTTCATAGTTTGTTAGATTATACATTTGTTCATTTTGTAAAGTCCTGTATCTTTCTACTTAATTATAAAAAGAAACAATATAATTATAGCTAACAGAGTGGATTCTGGAATTAAAAGGCCATTTCCTCCATCCTGTATAAAGAAGACCTTGGAAAAAGCAGTTGCTTTATAGAAATTGATCAGTATGTGTCATCTATAGAGTATCTAGCTTAGGAAATGAATTTAGAGCCCAGAACAGTCTCACCAACCACTTAGAGGAGTCTACATTCATTCAATTTAATTCAGCATACATTTGTTGATTAACTCTATTACTATCTTTTCCCATGGTGATGAGTGTCATTTTTCTCTTCAGAGAAAAATTCTCTCTCTCTCTCTCTCTCTATATATATATATATAGAGAGAGAGAGAGATAGAGAGTCATATATATAGAGAGAGATTTTTGTATTTGTAATTTCTTTTTGTAACTTTTCTCACTATTTTGAGAAATTGTAAATACATATACATATATATATGTAGAGAGAGAGAGAGTATATATCTAGATATCTAGATATATATTTTATAATATATACAAAACAATGCCCACATACTGTAACATACAAAAGGAAGATGAAAATTAGTAGATTTTTTGCCCAAGTTGATAATGTTATTGTCAACTTAATTATTTAATTAGGATATATCTTTTTTTATTCATTAAATGTTTTGAGTTATTGTAGAAATTGGCAAGAAAATATATTATGCTTATGTTTACTTGTGTATCAAGGCTAATTATTGGGGAAAGTGGGTTGGTATTCATTTCATATTCTAAGTCTCTAAGAAAACAGCTTGCATATTTAATATACTTTATTCATTCATTCTGTATGATTTTTAATACAAATTTTAGTTGCTTCAAGTTTTAAGGGATTTTTTTCCCACAAAATTCCCTGAATTCCTCAGAGAAGCTACAGAGGTAATGATATAAAATATTAATGAAGACATGTACTGCTATGTTGATACTTATTTCACAGGATTTCATGATTACTGAATTTATAAACCAAAGAACTGATTATATATGTACTATTCAAGAGCCAGCTTCTCAGATTTCCAAGTATGCTCAGGGAGACGATACGGAAAATATCCTCCCCTGTGTGTCTGTTTGCTGCTTGGCTTTGATTCCTTGTCTTTACTATACTTCTAGATTTATCCTACATTTCAATTCACTTCTGAAAGTCAACATCAGAAGATCTGCAACAATGAACTACAAAATGGATTCTCAAAAAGCAAAGAGAACTTTTTAACCTCTTTCTGAGTTATACTGTGAAAAAATTGACTGAATGTGAATGCCTCAGTCCAGTACATTCTGTTGTGCAAAGCTGTCTTTATGATTTTACTTTTAGATCATAAAGTAATGATGATATAGGTAATAGAGCTATTTTAAAATTCAAACTTTGAAATGTAGACCCATAGATGAGTAGAATTGAAAAACTCCTGAAGACTTCCCCAACCCATCCTTCCTCCCTCATCTACTCCCTCTTCTCAAGCCTCAAATGGTTCAGGATTTGCCAAGATTGTAATTCTAATACTAGGATTAGAGGCCCTGGTGATCTTGTTCTTTTCAGAGATGCAAATTTCCCTAAACACTTCTCGGTAGATCTGGACATTTAGAATTCACAGCAAACTGCCTTATATTATCAATACTCAATATTAATGATGGCCCAACACTGTTTAAGACATTACACCAAGCACTCCGGACATGACATAGTCATTTTCCTGAAGGAACACATGTTTTTATAGAGATGGAGACATGTGAATCCAAACAAGCATAACAAGGATTATGATAAATTGTTTAATGTAGAAGGAAAACCTTCACAGATGTGACACTGACAGATTGAAAGATAATTAGCAACTGTGTGATCAGAAAGTTAAAGAAAGTCATTCCGTGCAGAGGGAACAGCACACACAAATCAAAAGCACCAACACGTGGTCTTGTTTTCCCAACTAGATTTTGAAGCCATATTATAAACAAGAATTGTGCAGTGTGTCTTTAACATTTAACATTACCCGCTATCTTCTACTTGTAACTCAACTCAGTGAATAACTGAGAGTTGACTGAATCCTAACAAGCATATAAGTTGGTATCATTCATTCCGTTTGAGTTGCATGCATCTATGGTTTTGTTTTAAGTGTATGTGATACCTTTGGACAAAATGTTAGAATTTTTAGGGACATAAATAATTTTATTTTATATTTTTCTCTCTCAAAAAAAAGTTGTATTAAGAAGTAAGCAATTCCCTCCAAATTAAGCATCTGCCAAATTATATTCTACATGCAGAGCTCATGGAAGATTTAGGTGATTGAGGATAAAGTTTAACATTTTAATGAATACACTGAAACTTAATAATCAGCATAAAAATGAACAGGCTACTGAAAAATTTACTGGATGCATAATTTTTTAAGTTGAGTTCTGAACTGCATAGACAAATTTTATTGGTTTATTTAAGTTATTCTTATTCTCCTGAGTTTAATTTTGATTTAAAACCAAAGAGTGGTTTAATTATCAAATATCACCTGATTCTTACAGGTATTCCTATATATTTTTTCAAATCTGTTCTACTCAAAACTAAAAATGAAAATTCCATGAAATGATAACGTTCAATTCTATGGTAACTTAAATATATATATTGGAACTGCATACAGAATTATTTTCATATATTATTCTTACTCAAAAATTAAAACTGAACTGAAATGGGTCATAGTTTAAAAAGCAAGGTGAATAGAACTATTTATTATTCTTTAGTACAGCCAGGCTACCACCCTATGCATTTTAAATAGATAGTCACAGGATAAATGTAAATGAAGAGAATTTGGGAAGCAGGAATCTTAATAGTAAATCTCAGAACACATTTGATTGCTTAAATTTTAAAGCTCCTCTTCCAATGTTTAAATAAGTCATGGTGCATTCATATAATGGGCTATTATGCAGCTGCTAAACAGTATCAAAATCATTTTGTTATGTCTCCAAAATATCTTAAATCAGGCCAGTTCTCTCCATCTGTATGGCTGCTAACCACCTCTCTGTTGTTTTGTGCTATCAATTGAACTAATTCCAGAGTTCCTGGAGTGGTCTCTGCTTCTATTCATGCCCATCAGACAATCCTTTCTTTACAAACCTGCCAAAGTGATCTTTTAAAATACAAATTAACTTATGTCACTCAACTGCCTATATCTCCCGATGGCTTCCAGTTACTTTCAGAATTAAATCCAAACAAATCCCTGAATCTCTCCATGATCTGCGCTATGTCTACCCTCTTATCCCATTCACTGTCCATTCCACATTCAAGCCACATCAGACATTTTCTGATGCTAAACTTACTTTCACCTTTCCACTTTATGTTTTATTGTCCTAGATTACTCTTCTCCAACATCAATACCTAAGTGTCATTAACGTTTCAGCTGAAATGTTACTTTTTCATAGGAGTCTCCTGAAAATCAAATCTCATGTTCCTTTTCGCCAAGTTTTTATTACAGAATAGTGGATTAATTTTAATATAGTAGTCCCCTGTTATCTGTGGGGGATACATACCAAGACCCCCAGTCGATCTGAAACCATGGATATTAGAGAACCCCATATATACTATGTTCCTTTGATCTGATAACCAAGATGGTTACCAAGTGGAAACAAGCAGGTGGCCTGTACACTGTGGATAGACTGAACAAAGGGATGATTTATGGTCTGTATGGGACAAAGCAAGATGACACCAGAGTTCATCACACCTCACTCAGAACAGCATAGGCTTTAAAACTTATGAATTGTTTTTACTGGAATTTTCCATTTCATATATTTGGACTGCAGTTGACCACGGGTAACTAAAACTGTAAGAACGAAACCGTGGATACGGGAGGACTACTGTAATATGTATCAATTTTTGAAAAAGGGGGTAAAACTACTGTGCATACAGTTGTTGTCACTGCAAGAAAGATTTTGAGAAGGAGTTTCCCTTTGGAGCACTGTTTGAATTTCCTTTATAGCCAATAAAATGCTGTTAGAAAAGCAAAGAAGATTGGCAAAGGAAAGGGGGTTCAGGCAACAGAGGGGAGATGAATAAACCTTGTATTTAATCTACATGATCATAATCTCTCCTAATGCATTCAGAAGTGTTTTGGGATTTGGCCAGATGACTTTTTCTCTTCAGGGGTTAGTTGCACAGTCAAGAGAAAGATTAGCTTTAATGGTCATATAGATTACAGACATAGACTAATAAGGAGATGAACTAACATTCCCTCTTGATGTGATAAACTCACTTGCTACATAGCTATAACATAGGGAAATTCAATATTGCCACAAAATGCCCATTCCCAGACTATCCTGCTATAAAACATTCAATTTTCATATGAAGATAATTTATTTTAAATAACTAAAATAGGTTCTTGCATTACCTTTTCCATTTAACAAAAACAGACCATTGGAAGTATTGAAATGGTTGCCAATTTCTAGGGTTATATTCTGGTCTGTAAATATGTGTACCAATGCATGAATCAGAAAAACATAGATACATTTCTCTTTCTTACAATGGTTGTACACAATAGTTGACTCAATCTGGCACCATGTGCTTTTTCCCCCATTACTGACCAGATTGACTATTGCACATCTAATTTCTACCTATGATAGCAAAGAGGCTCTTGAAACAGTTTTGTCTGTGCCTCTAATCAGAACACAGCTACTCTGTCTCATTACTTTTTCTCTCATGTTGAAACTGCAGTGGAAATGAGAGTTATCATGTATAGACCAATCCCTAGTAAAAAAATGTGGTGTTAAGTTTAAGACGATCTACTTCAGCTATCATAGAAGGTGATTCAAATTGTCATTAATATATTATATATTTACATTTGAAAAGTAGTTTAGAAAGTACCAGTACAGCAATTTTACTGACACACTGAGATAGGAATCTATAATGATTAATGATATAGCAGTAAATAGAATTGTCTAAAAGTGATCATAGTATTTCACTCTGGATTTCTTGGAAAATGAGCCAGCTAGGATTGCCCCCACCTCACACCTCATGATTTGGAGGGAATCAGCTCATACTTAGTTTTCCATAGGACTAGTGGTTTTCTGACAATAAGAACTACAAATTCCCTTTGGGGCCAAGGTATTCAGGTACTGGGCATCCAATAAATCTATATTGCCTAGCTGTTAACAACGTCTTTGTTCCTCAATATTCTAGCTTGCTCTTAAGATTCTTTATAAATAGGAAGAGCAGCAAAAGGGGTAGTGGTGGGTGATGTCACCAAAAGGATGGAGCAGAAACAATTTGGCATCACTCTCCTTCACAAAATCACAACTGAAGCAACTATTTGGCACCAAAACTATCACCAGTAATATCCAAAAACTCAAGATTTAGGCTGTGACAATCCATAGGGCCAAAGACAAGTGATAAATTGTGAACACACACTACAATAAATAGATTTCTCTATGCATGATGCCAAGCACTATGCAGAAAATTTCCCCTCAGACATATGTGTCTCACTGGAAAAATGAGATCAAAGCGGACAGCCAGCTTCTCTATTATCTTGGATTTCTCTGCAGGAAGTTAACTCTTGCCTTAATGCAAGAAGTGTTGGGAAGCATTTTGAAGGCCTGTAGGGGAAAAAAAAGAAACCAGAGTACAACTAGAACCAACAGTGGAAGAGGGGCTTGCAACCGTAGTGTGAAAAATTTAGAGACTCTCTCTACAGAAATACTAAATCAGAGAGGCAGTTCAGCAGCACCATACAATGGGAGGCATGCTCCACGGATCCTCTTAGCATGAACCCATAGACAGCCTTTTCACATAGCTGGGATATTTCATTTGGGAAGCCCATCCCATTAAAGAAAGGTGGCACCTTAAGCTTTTGCAAGAGCCCTGGCAAACCTAGGATTGAGGTGACATGTAATGCTAATAAGCAGGCCACAGTCTAAAGTTAAGGGAATTCAACAAGTAAGCTGTACAGTACACCTCTAAGCAGATATAATCCAGGAAGAAATAACCAAGCCAGAAGGCAAAGACTACAATAAATAACCAATTCTTCAATGCAAGAATATAGATGTACATATATAAGAAACAACATGGCCTCCTCAAATGTACAAAGCAAGAAACTAGTGATTGACACTAATGAGACAGTATGAGTTGAGTTACTGGAAGAGAGAGAGAGAAAAAAAAAACACTTTGGTGAGCTTCCAGAAAACACAGAAAAGGAATTCAGAAATTTATTGCAGAAATTTAACAAATAGATTAAAGTCATTAAAAATATCAAACAGAAATCCTGGAACTAAAGAATACATTGAATTAGCTGAATAATGCATCAGAGAGTCTCAGCAGAATCAGTGAACTAAAAGACAAGCTACTTGAAAACAGAGTCATGGGAGAAAAATATTGAAAAGAAATAAAGAACACCTATGAGATCTAGATAACAGCCTTTAAAGAGCAAATATAAGAGTCATTTTCCTTCAAGAGAGGGTTGAGAGAAAGTGAGGAGAAGAAAGAGTATTCACAGAAAGAAAGAAAACTTTGCAAATCCAGAGAAAAACAGATATATTCAGTTACAGAAAGGTCAAGTATCATCAAGTAAATACAACCCAAATGATACTATCCCAGGTCATATAATAGTCAAACAGTGAAATATCAAAGCAAGAGAGGACCCTAAAGTGGAAAGAGAAAATAGCAAATGACATAAAAAGGAGTTCTGAAAAATCTGAAAACAGACTTCTCAGTGAAATCTCAGTGATTCTCAGTGAAAATCAGGCCAGGTGGAATGGAATGATAAATAAAAAGTACTGAAGTAAAAAAAAAAAAGATACATAAAAAGTACTGAAGTAAAAAACGTACTAAACAAAACATACTATACTCAGCAAAAGTATCCTTCAAACCTGAAGGAAAGAAGGAGCTTTTCCCAGAAAATGGAAGCTGAGGAAATTCACCAAGACCGGACCCTTTCTTAAAAGAAATAATAAAATGAATTTCTCAGTCTAAAAGACAAAGACACTAATGCACAGTTAAACAACATCTTAATGTATAGACTCACGGATAAAAGTAAGTACACAGACAAATTCAGAATACTTTAACACTGTAATTGCAATGTGAAAACCACTCATATCTATAGTGGGAAGACTGAAAGACAAATTAAAAAAAATAATAACTATGAGAACTTGTTAAGAGATATAAAAAGATCCAAACTGAGATAACAAAAGGTCAGTACATTGGGGGGATGAAGTTCAAAGACCATTTTATAGTTTTCTTTGTTTCTCTATCTTTTCTTTGTTATGAAAGTTAATTGTCATTTGTTTAAAAGAGCTTTATAAAGCTATAAGATTTTTTTAATAAGCTTCATGGTATAAGAGACACACAGAATAAAAAGCAAGGAATCAAAACATACTACCAGAGAAAAATTACTAAACCCAAACGGAAGATGGTAAGAAGGAAGAAATGCTAAGAGGAGTTACAGAACATCTGGAAAACAAATAACCAAATGGCAGTAGTAAGTCCTTACCTATAAAAAGTAACATTGAATGTAAATGGACTAAATTCTCCAATTAAAAGATAGAAGGTAGATGAATATATTTTTTAAAAGATCCAATTATATAACTGTATACGTCTAACAAGAAACTCACTTCACCTATAAAGACACACATAGGATAAAAGTGAAGAAATGGCAAAAGTTTCCATGTAAATGGAGAAAAACAAACAAAAAGAGGAATAGCTATACTTATGTCAGATAAAAATAGACTTCAAGTAAAAAACTGTAAAAAGACACAAAGAAGATCACTATATAATTACAAAAGGGTCAGTTCAGCAAGAGGATATAACAATTGTAAATGTATATGTAACCAATGACAGAGCGCCTTATATTTAAACAAATATTAGTAGATCTAAAGGGAGATATACGCCACAATAAAATAATAGTACAAGACATCAATAACCCCCTACCAGTAATGGACAGATCATCCAGACTGAAAATTAATGAACAAATATTGGAGTTAAACAAAATTCTAGAGCAAATGGACCTAAATGACATTTAGAGAAGATTTTATCCAATGGCTGCATAATACACATTCTTCTCATCAGTACATGGAACACTTTGTAGGGCAGATAATATATTAGGCCACAAAACATGTCTCAATGTCTCAACAAATTTAAAATAGTCAAGTATTAAGTATCGTTTCTGACCACAATGGAAAAAAATTATAAATCAATAATATGAAAAACCTTGGAAACTGTACAAATATATGAAAATTAAGCAACATACTCTTAAATGACCAATGGGTCAATGAAGAAATTAAGAAAATTTGAGAAAAGATGAAACAAGAGAAAATGTAAAAACAACATACCTAAACCTATGGAATACAGCAAAAGCACTACGAAAGGGAAAATTTGTAGTAATGAACATCTACATCAAAAAAGTAGTAAAGCTTCAAATAAGCTGCCTAATGATGCACCTAGAGAAACTGGGAAGGCAGGAACAAACCAAACCCAAAATTAGTATGAGGCAAAAAATAATAAAGTTCAGAGCATAAATAAATGAAATCGAGACTAAAATCATACAAAAGATCTACAAAATGAAAAGTCGATTTAAAAAAACAGATAATCAAAATTGACAAAGCTTTAGGTAGACTAAGGAGGAAAAAAAGAAGACCGAAATAAATAAAATAAAAAAAGAAAAAGGAGACATTACAGCTTTGAATTTAATGATACCACAAAATACAAAGGATGATTATAGCCTATTATAACAACTATATTCCAACAAATCAGAAAACCGTCAACAAAAGAATTCAGAGAAAAAATTAATGGGTATATACAACTTACCAAGATTGAAACATGAGGAATTAGAACATCTGAACAGACCAATATTGAATAAGACAGTTGAAGCAGTAATAAAAAGCCTCCCATATAAAATCCTAGGACTTAATGGGAACTGCTAAACTCTACTGAATTTTTAAAGAAGAACCAATAACAATTCTTCTCAAACTCGTCAAAAAATATTTAAGAGGATGAAATACTTCCAAACTCATTTTATAAGGCCGGCATCATGCTGATACCAAATCCATGCAAGGATAACACGAAAAAGGAAACTGCAGGTCGATATTCATGATGAATAAAAATGCAAAATTCTCATCAAAATACTAGCAAACAGAACTCAATAACATATTAAAAAGATCATTCATCATGATCAAGTGAGATTCATCCCAGTGATGCAAAGATGGTTCAACATATGTAAATCTGTAAATGTGATACATCATATTAACAGAATTTTTAAAAAATGTTTATTTCCATAGATGCTAAAAAAGTATTTTATATAATACATCCTTTCAGGATAAAAGCTCTCAATAAACTTGGTATAGAAGGAACATACTTCAAAACAATAAAGCCATATGTGACAAACACATAGCTATTGTCATACCAAATGGAGAAAAATTGAAACCCTTTCCTTTGAGATCTGGAACAAGATTAACCACTTTCACTACTTTTATTCAACATACTACTAGATAAATACTAGCCAGAGCAATTAGGTATGAGAAAGAAATAAAGGTCATCCAAACTGGGATTGGAGAAATCAAAATATTTTTGTTCACCTTATGTTTAGAAAAACCTAAAGACCACCCCAAAACTATTACAGCTGATAAACAAAATTAGTACAGTTTTAGTATACAAAAATTAACATACAAAACTCAATAGAATTTATGTATACCAACAGCAAACAATCTGAAAAAGAAATCAAGAAAGCAATCCCATTTACAATAGCTACAAGAAAAAATACCTGGGAATAAATATATACAAAAAAGTGAAGGATCTCTACAAATAAAATTATACTGACCAAATAAATTGAAGAAGAAACCCCCAAAAATGGCAAGATATCCCATATCTGTGGATTGCAAGAATTAATATTGTTAAAATGACCAAAATATCTAAAATGATCTAAGGATGGAATGCAGTCCCTATCAAAATACCAATGACATTCTTCACAGAAATAGAAAAAGCAACCCTAAAATATACATAGAATCACAAACAATACTGAATAGCCAAAGCAACCATGAGCACAATTGGCAAAACTGGAAACATCACACTACCTGACCTCAAAGTATACTACAAAGCCCTAGTAATTGTAATGAATATGACTGTGCTTTAGTCATGAGTAGGCCAAGGCAGACATCCAGTACAGCATGACACAGCAGGTTTGTAGTGCAGGCACACAATCCCATGCACTATATAATCATATTTATGTACCATTTAGTGTAACCTGTTTGAGCTCATATCTGGCCTTGAACTACTGTTGTCTGTGAGAAATATAACTGCACTACTGACTCTGTAGGAGGGGGAGAGAAGAGAATAAAGCCATGTCCCAACTGCCTATGGTCCCTTGAGTGTTCTTTCAGCTGCCTGCCACCTGTTCACCAGCTCCCCTCAGACCCCAGCTTAGATTGGAACCTGACAATTGGTGTAGTCAGCAGGATTCTGAGGTGAGTGAGCCCTCGGCCCCTGATGATCCCAGGTCAGCCGTGTGGCCCCAATATGGATTATGGTATTCAGTGACAGCCATGCTGCTAAGATTGGCCGTGGTGGAAACGTGGGTGGTGGTGGACAAGTTCCCTGTGAGCAAAGATAAGGCACTGAAGCACCTGGTAGCATGGATCACTGAGAAGGTGCATGCTTTTGCCAGCAAAATTGGATGGGTGTTTTTGACTGCACTATGGGAAGTGCATACTCAGTCCCTGCAGGATGCAGCACAAGTAAGGACCTCTAGGCACAAGCAGAGAGCCTGAAGGCCCAGGGACACAGGTTGGAATGAGAATTAGAGGCTGCTATTAGTGTGGGCTTGGGCCCACCATCCCCGTCAGAGACCCCTGCCCAATCTGACCAATCTGACACAGAGGAGGAAGAACCTCTGTTGTGGCCTCCCCCTGTGGTTCATCAGAAAATAGACCAGGAACAGTCATTGGGGCCCCAGGGATGCGCTCAGAGACCCCCTACCTTGACGAAGCACAAGTCATACACTGCCTGTATGCCAACGGAGTTGTGGGAATAAGGTAAACAGTGCTGGCAGCACTCGGGGGGAAATCCCACCTGCCTAGATGCTTCGCCTTTGGGATGAGGGAGCCAACAGTATTGTCTGCTCCACTTCTGAGATGGAAAAGTTGGCCTCCGTTATGACTCATCCCTCCCTCCATCAGCAATTACAGGTGAGCAAGTGGTTAGCACAGGGGCAAGGCAACCAAACCATAAATGAACGACTGATGGAGGCCACACAAATGGTGTGGAATGATGCCAGAGAGATACCAGAAACTGAGTAAATGGCAGTTATATACAGATGTGGTGAAGTAAATCAGGAGATGGGTATGCAGCAGGCTATGTTTGATCTGAATACCTGAGGGCCAGATGATGAACACTTTACCTCCCACATGAAGGACGTTGTGTTGCGCTCTGCATCCCTGAGTGCCTTTGGCTCCCTGGCTACTGTCAATCTGTATGTGGGGTGCTGCATGCATGAGGTGACTACTGCCATGGCTGCCCTTGGGGAAGCAGAGGACTCTATGCCACAAAAAAGGGGAAGCCATCCTTCTGCAGGGAGCCACCTCATGGGACAAAATGGGCCCCCAGTGGATGACTCACACACATAAGTGGATTGGTTTGACTTTGGCTGGGATTGACTGAGACAAAACTGAGAGGCAACCCAATGAAGTGCTGTTAACTTTGTGGAGGCAATTGTCCCTGAATCACCAATTCCAGAAAATGCCCAAGAGGGGGCAGGATGATGCTGCTTGACCCTGTCCTTCCCAGATGCTCCATACTTGCAGATGGGTGAAGGTATAGAGCGTTTTATGTTTGATTAGGAAATAGGTCAAGGTGCCCAGCTTTGGGGGACACCAGACAGCTGGAGGCCACATGTGGAATTGGCAATCCACTGGTCCCCACCAATGTACAGCAGGTGCCGCTGCTGTTAGACATTGGCACAGATTGTAGCCTCATCTATGGGAACCCGGATAAGTTTCCAGGCAAGGCTGCATACGTAGATGGAAGCCAGTCAGTGGGAGTGAAACCTGCATCTTTGCACGCTAGCTTCAGGCACTTGGCTTCCCACTTATAAACTGTGTATATCTCCTCCATACTTGAATACATTCCAGGGTAGATATTTTTAACAGCTTGATTTTACAAGCCATGGTCAGACAATTCAGACTCCAAATACACGTGGTTAAGCCATTACTGGGTGGACATATGTATAACTGGCCCCAGGTCCTGCCACAACCCGATAGGTTACTTCCACCCATCAATACCACTTTCCAGGTGGGCATATGGCAATAACTGAGACTATTAAGACATTAGAGGAGGTGCAGATAGTGCATGGCATCCACAGCCCCTATAATTCTCTGGTATGGTCAGTCAGGAAGCCTGACGGAACTTGGCAGATGATGGTGGATGACTGAGAACTAAATAAAGTAATACACCCTTTACGTGCAGCTGTGCCTTCTATCAAGGATTTGATGGACCACTTGATGATGGAATTGGGACAGTACCACTGTGTGATGGACTTGGCCCATGCATTCTTCCCAATTGACATCACACCAGAGAGCCAGGAACAGTTTGCCTTTACATGGAAAGGGCGACGATAGACTTTCACGGTGTTGCTGCAGGGCTGTGGGCATAAGCCCACCATATGTCATAAAGGGGGCCCACCTATTCCATTATATTGATGATAATATGTTATCCTCTGATTTTCTTGCAGGTTTAGAAATAGTGGCACCCCTCTTACAACAACATTTAGCAGCATGCGGTTTGGCTGTGAACGAAAACAAGGTCCAAAGGCCTGGACTGTCTGCCAAAGTTTTGGGAGTTATCTGGTTGGGTAAGACAAAGGCCATACCAGAGGCCATCATTGATAAAATTCAGGCATATCCCAAGCCCACAATAATGAGGTAACTATGGACTTTTGTGGGCCTCCTGGGATACTGGCAGGCATTTGTGCCCCATTTGGCTCAGAAAATAAAACCATTGTATCAGTTGACAAAAACAGGAACTACTTGTGATTGGGATGATGAGGCTGAGATGGCTTTTCTGGCAGCCAAGCGGGCCATACAGCAATCGCAGGCCCTACAAGTAATTGACCTGGGGCACCCATTTGAACTCGATGTGCAAGTGACCACAGAGGGTTTGGGCTGGGGCCTATGGCAGTGCACAGAGCACTGTAGAACACAAGTAGGCTTTTGGTCCCAACTTTGGAATGGAGCTGCGCTCTGCTCTTCATTGATAGAGAAGGAATTAGCAGCTGTATATGCCACTCTTCAGGCTTGTGAGAGTGTGACAGGAAGGGCGACAGTCACTGTGCGGACAACTTACCCAGTAGTCGGGAAGTAAGCACGTTTCTGGGTAATGACCCCCCAGACTGGGATGGCACAGACATCCACCTTAGCAAAGTGGGGTTCCTACTTAGAACAGCAGAGTACCCTGAGTACAAGTCCCTTATCAGCAGAATTATAAAAAGTCTTGGGACCTGTAGTCCTGATGCAAGATAAGGCCATGGGTCAGCCTGAGGCACCCCTAAACCCTGAGCCATCACCATTTCAAGAGGGGCACCCCCCATTCCCGATGAGGCATGGTAGACGGGATGGGTCCAGCCAGGGTGCTACTGCTGCCTGGACTGCTGTCGTGGTCCAGCCTAATATTGATACAATATGGTTTAATACCTGCTGTGGACAAAGTAGTCAATAGGCTGAACTCAGGGCAGTGTGGATGGTGATCACTAAGGAGGAGACACCTATGGTAATCTGCACTGATAGCTGGGCAGTTTATTAAGCCCTAACCTTGTGGTTATCTACCTGAAAGTTACAGAATTAGCTAGTTGGTCACAGGCCCA